>NC_061508.1:151994087-152038673 GCF_022539505.1 Lolium rigidum
TTATAATGTCACCATATACATCTTTATATTTTTTCATTTCACATAGTTCAACAAAATTATTGAGATGGGCAGCAGCATCATCGGAACTAACACCGTGAAAATTGCTCTCTCATGACAAGATTAAGTAAAGCAGGTTTAATTTCAAAGAATTCTGCTGTAGTAGCAGTGTGGAGCAATAGGTGTGCATAGGAAATCATTATTATTTGTGCTAGTGAAGTCACACAACTTAGTATTTTCAGGGTTGGTCATTTTAGCAATAGTAAATAAAGCAAACTAGATAAAGTAAATGCAAGTAAACTAATTTTTTTGTGTTTTTGATATAGTAAACAAGACAGCAAATAAAGTAAAGCTAGCAACTAATTTTTTTGTGTTTTGATATAATGCAGCAAACAAAGTAGTAAATAAAATAAAGCAAGACAAAAACAAAGTAAAGAGATTGAGAAGTGGAGACTCCCCTTGCAGCGTGTCTTGATCTCCCCGACAACGGCGCCAGAAAATATGCTTGATGGCGCGTATTTCACACGTTCGTTGGGCAACCCCAAGAGGAAGGTATGATGCGCACAGCAGCAAGTTTTCCCTCAGAAAGAAACCAAGGTTTATCGAACCAGGAGGAGCCAAGAAGCACGTTGAAGGTTGATGGCGGCGGGATGTAGTGCGGCGCAACACCGGAGATTCCGGCGCCAACGTGGAACCTGCACAACACAACCAAAGTACTTTGCCCCAACGAAACGAGTGAGGTTGTCAATCTCACCGGCTTGCTGTAACAAAGGATTAACCGTATTGTGTGGAAGATGATTGTTTGCAGAGAAAATAGTAAAAACAAGTATTGCAGCAGATTTGTATTTCGAGTATTAAAGAATGGACCGGGGTCCACAAGTTCACTAGAGGTGTCTCTCCCATAAGATAAAAGCATGTTGGGTGAACAAATTACAGTCGGGCAATTGACAAATAGAGAGGGCATAACAATGCACATACATGACATGATAAGTATAGTGAGATTTAATTGGGCATTACGACAAAGTACATAGACCGCCATCCAACTCGCATCTATGCCTAAAAAGTCCACCTTCGAGTTATCGTCCGAACCCCTCCAGTATTAAGTTGCAAAGCAACGGACAATTGCATTAAGTATGGTGCGTAATGTAATCAACAACTACATCCTCGGACATAGCGCCAATGTTTTATCCCTAGTGGCAACAAGCACAACACAACCTTAGAACTTTCTCGTCACTGTCCCAGGTGTCAATGCATGCATGAACCCACTATCGAGCATAAATACTCCCTCTTGGAGTTAAAAGTAAAAACTTGGCCAGAGCCTCTACTAGTAACGGAGAGCATGCAAGATCATAAACAACACATATGTAATAACTTGATAATTAACATGACATGGTATTCTCTATCCATCGGATCCCGACAAACACAACATATAGAATTACGGATAGATGATCTTGATCATGTTAGGCAGCTCACAAGATCCAACAATGAAGCACAATGAGGAGAAGACAACCATCTAGCTACTGCTATGGACCCATAGTCCAGGGGTGAACTACTCACTCATCACTCCGGAGGCGACCATGGTGGTGTAGAGTCCTCCGGGAGATGAATCCCCTCTCCGGCAGGGTGCCGGAGGAGATCTCCAGAATCCCCCGAGATGGGATCGGCGGCGGCGGCGTCTCAGTAAGGTTTTCCGTATCGTGGTTTTTTCGCCTCAGGGGTTTCGCGACGGAGGCTTTAAGTAGGCGGAAGGGCAACGTGGGGGCCACACGAGGGCCCCACACCACAGGTCGGCGCGGCCAAGGCCTGGGCCGCGCCGCCCTATGGTGGCGGCCCCTCGTGTCCCCACTTCGACTCCTCTTCGGTCTTCTGGAAGCTCCGTGGAAAAATAGGCCCCTGGGTCTTCGTTTCGTCCAATTCCGAGAATATTTCGTTACTAGGATTTCTGAAACCAAAAACAGCAGAAACAGGAACTGGCACTTCGGCATCTTGTTAATAGGTTAGTTCCAGAAAATGCACGAATATGACATAAAGTGTGCATAAAACATGTAGGTATCATCAATAATATGGCATAGAACATAAGAAATTATCGATACGTCGGAGACGTATCAGCAACACAAAAGAAGATTAAGTTTCAGCGGTTGCTTTCAACTTATAACATGTATATCTCATGGATAATTGTCAACATAGAGTAATATAACAAGTGCAATATGCAAGTATGTAGGAATCAATGCACAGTTCACACAAGTGTTTGCTTCTTGAGGTGGAGAGAAATAGGTGAACTGACTCAACATAAAAGTAAAAGAAAGGTCCTTCAAAGAGGAAAGCATCGATTGCTATATTTGTGCTAGAGCTTTGGTTTTGAAAACATAAAGAGAGCATAAAAGTAAAATTTTGAGAGGTGTTTGTTGTTGTCAACGAATGGTAGTGGGCACTCTAACTACCTTATCAACCAGACTTTCAAGAGCGGCTCCCATGAAGGACGTTATCTCTACCAGCGAGGTAGATCATCCCTCTTCTCTTTTGTTTACACATGTACTTTAGTTTCATTATTTATGGATGACACTCCTCCCAACCTTTTGCTTACACAAGCCATGGCTAACCGAATCCTCGGGTGCCTTCCAACAATCACATACCATGAAGGAGTGTCTATTTACAACATTAAGTTGCTTACTGATGAATCAGAGCAAAACATGTGAAGAGAATTATTAATGCAAGTTAATTAATCGGGGCTGGGAACCCATTGCCAGCTCTTTTTGCAAAATTATTGGATAAGCGGATGAAGCCACTAGTCCATTGTGAAAGTCTCTCAAAAGTAAATGACAAGATCGAAAGATAAAACACCACATACTTCCTCATGAGCTATAAAACATTGACACAAATCAGAGGTGATAAATTTTGAATTATTTAAAGGTAGCACTCAAGCAATTTACTTTGGAATGGCGGAGAAATACCATGTAGTAGGTAGGTATGATGGACACAAATGGCATAGTGGTTGGCTCAAGGATTTTGGATGCATGAGAAGTATTCCCTCTCGATACAAGGTTTAGGCTAGCAAGGTTATTTGAAACAAACACAAGGATGAACCGGTGCAGCAAAACTCACATAAAAGACATATTGTAAACATTATAAGACTCTACACCGTCTTCCTTGTTGTTCAAAACTAAAAACTAGAAATTATCTAGACTTTAGAGAGACCAAATATGCAAACCAAATTTAGCAAGCTCTATGTATTCTTCACTAATAGGTGCAAAGTATATGATGCAAGAGCTTAAACATGAGCACAACAATTGCCAAGTATCACATTATTTAAGACATCATACCAATTACTACATGTAGCATTTCCCGTTTCCAACCATATAACAATTAACGAAGCAGTTTCAACCTTCGCCATGAACATTAAAAGCTAAGAACACATGTGTTCATATGAACCAGCGGAGCGTGTCTCTCTCCCACACAAGCATGATGGATTATATTTTATTCAAACAAAAACAAAAACAAAAACAAACAGACGCTCCAAGTAAAGTACATAAGATGTGACCGAATAAAAATATAGTTTCAAGGGAGGAACCTGATAATGTTGTCGATGAAGAAGGGGATGCCTTGGGCATCCCCAAGCTTAGATGCTTGAGTCTTCTTGAAATATACAGGGGTGAATCACCGGGGCATCCCCAAGCTTAGAGCTTTCACTCTTCTTGATCATAGTATATCATCCTCCTCTCTTGACCCTTGAAAACTTCTTCCACACCAAACTCAAAACAAACTCATTAGAGGGTTAGTGCATAATCAAAAACTCACATGTTCAGAGGTGACACAATCATTCTTAAAACTTCTGGACATTTCTTAAAGCTACTGGAAGTTGATGGAACAAAGAAATCCATCCAACACAGCGAAAGAGGCAATGCAAAATAAAAGGCAGAATCTGTCAAAACAGAACAGTCCGTAAAGACGAATTTTATTGAGGCACCAGACTTGCTCAAATGAAAATTCTCAAATTGAATGAAAGTTGCGTACATATCTGAGGATCACTCACGTAAATTGGCATAATTTTCTGAGTTACCTACGAGAGAATTAGGCCCAGATTCGTGACGAGCAAGAAATCTGTTTCTACGCGAGTAATCCAAATCTAGTATGAACCTTACTATCAAAGACTTTACTTGGCACAACAATGCAATAAAAATAAGATAAGGAGAGGTTGCTACAGTAGTAACAACTTCCAAGACACAAATATAAAATAAAAGTACTGTAGCAAAATAAACACATGGGTTATCTCCCAAGAAGTTCTTTCTTTATAGCCATTAAGATGGGCTCAGCAGTTTTAATGATGCACTCACAAGAAATAGTAGTTCAAGCAAAATAGAGCATCAAAAGGCAAATTCAAAACAAATTTAAGTCTAACATGCTTCCTATGCATAGGAATCTTGTAAATAAACAAGTTCATGAAGCGTAATGCAACAAGCATAGAAAGATAAAACAAGTGCAGCTTCAAGATTTTCAGCAAAAAGAGAGGTGTTTTAGTAACATGAAAATTTCTACAACCATATTTTCCTCTCTCATAATAACTTTCAGTAGCATCATGAGCAAACTCAACAATATAACTATCACATAAATCATTCTTATCATGAGTCTCATGCATAAAATTATTATTACTCCCAACATAAGCATAATCAATTTTATTAGTTGTAGTGGGAGCAAATTCAACAAAGTAGCTATCATTATTATTCTCATCATCAAATATAGGAGGCAAAGTATCATCAAAGTAAATTTTCTCCTCAATGCTTGGGGGACTAAAAAGATCATGCTCATCAGAACCAGCTTCCCCAAGCTTAGAACTTTCTATATCATTAGCAACAATGGTGTTCAAAGCGTTCATACTAATATTACTACCAGCATGCAAATAAGATTTCATAGGTTTTTTAATTTTCGCATCAAACAATCCATGTTTTAAATCAGGAAATAGAATAAGGAGCTCATTCTTGTCCATTATGCCAAACTAGTATAAACAAGAAACAAAACGATGCAATTGCAGGATCTAAAGGAAATAGCTTCGAGTACTTACAACGGCGAAAATAGCTTAGTAGCCGAGATCCGGAGTGTGAGTACCTTTTACCTTTCCTCCCCGGCAACGGCGCCAGAAAATAGCTTGATGTCTACGCCCCCTCCTTTCCTCGTAGACGGTGTTGGGCCTCCAAGAGCAGAGGTTTGTAGAATAGCAGCAAGTTTCCCTTAAGTGGATCACCCAAGGTTTATCGAACTCGGGGAGGAAGAGGTCAAAGATATCCCTCTCATGCAACCCTGCAACCACAAAGCAAGAAGTCTCTTGTGTCCCCAACACACCTAATAGGTGCACTAGTTCGGCGAAGAGATAGTGAAATACGAGGTGGTATAAATAAGTATGAGCAGTGGCAACGGCACCGGAAAAGTGCTTTGCCCGGGGCGGTAAACAAGCGAGTAGTAACGCAGCGAGTAGTAACGCGATAAAACAAGTAAACAAGCAGCGATAGCGATATTTAGGAACAAGGCCTAGGGATTAGACTTTCACTAGTGGACACTCTCAACTTTGATCACATAACGAGAATAGATAAATGCATACTCTACACTCTTTTGTTGGATGATGAACACCATTGCGTAGGATTACACGAACCCTCAATGCCGGAGTTAACAAGCTCCACAATTCAATGTTCATATTTAAATAACCTTAGAGTGCATGAAAGATCAACACGACTAAACCAAGTACTAACATAGCATGCACACTCGTCACCTTCACACTATGTAGGAGGAATAGATCACATCAATACCATCATAGCAATAGTTAACTTCATAATCTACAAGAGATCACAATCATAGCCTACGCCAAGTACTAACACGGATGCACACACTGTCACCATTACACCGTGCGGGAGGAATAAAACTACTTTAATAACATCACTAGAGTAGCACATAGATAAATTGTGATACAAAACACATTGCAATCATAAAGAGATATAAATAAGCACTTCACTACGCCATTCATAACGGTGAATAAGTATTCGTGAAATATAGCCTAAGAGACCCACACGGTGCACACACTCGTCACCTTTACACACGTGGGACAAGGAGTCTCCGGAGATCACATAAGTAAAACCCACTTGACTAGCATAATGCCATCTAGATTACAAGCATCATCATATGAATCTCAATCATGTAAGGCAGCTCATGAGATTATTGTATTGAAGCACATAGGAGAGAGATTAACCACATAGCTACCGGTACAACCCCGAGCCTCGATGGAGAACTACTCCCTCCTCATGGGAGACAGCAGCGTTGATGAAGATGGTGGTGGTGTTGATGGAGAAGACTTCCGGGGGCACTTCCCCGTCCCGGCGGCGTGCCGGAACAGAGACTCCTGTCCGCCAGATCTTGGCTTCGCGATGGCGGCGGCTCTGGAAGGTTTCTCGTACCGTGGCTTTTCCGTATCAAAGTTTTAGGTCAGGGACCTTTATATAGGCGAAGAGGCGGCGTCAGAAGGTCAACGAGGCGACGACACAACAGGGGGGCGCGGGCCCCCCCTTGGCCGCGCCGCCCTGTCATCTGGGGGCCCAGTGGCCCCCCTCTGGCGACTCTCGGGTGTTCTGGAAGCTTCGTGGAAAAATAGGATGCTGAGCCTTGATTTCGTCCGATTCCGAGAATATTTCCTTACTAGGATTTACGGAACCAAAAACAGCGAGAAAACAACAAGCGGCCCTTCGGCATCTCGTCAATAAGTTAGTTCCGGAAAACGCATAATAATGACATAAATTATGCATAAAACATGTAGATATCATCAATAATGTGGCATGGAACATAAGAAATTATCGATACGTCGGAGACGTATCAAGAATTTCTGAAACCAAAAACAACAGAAAACAACAACTGGCTCTTCGGCATCTCGTCAATAGGTTAGTGCTGGAAAATGCGTAATAATGACATAAAGTGTGTATAAGACATGTGAGTATCATCATAAAAATAGCATGAAACATAAGAAATTATAGATACGTTTGGGACGTATCAGCTTGCAACTTATAGGATGTTTTATGCATAATACATATGAATTATTACTACCGTTGACAAAATTGTTTCTATGTTTCCAAAATAAAAAAGCTCTAGCACAAGAGTAATCCCTGCTTCCCTCTGCGAAGGGCCTTTCTTTTACTTTATGTTGAGTCAGTTTACCTACTTCCTTCTGTCTTAGAAGCAAACACTTGTGTCAACTGTGTGCATTGATTCTTACATACTTGATTATTTGCATTCATCATATTAATTTGTGTCGACAATTATCCATGAGATATACATGTCGAAGTTGAAAGCAACTGCTCAAACTTATATCTTCCTTTGTGTTGCTTCAAAACCTTCTATTAAGAATCTATTGCTTTATGAGTTAACTCTTATGCAAGACTTATTGATGCTTGTCTTGAAAGTACTATTCATGAAAAGTCTTTGCTATATGATTCGATTGTTTAGTCATTATCTTTACCATTGCTTTGAATCACTTCATTCATCTCATATGCTTTACAATAGTATTGATCAAGATTATGATAGTAGCATGTCACTTCAGAAATTATCCTTGTTATTGTTTACGTACTCGAGGGCGAGTAGGAACTAAGCTTGGGGATGCTTGATACGTCTCTAACGTATCTATAATTTCTTATGTTCCATGCTAGTTTTATGACAATACCTACATGTTTTATATGCACTTTACATCATATTAAGACATTTATTGGACTAACCTATTAAGAAGATGCCACAGTGCTAGTTTTTGTTTATTATGTCTGTTTATTGCAGAAAAGGCCCAAAAACCAAAGTGCTCGAAAAAATCCAGAAAAATCACAGAAATTCTATTTCGCCAGAAGACTCACGGAGCCAGAAGGGCCAGGCCAGAGGAGGCCCGGGGCCTCCTCCCCATCAGCCGGCGCGGCCGAGGAGGCCGCCCCACCCTATGGTGTGGGCCCCTCGGGACTCCACCGACGCTCCCCTTTCGCCTATATAATCCCTCGCGACGCGAAAACCCGAGATCAATCAATCATACTCCAGAAAGACTCCAGGGGCGCCGCCGCCATCGCTAAACTCCGTTTCGGGGGACAGAAGTCTCTGTTTCGGCACGCCGCCGGGACGGGGAATTGCCCCCGGAGTCATCTCCATCGACACCACTGCCATCTTCATCACCGTTGCTGTCTCCCATGATGAGGAGGGAGTAGTTCTCCCCCGAGGCTGAGGGCTCTACCGGTAGCTATGTGGTTCATCTCTCTCTCCCATGGTGTGATCTTTATGTGATCATGAGCTTTGTATCACTATTAATCTATGTGCTACTCTAGTGATGTTATTAAAGTAGTCTATTCCTCCTCCATGATGTAAATGTGACAGTGTGTGCATCATGTAGTACTTGGCGTAGGCTATGATTGTAATCTCTTGTAGATTATGAAGTTAACTATTACTATGATAGTATTGATGTGATCTATTCCCCCTTTCATAGCTATTGGTGACAGTGTGTATGCTATGTTAGTACTCGGTCTAAATTGCAACGGTCTATTATGCAGTCTAGATGTTACTTTAATATGAACTCCGTGAAGTTGTGGAGCTTGTTTACTCCAGCTTGAGGTGTGCTTTTATAGCCCTACACAATGAATGATGTTTGTTATCCAACAAGAGAGTGTTTGAAAGTAGCACAAGTGAAGAGAAGTTATTTATTTATGTGATCATTGTTGAGAGTGTCTACTAGTGAAAGTATGATCCCTAGGCCTTGTTTCTAAGCATTGAAACACCGTTTCCAACAAGTTCTGTTACATGTTTGCTTGCTGCCATATTTATTTCAGATTGCAATTACTACTCACTATCTCTTCGCCGAACTAGTGCACCTATACATCTGACAAGTGTATTAGGTGTGTTGGGGACACAAGAGACTTCTTGTATCTTAATTGCAGGGTTGCTTGAGAGGGATATCTTTGACCTCTACCTCCACGAGTTCGATAAACCTTGGGTGATTCACTTAAGGGAAACTTGCCGATGTTCTACAAACCTCTGCTCTTGGAGGCCCAACACCGTCTACGGGAATAGAAGCGTGCGTAGACATCAGTAAGTGAGTGAGAAGAGGAGTGGTACACGCGCGCACCTCCTCCTCGCTTGTCTCGACTCGACACGTCACGACGCGCGCCGCGCTCGTGGTGAGTGGATTGAGCCTCGAGCCGAGACTTTCCTTTCTTTTTGCAGTTCATGAAAACGAATAGAGTCCCAGACGGACGTGTCGCAGTTAGTCGGTTCGGGTCGCTCCCGGACCATGGGCTATCTGTAACCGTCTCAAAACGTGCGCACGACGCGGGCGTGCCCCATGTTACCTAGGGTTTCCTGAGCCTATATAATCTCTTGCCCGGCTACCGCATAAACACATCTAATACACGAGTTAGGGTTTCCACCTCTCTATGCTTGCGCCGCCATCGTAGCCTACTCCATCCCGCCCGCCGGTGTGCACCGGTGAACGGGAGAGCAGGTCTCCAGGACCGCTCACCTATGTGGTTCTGTACAGGAGAGGGCGAATTAGATTTTTGGGAAGCGCTCTACGTGACTACTCAAGTTCTTCATCACGGGTCGCCTTTCGTCCAAGTCGGGCGGTGCTTCCTACCATCATCTTCAACACCGTCTACTTCGACCCGTCGTCAACAACGTTGTCATCAACAATGTTACTGCTGCGACATCATCTGCTACACCTCCACCGCCACCTCCACCAGATCGGTACGTGCGACATATCTCGATCTGTTTAAGGATGGATGTTGTACCGTTTGCCCTACTACTATTCATGTTGATTAATGCATCTTGTATGTTCGAGTTTCACATGTTAGTAGTTACTGTCGTCATTCTTAATATTCTAGAATAAATCGTGAAAATTATGCCTAATTATCCAACAAAGATGAGCGCTCGGCTAGATGCGATCTAGCCGTTGATGTAGATGACGGTTCCCGCCCGGATGACAAAATCCAGATGTCGCGCTTCCCACAGACGGCGCCAATTGACGAGGCGGTTCCTCGGCAATGCCCAATATGAGGGGCTTAGGGTTGACGGAAGGCGACAATGGAGATTCCGGGAACGAGATGGCACACAACGTACCCAGGTTCACATCCCCGTGGTGCAGGATCGCTACGTCCTGCTAGTAATCCACTATAAGGATATATGTGTATAGGGGGCCGCCGTAGGCGGAGTTGTATCTAGTCTAGTTGTAATCTGCGGGTTGCGATGTCTAGGTGTATCGCGTGTATGATCTTTGGTGTTTTTCTTATGATCTAAGGGGTACTCCTGTCTGGTTTTATATATGCAACCAGGTTAGGGTTTACAAGATTCCTAGTAGAATACGTATTGGAATCCTCTTTCTTGTAGTCCAAGTTGATATTACATGCGGGTCCAGCTTGTCGAGTCCTTGTGCTGGTCCATCTTCATAATCTGCACCGGATATAGAAATGTCAGGAACCCAAAGGGTAACACCCATATCATATGTACTTCTCAGTCACTTCTGGTTGCAGGTGGTGGACGCACTCGGATCTTGACGTGGCACAACTAGCGCAATGATTTCTGGAGCTTCACTAGGTGCGCTGGATAAAACCACTGCAGGAATGAGCATGCACTACCCTCATCCTTGGGGACGCATGTGAGAAACCTGTGGCCGGTGTCATCTGCGACGATCTTGTCGTACAACATGTATAGCCATGTCCTGCAGCTGCCAAACATGTATAGCCATGTCCTGCAGCTGCCAGTGGAGTCAGAGACAATAGCCAAGTTATCGGGAAAGTGTCTTTGACACATGGGCATCAGTGCTCCCCTCCCTTTCAGATTTTTGAAAACTTTAAAATTTCACTTCTCTAAGTTTCAAAAAATTATGACGCTAAACATATAGATAGATAGATACGGGTGGGATGTATACAAAAAAGTCCCGTTAAAAAATACTATGTATTTTGAACAATATAAAAAAAGACAAATTTCTAACAATAAATGGTAATGAAATAGTATTATAATAGTGTATCCTTTTGTCAGAAATTTGTTTTCTTTATATTTCCTAAAATTTAAAGTGCTTTTTACTGGGAATTTTTTGCATACACTTCTCATGAACATATCTATCCACATATTTAACGCCATAATTTTTTAAAACATTAAAGTGTGAGATTTTGATATTTTCAAGAAGCTGAAAGTGGAGGGAGCACTGGTGCCCATGTGCACCAAATCCCTGTCCCAAGTTATCGTGTTCCTCTAACCAGGTGAAGTCTAAGATATGCCTCGGTACTCCTTTAATGTTAACCTTGAAATAAAAACACCAAACCAACATGTATGAGAGCGAGACCCAGAAATTAATCCCTAATTTTTAAATAAACCGCAATGTGAAAATCCCAATGCTTCGATTAGATCCAAAATACCTAGACCGTGTATGTACCAACATCGTAGGCTAGAGGGAATGATCGTTTTCCAAGTCGGAGATCTCATCCGATTCTTACGCAACACCCCCACCTCCCGCTGAAGCTTTCGAAGAGAGAGAGAGAGAGGGAGGGAGGGAGGGAGCGAGAGAGAGAGAGAGAGAGAGAGAGAGAGAGAGAGAGAGAGAGAGAGAGAGGGAGAGGGAGAGGGAGAGGGAGAGGGAGAGGGAGAGGGAGAGGGAGAGGGAGAGAGAGAGAGAGAGAGGGGTTGGAGGATACCTGGTCGCGCCGGAGACATCTTTATGAGATTTTGAGGCTTAGTCGTCCTCCAAAATTCCGGAGTGGTAGACATGGGAAAGAGAATAAGATCATGGGTAGAGGGGATTTTAATACTTGGAGGGTACTGGATCGGCTTCGAGTGAGCCTCACTCATCATTGATCGATGAGCTTTAGTCAATGTCGCTTTATTGACACAGTGGAATTATTGTTGCCCCAGTTCGTGTATCAAGGCATATAGGAAAGTCGGTAGTGTGCGCCAGTTAGCGTGGTGCAGTTTTGGGCTATAATATAATGTGCCACCGCATAAATTTCTCCGCCGCCCTTGTTAGTCGTCACGAGAGCACTATATGTCGAAAATAAAAACTTTTGTAGGCAATGTTTGCTTGTCTTGTCCAAAATAAACTGTCGGGTATAGCCAAACGTTTTGGTAGTGACACTCGCCGCCGCATCCGGTCTACACGCAATGGAGTTGGATTTGCCGACAAGCCACCAGGTTGATGAGATGGCTCATGTTGCTTCCAACAATCAAGCAGGTTCCCATCCATGCAAATGAGAGAAGAAGCATCTTAACACCTTCAGTGTGAGTGTCGTTGTCATCGTTGTGAAGATCAATGGCGGTGGAGAGGAGCGGCTGGGGCGGCGGCCCTAGGGTTCCACATGCGGCGCAAGGGGTCATCCATTACAATCACGACATGTAATAGAGAAAGAAGATATATCAAACCAACACGGGGCATAAGAATTTTAATGTGGAAGACCCTTCCAACAAGGAGGGGAAAAAATATCATGGCGGCAACCTGTAAAATTTCACTATCATGACGCCGAGGATTTCACAGATTCAATTCATCTTGTGTCGCGGCTTACAAAAAGGTATATATAATGGTGGTAACCTAACTTGGCCCAAATCATCTTCTAATATTTTTTCCATAAACTTGATTTGGCTCTCTATTATTGTTCCATTATTTGGTAAGTACGCTATGCATGATGCACACTTAATGTTTTTTAAGCTTGTACATTTAAATCTTAGTGCTTTCATTACTCATCAAAACAAAGGTTATCATAAACAAGTAAGAAAAATAAATTATATTATATTGGGTTTGGATTTTAGCACATAAAGCGAAAGAGTTGGTAGCTTATTGGGTTTTCTTTCTTTATCGTAGACAACTGTCGTAATATGAAAACACTTTGATGCTCCGCTCCATTGGAGTTCAATAAAACAGCAAGAGCGTCACATGATGAAGAGCTATCCCTCATGCTCATCCGCTGACTTTTATAGATGGGCAGTGCTGAGCGTCCCCCGGGGGATCAAATCCCCGATCCCCCGGGTCCGCACCCGTCCGATCTTTTTGGAGGAACGGTTAGGATCAACCGTTGACTGGTCAGCCACGTGCACCGCCTCTTCTTCACGGAAGAGGAAAAACTCCACCACGACTTAGCAAATCATATCCCATCTGCTGCTCGCCGCGGAGCGCAACGAAGCTCTGGTCGAGCCACTGCCGCCGTTTGCTAGCAGTTTCCGCCGCCATGGCAGCAGCCGGACGGGCACTAGCTTGGCCCATTTCAGGCTCGCAGCACCGCACGTCACTGAGAGCTCGCCGGCTTGCTGCACCGCCTGGCAGCAGCACCTCGCGCTCGGAGCAGCAACGCCGCCCCCCGCCGGCGGCGCTGCCATCCGCCCGTCCTACTCCTTGCAGCACCGCCGACAGCATGTCGCCTCCCGCCTGGCAGGACCGCCGCCCGCTTGCAGCAACGTCCCCGACAGGTGGTAGCATCGCAGCTCGCTGGTTTGCAGCAACGCCGCCCTCCCCTTGTGTTGCCGTAGCTCCGTCTACTTGGCCTTGAGCAGCACAACCTCCCCTTGTGTTGCCGGCGGCCAAACCTCGCAACAACGCCGGCAGCGGCACCGGTGGCTAGCTTTCGCAGCAGCGCCACCCGCTCCCTGTACCATGGAGTCAACCCTCGCAGCATCCACGCCCGTCGCTTGTAGCAGTGCCGCCGGGCGATTGTAGCAGCGCCGCCGGGCAATTGTAGCGGCGCCACCTGCGGCATGTAGCAGCGCCGCCGAGCGATTGTAGCGCCGCCGGGCCGCCGAGCGATTGTAGCTCCTCCGGGCCGCCGAGCGATTGTAGCACCACGGACGGGAGATTGTAGCAGCGCCGGCGGCTTCTTGTAGCAACGCCGTGCCGCTATTGTAGCGGCGCCACCTGCAGCATGTAGCAGCGCCGAAGGCTTCTTGTAGCAACGCCGTGGCGCGATTAGGCGGCGCCACCGGCAGCATGTAGCGACCGCCGCCGACATCCGGTAGCAGCGCCGCCGGCGCCTTGTAGCAGGGGCGCTCACCGATGGCGACATCCCCGCAAGGCTATACCGAGCATCGCCGGATCTCCTCTCGCAGCCTAGCCCCCGCAGCCGCCGCGGACCCCGCCGCAGCCTCACCGTCTCTAGGACCCGGGCTCGCAGCCGGCGGTGGTCTCTCCCCCATCCGCAACGACCGGTGTCCTCCGCAACTTCGACGGAGATATAGGAGGGAGGAGAATTGTGCAGCAGAGTATGACGACACGGCGACGTGCGCCGGTGGAGGGAGGGGCACGCGGTGGCGCGGTGGCCGCATGGAGGCGGTGCGGCGGCGGGCCTAGTCTCGAGCTTGCGGTGCTTGTGCCGAAGCGGATCGGAGCCATGGTCGGGCGAAGCTCTAGCCATGGCCGGGAGTAGATAGAATGTGGGGAAAAGCTGAGGAAAGGATAACGCTCGGGTGGGCCCCACCCGTTCGCAGGACACGCGTCCGCGGATGGACCCGGACGATCGCAAGACGTGATCCCCCGGGGGAACAGCAGCGTTTCCCTTTAGGCCTTGTTTGGTCCGCGAGTTTTGACTGACTTTTCAGTGTATATTCCAAGCGTAATTAAATTTGTAGCCTGAATTCGCTATCAGAGCCGTTTGGCTGAAGAGTATCGAACCGAGTAAAACCGAGTTTGGGACGCAAAACTCGTCGGATCACAGCGGGATTGAGACGCGAGGTGCTCCACGCGTTTTTTACACTTGAGTACTTGACGGCGTGGCACAGCTCCATACTACAGGCCCCTCCCGCGATTAAACTCGTCCGTACGTTGGTGGCGGGACCAGGCCGCGGCCCGGTGTCGGGCGCTGTGTTCACACGGGAAGACCGCGTAGAGTTGTGTGCCACGCCGTGTTGCCGTGTAAGATGTGAGTCAAATCAGCCGAGACGAAATGTGTATGTAGGTTTGCGCTGTGATGCGATCAAGAGAAGAGTATATTTTCACCAAATACTCTCCGTGAAACACCCACTAACACACACAAATACACTAGCACCAAACGAGGCCTTATAGATAGCTTGCTTTACCAGCTAGTACATGTCTTCATCGCACAAAGCAGGGGAAGAGGCCGGATCACAGATTCACTAAGCCGACGCTCAAGCAGCGACCGATGGAGATCGTCACCGTGGACCTCCGTGGACTGGACTATGGAGGCGCAGGGTGGGCGGAAGCCCGTGACGCGGCGACCGCGTCCATGGTGGCGCACGGGTTCGTCGTCGTCGCGCACGACGCGCTCGGTCCCGAGCTCCGGCAGGCGCTGTTCGGCCGCGCGATGCCGGAGATCTTCGCGCTCCCGGCGGAGGCCAAGCAGCGCAACGCCTCCGCCTTGGGCCCCTTCAGAGGGTACATCTCCAACATCCCCGGCATGAACTGGGAGAGCCTGCGCCTCGCCGACGCCACCGACGCCGGCCGCGTCCGCGAGTTCGCCGACCTCTTGTGGCCGCAGGGAAACCGCGCCTTCTGGTAATTAAGCCCACCAGTTCCCTTTTTCGTGAATGAATTAACCAGCTCAAGGTTGCCATCACTCACTGGTCACTGCTCTGCACTTCCATGAGCAGCGACACAATTGTGTCGGCAGCCAAGAACATGTTCGAACTGCTGCAGACGGTGGAGAAGATGATCCTCGAGGGCCTCGGCGTCAAGGAGGACCACATCGACGCGCACCTGGACACCCTCTCCCACGCCTTCCGGCTGTCACGCTACGGTGTCCCGCCGGACACGGCCACCAGCATGTCCATGCAGCCGCACAAAGACGACAGCATGATCACCACCATCGTCCAGCACGAGGTGGAAGGCCTCGAGGTGCAGGCCAAGGACGGGACCTGGCTCGCCGTGCCGCCGCAGCCGGGCACGCTCACCTTCGTGGCCGGCGAGCTGTTTGCGGTATGAGCTCACGCATTCTCTCTCGCATTTGCTCATCGTCTGTCGATCTGCGCATGTCCGATTCTGATCCTGACGACGCCCCCGCCGGACATCGCGCAGGTCGTCACCAACGGAAGGGTGCCGCCGTGCGTCCACCGCGTCAGGACGCCCAGCAACCGCGAGCGCCTCTCCATGCTGTTCGGCTGCCGAGGGAAGGACGGCGTCCTTCTCAGCGCCATGGACGACCTCGTCGACGGTGACCACCCCCTGGTGTACCGTCCCTGCACCAACGACGACTACAGCAAGTTCAGGCACTCCGATGAAGGGCGCAAGTTCAGTGACCCATTGAAGGCTTTCTGCGGTGTGGAGAAAGATGAGATACCAATGTAGTGATCGGAGAGTTCACATGATAAAGTTCACTTCGTGTCACCATCCTGCAATTAGGCCGCCACTCCTGCCGAAATTTACTCGAATTGGTCGTGGACGTGTTTCGCATTTCATGAGAATTTAATACACCTTTTCGTTAATAATAATTCTTTCTTGGTGACGAAGGTGAATTATCGAGGTAACTCATGCCCATCAAACCTGCAACACAAAAAAGCGATGATCATATTATCAAAAAGAAGGGCCATGAGCATAAATTGGTACAACACCGATTCATTTGCACTAGTTGGCAGTCATGTACATGTATACAATACCATGCCTCAACACTTCAGTGACACACAATAACAGGCTTGCCGTGGGTAGAACAACGATCACTGCTCTACACATAATAACAGAAAATGAGAGGAAAAAAATTCTAGGGATCTGAACAATCCTGGGGTGAGGTTCAGTTTGTGGATAGGGCTGTCATCACATACTCCCAGATCAAAAAGGTGAATGACTTGCTACTCCGGAACTTTGGACTTGCCATTGAGATGCCAGTAAGAGATGATTTTGTAGAAACCACAACAGTTTCTAGTTGGTACGCTGTTTCAGTTATTTCACTTGAGGAAAGTGCATCCCAGGAACAAAAACGCATAAGCAACCAGCGAAGTCAGGAGCTCCGGACACCAAGTAGGCGGGACAATAAATGTCGGGATCACTGGAACGAGCAGAGAACCTACTATCCAGCCACTCACAAAGACTCCAAGCCTGAAGGAACAAAACGAGTAAATACCCTGAAATAACTAGTGAGGTACTTTATTATGGAAATGCTCACTAACCCTGTCGCAGATGCCCTGACTAGGTTTTTCATCTTGTCATTGAGGAAGTATATGCATGAAACTAGTGACAGTGCAAGCTGCAACAGAAAACCATCTTGTTAGAACCAGTAAGGAAAATATCATTGGTAAAGCAGGCTTAATCTTATATGTAGATTTTCTGTCTAATGGTTCCAATTATCAAACCGGAAGGAAAAATCTTCAAGTCATTATGAGCCCCTAATTTTCTACAAAAAAGAAACAAGAACGTTGAGGGAGACTCTATAAAAGTATAAAACAGCCATAGATACACAATCTATTAATGCGAGAATTTTGTGCCACCCTATTCCGGACAGTCTTAGGCTCTTATCTCTAACGGGTTCAATGCTTAGACAAGAATTGTTAAATCCGTTGGAAGAATCATCGCTAGCATACCTGGAAGGTAGGTCCAGTCCCAGCAGAAGTTCCAATGCTCCACCCAGCAAGAAAGCCAAAAAAAGCCAATCTCCTGGACACAACATCCATCGCTGGCACCTCAAAATATCCAAGCAGTGTCTTAACCCATGATGGGGACTCTTCCACTTGCTTTTTAAGTTTGCTTTTCAGGTTGATTTTGGATTTCTTACGGTGTGAGTAGCTTTTCATCATTATTTTATCATAGGCACCTTCAATTGCCTCTTCGCTTTCTTCATACCCAGCGTACTGTTGAAGAAGAAAGTTTCTTGCACTATTGATTTCTTCTTCAGTTGCATCACGATCAACACCAAGAAGCTTGTAGGGATCCCATGTTTTCTGTCTTGGGAATACCGGAGCATGCTCTACAATTCACATGAAGCCAGCTCAAATAGACATACAAAAGATGGACCAAATTACATCACCCACCTGAAAATGGAATCTCATACGTTTCTAATATAAACACGTAGTTAGTAAAATAAGAGCGGTGAGCAAGAAAAGCATACAGAAAACTTGAGCATTCGGCACCCAGTGAAATGGTAAAAGGCATGCATTCCAGGTTCATTCATCACAAGTTACGCAAAACTTTACTGACTCAATCTCTACCAGTTCAATTGCAAGTTCTGCAAACCTCTATTAGAGCTAAGTAAATGGTGACATTTATGTTTCAACTACTCTTTCGACAAGAGAAAACAACATTTAGCAAGAAGCAAACTGAGTGTTTGTTAGAAGCAAGTCATATTTGAAGTCTCACAACATGAAAAATGGGTTTTGTAGCTAGAATCCACCTGCCTGGGTTTATCTCAGCATCTCAATGAAGCTAGGAAATAGCTTCAGGAAACCAGTTTCGAGATACTTCCCCCGTTCCAAAATAACTGTCGTAGATTTGTCTAGATTCGCATGTGTCAAGACGTGTTAGATACACGCGAATCTACACAAATCTGCAACACTTCTTTTGAAACAGAGGGAGTACATAGCAAGGACATCTAGGTCATATGATCACTTTTATCCCACAAAATGGCAAAAGGACATCTAGTCATATGATATGGCTGGTTTATGGCCAGTACAGCCGAGAAATAAATTTTGATTTCACAGGATATCTAGCTCATATGATCACTTTTATCCCACAAAATGGACAAAAAGTAATAGTTGATTCTCCCACGCTTTCCTTACAAATAAACAAACGCATCCGGTTCGTGTGATTCGATTCTAGCTGTGCAGGTCAAGAATAAATACTGAAAACAATAAACAGCAGCTTGGCAACCTCCAAGTCCATAACAGTTTTGGAAATCCAGACAGCAAACATGGCCTCTCTTGCATTGCCCTTGGTACTGCAGCTAATTTTGCTACTGGTTGTTTTAGGACTGAATGTACTGCATATAGGAGCCATACAGTATTAATAAATTTCCCATATAGAACCATTTATCATGAAGGCTAGGATTCTTAGCCTAAAAGTGAGTAATAAACATCTAAAAAAGAAAATTACTCTTAGCCTAAAGGGAGTAAAGCTGCAAAGCTAGCATCTCCAGCTTCCACAATCAGCAAGGTATCGCCAGACTTAATAGGGCCAGGGTACACAGAAACAATCCACATGATCAACTGGAGCAAAGGTCTTCTTCGTTCTTACCACTGCCGTAGCCACCACCGGCGCCTACGGAGAGGCTCGCAGAGCACCAGGCACGCCGCAGCCGCGGGAGGGACACGCCTCCCCGTACCACCGCACCATCACCCGCCCCGCCGCTGCAGATTCACAAAATCCACATGGTCAGTGGAGGTCGTCAAATACAGGACGATAAGGTGGAGGAACGGAATTGAAGCAAGCGGAATCGAACGTACGCGTGGTAGGGCCTCGCGAGCCGCCGGAACGGGCGGGCGAGAGAGGATGCCTGGCTGAAGGCGACGGCCGCCTGCATCTCCGGCGCCCGCGTCGAGGTGCCGGTGGAAGGCGGAGAGGATGGTGGCGGTGTGCCGGTATCGGAGAGGGAGAGTCAAAGAGGAAACGGAGAGGAGACTGGATAGAGGAAGGCGGAGGCGGCGAGGCGAGGTAGGTGAGCGCGACGCATTTGTTGGGCCTTGTGGGCTTGGCCGTCTCAGCTCAAGGCTTGTGGGCTGTGGCTAGTAGGCTTTTTTCAACTGGGCTGGTTATGGTCAGCAATTTTTTCGATCAACCCATTCGCCTGTCCCTAATAAACTTGCAAGAACTGCACGCTATTAGCACGCAGGTGATGGACATCGAAGAAGGCACATTAGGGAAATATGGAGCTATAGGTTCTGAAATCAAAACTGGATCATCTCCCCTTAACACTTGTTCTTGTGTGTTCGAGGATAGGGCTTCTAATTATGAAGCACACAACTTAGCCAAGCATGTTTTAAGTGAAGGTGTTGGTCATCATATTTGGTTGGCCACCCCTTATTCTGATTATGTAGCTGTAAACATTGTTCAGAGTTAATAAAGCGTGGCAGGTTACCTAAAAAAAAGCGCTACTGATTTAAAAAAATAAAAATGTTAACACATTTTTTAACAGCTTAAAACCATTCATGTTCTTTAAAAAGAACTACGGAATCGGTTCGCTTCATTATTTCAAGCAATGTGTTTCTCCTTTATTTTAAAAGAAAATGCTGATATCCCATCTGTAAGCTCGGGTCATGTCGGATCTCTAAGAGAAACTAACCTCTTGGTCTTGTAAAATAGTATGGACAGATTATCTATGGTTTTGAAACTTCATCAGGGGTACCTGATTTAAAATGTTAAGGGGTTAGCTGCCAAAGTATAAAGTATAAGGGGCTAACATATCTATACTTTTCGAGAATATATTGCTTAAGTTTTTACAAAAAAAGAGAAATAGATTAGCTTGTTGCATTTTATTTCTCCCAAATTTACTTTAATTTTGAGAAGACAAACCTCTTTGAGGTTACTCAAGTTATTCTTGGAAAAGTATGTCGCTTTACTACCAAATATTTTGCTCGATTTTTAATCGTATCATCCACAACAAGCGAGCGGTTCTTTTTGGTATCATCCACAAACATTTTGCAGTATTTTCCGCTTGCAACCAAACTTTGTATGCATCCTAGCTATGTGTGGGCTAAACACAAAAACTGTAGTGGCTCCGTGTATTTTCTTAATGCAAACTTTTAAGTTTAACCAAAATGCCATTTATCTAAAGAAAGAAAGGTATTGGTGTTTTCGAGGTTTGTAAACTGAATGCAGGAACACGTGGACTTCTACGATACTCTCTCTGATCCATAATAAGTATCGAAGATTTGCACTAAATCTTCAACACTTATTATGTATCCAAAGGAGTAGCATAAACCGTAGGATTTCATATCCGATCACATGATCACATGAACTCAAGCGCGGAGTGGTTGGTTGAGGTATCGTGCCATCTCCGTCGGCTCGAAAGCGCCTGTACGGTCTCGTCTCCATCCTTAACACGCTTTCATAATGCCACCAAAAGTACAATAAAAATCTTTAAGGCATGGCTACGCAACCAAACCGCCTTTTTGAAACGAGGCAAAAGTTTTATCTTTTCATTTATTAAGTAAAAAGAGAGTTTTCCGATTAATTAACGAAAAAACAAGCTAAAACAGATACAGCCAGGACAAGCTCCACACGAAGATGCGAACAATAAGGGCCAAACCCAAACTCCACTTGAAAGATAAGTAAACCTCACACACAAGTCGAAGAGAAAGACAATGTAACTGTTGTCGAAGAAGGAGGCACGAAAACTCTGATGTCGAAGCAGGAGCCAATCCTCTAAGAGTTGCGCCAACATGATGCCGTCGACCAGCATCAAGAGCAACCTTATCGTCCACACGACACGAGGTCGACTTACTCAACGATATCAAAGCCTCCACCACCCAACACCTCGACGAGTAGCTCTGAGACCGGTGCTGCTACCCATCATCCAACTAGCCGATGATGCCGCCACCTCGACATGCAAACAAAAGCAACCCAAAGATGCATCTGTCCGAGCCGACGGACCTCCCCACCCAAAGTATGGATCGTACTGCAACTTTGTATCCTTAAAAACAACTAGGTCAATTAATAAAACCACATCCGATGCAACTAATTAATCAACCTCGGTCGTTAGGCAAAGCTCGCACATGGCGCGGATCGGCTATGTTCTCTTTCCTACCTAAGGGTTGGAGGAAATGCTTCCGGAGAAGCAATATCTGATTTGGCCATAACGCCATGGCCCATGTTTTCATCGTCATTTCGATGAGGAGACACTCCACGACAGATATAAAATCTCAGCTTAGCCCATGCATGCACACTAATGTGATAATGTCTACCTAATGCATGCGTGCATGATCGACGAGAGGGAGCATTTCCGTTGTTCTGAATTCTGATCATTGTTTACTTGCTGTACGGCTCCGTATGATGCGTCACGCTGTGGCGCGGCGCTGTTGTTGTTGTGTGTAGGGAAATATGGCAGTCAAATATAATCCTCTCGAATCTTCTAATTAAGAACCGTGTAATGCTGCTCCATTTGCCTCATTCGCTGGATACAACGATAGTCCTTGGCTGCAAGTCTGCGGAATTAGTGGATTAGGTGACTGTAGAGCTTATAATTAGTAAGCTTTTTTTCAGAGGGAAGGGCGAGATGATGGATGAGCCACACGAGAAGACAGCTGACTTTTTTTTGTAGCTTAAGTCAATGAAACACATGAATTTCCCAGCCGCACCAACTTGCTAGTGTACGTTTTGTATCAACAACTTACACTATTCAAGATCAAAAAACCCGAACGTCACCTCCTCCGCGAAACACGTGAAGAAAAAAGCGGTGATCTAGTGTTCAACCCTAGCCGTTGTTGCCATTTTCCCCGTCTCCATAAGGGAATCGATGGGTCAGTGCTTCCTCTTCTTACCGCTCCGGTGATGGGAGGAGGTGGAGACCTTGGACCTACGCTCGGTGTTGTAGTAAGGTTCCTAAAATTACAAACTGGTCAACCGGCAGCAACACTATTGTTGGGGGGATGGCCCCCGGTAGGCCAAAGACATGGCAAACTTGCCCTGTTTCAGTTATAAAGATACCGGTTTAAAGATTAATCCGGATTACCAAGTTAGGCTGGCTAGCGCCAAGTGGAAACATAACGGTATCTCAGGAGGGGTATACCGGAATGTGGTTAACTAGAGAAGAGGCCGGAGTACCGGCAGGAGCTCAACTGTAGCATGAGGACAAAGATGAGCGAAGCACATCAGCTTTAATCGAAGCTCTGAAGCCAAAGTAGAAGATGACGTAAAAGCTACCGGAAGAGGTCATCGCTTCCTGATTAAAGACAAGACCGGTGTCATTGAGGTCAAAGAAGCTTTATAAAGTAGCTTAGCTCATCAAAGATGCCCTTAGGGTTTCTTCCCTTGTAAGCCACCCTCTCCCCTATATAAGGAGAGGGGGCACACCCCTGCGTGGGACGAATCACTAGCTAGGAGTAAAGAGAAGTAGAGCAGGATAGAGGTGTTCACCTTGTAGTCCGTACTTTCTTCAACCTCTGGCCAGGGGCCAAGTTCATCAATCTATACCGGAATTCTGCCCCAAATCTTTTCCCTTGTTACCAAAACCCTCACCCGAATCCTCTAGCGCACATTCGGTCCCAACTTAAGCCATCCTATGGCATCTGTCTGTTCACCACGACGACAGTTGGCGCCCACCGTGGGGCCAGCAGCTGCGCTTGCTGGAGTTCATATTCGGGCGGGCATCCTCACCGTCTCCGGCGAGCGCGTGGTTTCCGGCCTCGTCTATCGCCTCGGCTCGCTGGACTTCATCAACGACAACGCGGGGTGCTTCGCCAACGGTGGTCGCTACCCGCAGAACGGTTGCATCCTCGAGTTCGGCAGCCACCGCATCTACCTCGGCACCGTCAAGGAGCGCCAGTACCTCTCGCCGGTGCTGGTGGCGTCGGATCCGCCAAGATCTTCACCAACTCGTGGGCTGCGCTCCGGCCACGCCGCCGGCAGCGTGGAGGTGTTGATGGCTGGCGCAGCAACTGCCGGCAAAGAGGCCAAGGTGGAAGGCGCTGGACAGGCCAAGTCCGCGCGCACGGCTAAGCCGCCAACCGAGCGTGACGAAGTTGTTGCAGGAACATCTGCAGCCCCACCTGAGACGCCACTCCAAGCGGCCATGAGCGTGTTGGCAACGCCCATCGCGCAGAACATCGTCCCCGCCGCGGTTCAAGCCGAACTAGAGGCGCAGCGGCAGAAGTTGCTCTCCGGCGGAGCGGACATCCTCAAGGCTCAGCGAGAGCTCAACCTAACCCTATGTTAGTACAATGCTGCACATGGCTTTGCTTCCGTTAGCGCTCAGCCTGCTAGAGTAGCGGAAAACCGGCTTAGAGGTTGCAACCTAGATCAGGATCTGCGCCGGGAGGTTCTTGCCGGAAAGAGCACGTCGGTATTTTGAGCATTGTAGAAAAACCTAAGTACAGCAGTTCAGATAAAACGATAAAAGTTGCTAGGGCTGCAGTAGAGATGTGTGAGTCGCTTTCTGGCGAGGCTTTAGCAAAACAACAGGATCGAGTACGAGAGTTGCTTGATCAGATTGAGGCACAAAACGCTAAGTTGGCTAAAATTAACAAAGCAGCTGCGGCATCGAAATCAGTGCGTTCGGCGAAAAATGCCGGAAGCAAATCGCATGGGCAGGCATCGTCCCCCCATCCTGATAGAAGAAGAGAAAAAGAAGTGAATGCACAACAAATGACTGTGTACAATCCGGTTCTGGCCGAAAAACAACAAGGCGGGCAATATGAGGCCGGAAAAAAAAGCCAAGGGGCAGGTCGTGGCTATGCCGGAAATGGCTATGCCGGAAACGCTTATGCCGGTAAAGGTGAAATTGGGAAAAATTCTCGAGCGGCAAGAGCAGCTTATGCTGAGGAGGAAATGCCTCCACCAAGGTACCGGCAGGGAAAGGCCGCAGTACCGGAGTGTTATGATGAAGCTGATTCTGAAATGGAAAGAATCGGAGCTTACCGGAACCCATTGGGAGAACGTGTTGGAGAAAGATGCCTGCCAGACCGGGATGCGAGGCACAGGCTGGACAGAGTGTATCTATCCGAAATAATCGAAGCTGAAGGTCCTCCAGGTCCACAATGTTTTGGCCCACGGATCATGAGGGAAGAACCACCGGTACGCAACTTTTCAGTTGCCCCGTGACACGAAAACATACGATGGAACAACTAAGCCGGAAGATTGGCTTGCGGACTATGTAACCGCAGTGTACGTCGCTGGTGGCGGAGGAACCGCGACAGGTGGAGGAAACCGGTGTTGGGCCGTGAGAATCATAACGTCCTTCCTGGTAGGACCTGCACGTATTTGGCTTAACAATTTGCCAAAGGGAAGCATAAACGGCTGGCTTGATTTTGAGGAAACTTTCGTGAGCAACTTCAGCAGCACATACCGGAGACCAAACAGGCCGCAGCAGCTCGCTCTGTGCTTGCAGCGCCAGAATGAAACAGGCCGGGACTATCTAACCCGGTGGAACTCCACAAGGAACTCCTGCGAGGGGGTGATAGAGGCGCAAGCTATCGCTTGGTTCTGCAATGGGTGCAGGAGAGGTTCACCGTTGTGGCAGAAGCTGCAGAGAAACATGCCAACCACTTTGGCTGAAATGATTCGAGTGGCAGATAGCTACGCGTTGGGAGATCCGATGCAGCCAGCGATACAAGCTGAGCCGGCGCGAACAAGCCAACTGTGCCAAGATCAGTACCGGAACAACCACCACAACAAAAGAAGGGAAGATTTTCCGGATCGGAGGTACGGAATGCAACAAGTGGCCGCAGTACAGGACAATTCCAGCGATGGCGGAAGTCAAAGACAGAAAACCGGATCGCAGCAATGGGCGGGTCCAAAGAAACAATGGGTTGAAAAGAAACCGTGGCAAAATGAGGAAAAGTATAGCATGGAGTCCGCTATGGATCAGCCTTGCCGCTGGCACACGCCGAATCCGGCAAGTCCGACGAACCATTTGACAAAAGATTGCTCCTGGACCAAGAGGTTAATGGAGAGAGGCATGATGTAAGATGCCAGGGACCAAGGTTACAGAAGGTTACCACCTCCACCGCCGCTTACCGGGGCAAATGCGCTGATGTCTACGCACGCTTCTATTCCTGTAGACAGTGTTGGGCCTCCAAGAGCAGAGGTTTGTAGAACAGCAGCAAGTTTCCCTAAGTGAATCACCCAAGGTTTATCGAACTCAGGGAGGCAGAGGTCAAAGATATCCCTCTCAAGCAACCCTGCAATTAACATACAAGAAGTCTCTTGTGTCCCCAACACACCTAATACACTTGTCAGATGTATAGGTGCACGAGTTCGGCGAAGAGATAGTGAAATACAAGTAATATGGATGATTATAAGTAGTAATTGCAATCTGAAATAAAAATGGAAGCAAGCGAACATGTAGCGTAACTTGTTGGAAACGGTGTTTCAATGCTTAGAAACAAGGCCTAGGGATCATACTTTCACTAGTGGACACTCTCAACAATGATCACATAATTGAATAAATAAATGCTACTCTCAAACACTCTCTTGTTGGATAACAAACACCATTCATTGTGTAGGGCTGCAAAAGCACACCTCAAGCCGGAGTAAACAAGCTCCACAATGTCATAAAGGAATCACACACGATGCGCACACTCGTCACCATCACACCGTGGAGAGTAACTCCGGAGTTCATATTAAAGTAACCTCTAGAGTGCATAATAGACAAGAGTAACATCTACATAATCAACTAGATTACAAAGCTCATGATCACATAAAGATCACACCATGGGAGAGAGAGAGAGATGAACCACATAGATACCAGTAGAGCCCTCAGCCTCGGGGGAGAACTACTCCCTCCTCATCATGGGAGTCAGCAGCGGCGATGAAGATGGCGATGGTGTCCATGGAGATGACTCCGGGGGCAATTCCACGTCCCGGCGGCGTGCCGGAACAGAGACTTCTGTCCCCCGAAACTTGTCTTCGCGATGGCGGCGGCTACGGAACTCTTCGTGGAATATGACTTTCGGTATTAGGGTTTTCGCGACGGAAGGATTATATAGGCGAAGGCGCAGAGTCGGGGGACGCCCGAGGGGGCCACCCCATATGGCGGCGCGGCCAGGGGTGGGGCCGTGCCCCCCTATGGTGTGGCCGCCTCGTGGCCCCTCTTCGTCTCCTCTTCGGTGTTCTGGAAGACTCCGTGGAAAATAAGACCGTGGGCTTTTGTTTCGTCCAATTCCGAGAATATTTCCTATGTAGGATTTCTGAAACCAAAAACAACGGAAAACAGGAACTGGTGCTTCAGCATCTTGTTAATAGGTTAGTACCGGAAAATGCATCAAAATGATATAAAGTGTATGTAAAACATGTGAGTATTGTCATAGAACTAGCATGGAACATAAGAAATTATAGATACGTTTGAGACGTATCAAGCATCCCCAAGCTTAGTTCCTACTCGACCTCGAGTAGGTAAACGATAAAAAGGATAATTTATGAAGTGACATGCTACTATCATAATCTTGATCAATACTATTGTAAAGCATATGAGATGAATGAAGTGACTCAAAGCAATGGTCTATAGTTTGTTAACAAATAGATGATGACTAAACAACTGAATCATATAGCAGAAACTTTCCATGAATAGTACTTTCAAGACAAGCATCAAAAAGTCTTGCATAAGAGTTAACTCATAAAGCAATAGATTCTTAATAAGAGGTTTTGAAGCAACACAAAGGAAGATTTAAGTTTCACAGTTGCTTTCAACTTTCTACATGTATATCTCATGGATAATTGTCAACACAAAGTAATATGATGAGTGCAATAAGCAAGCATGTAAGAATCAATGCACACAGTTGACACAAGTGTTTGCATCTAAGATGGAAAGAAGTAGGTAAACTGACTCAACATAAAGTAAAAGAAAGGCCCTTCGCGAGAGGGAAGCGAGGGATTACTCATGTGCTAGAGCTTTTTATTTTGAAAACATGGAAACAATTGTGTCAACGGTAGTAATAATTCATATGTGTTATGCATAAAACCTCTGATACGTCTCCGACGTATCGATAATTTCTTATGTTCTATGCCATATTATTGATGATACCTACATGTTTTATGCACACTTTATGTCATATTCGTGCATTTTCTGGAACTAACCTATTAACAAGATGCCGAAGTGCCGGTTCCGGTTTCTAGCTGTTTTTGGTTTCGAAATCCTAGTAACGAAATATTCTCGGAATTGGAAGAAACGAAGACCCGGGGGCCTATTTCGCCACGAACCTTCCGGAAGACCGAAGAGCATACGAAGTGGGGCCACGAGGTGGCCAAACCACATGGCGGCGCGGCCAAGGGGGCCCGCGCCGCCCGTGGTGTGGGCCCCTCGTCGGCCCCCGACTCGCCCTTCCGCCTACTTAAAGCCTCCGTCGCGAAACCCCCGAGGCGAAAAACCACGATACGGAAAACCTTACCGAGACGCCGCCGCCGCCGATCCCATCTCGGGGGATTCGGAGATCTCCTCCGGCACCCCGCCGGAGAGGGGATTCATCTCCCGGAGGACTCTACACCGCCATGGTCGCCTCCGGAGTGATGAGTGAGTAGTTCACCCTGGACTATGGGTCCATAGCGGTAGCTAGATGGTTGTCTTCTCCTCATTGTGCTTCATTGTTGGATCTTGTGAGCTGCCTAACATGATCAAGATCATCTATCCGTAATACTCTATGTTGTGTTTGTCGGTATCCGATGGATAGAGAATACCATGTTATGTTAATTATCAAGTTATTACATATGTGTTGTTTATGATCTTGCATGCTCTCCGTTACTAGTAGAGGCTCGGCCAAGTTTTTGCTTTTAACTCCAAGAGGGAGTATTTATGCTCGATAGTGGGTTCATGCCTGCATTGACACCTGGGACAGTGACAGAAAGTTCTAAGGTTGTGTTGTGCTGTTGCCACTAGGGATAAAACATTGGCGCTATGTTCGAGGATGTAGTTGTTGATTACATTACGCACCATACTTAATACAATTGTCTGTTGCTTTGCAACTTAATACTGGAAGGGGTTCGGACGATAACCTGAAGGTGGACTTTTTAGGCATAGATGCAGTTGGATGGCGGTCTATGTACTTTGTCGTAATGCCCAATTAAATCTCACTATACTTATCATGCCATTGTTGACGTTAGAAACCCCCTGGCGGGCAGAGACGGGCAACACGGTAGAGCCGGGAACAACTAGGGCTGCGGCTGGCCCCAGTCCCTCTGAGCGACGGCCCGCAAAGCCTCCTGGTCGCACGCACCGATGTTTATCACAAGGGCGTGCCACCTGACCTATACCCGGTCGGGAAGGTGTGGATGATGCCTCGCTTAGTTTCCTGCAGGGCACACACGTAAACATTAAATACGAGCCTCGATCGGCTCTCGGGTTATCCCGTGAATCGGCTCAAAGAGCCGATCCACCCATGATTCGGACGAGGTGTCCGAATATATGGTGGTCCTGCTTGATCAAGGTAAAGCTAATGAGATCTACGACGATGTAGGGTTTTCACCGCATAATCGGATCGTCCTACTCCAGGTTGGGCCTCGCGGCCACGCACGGTGATCGTAAGTCGATCCTAA
Source organism: Lolium rigidum (assembly GCF_022539505.1). Lineage (NCBI taxonomy): Eukaryota > Viridiplantae > Streptophyta > Magnoliopsida > Poales > Poaceae > Lolium > Lolium rigidum. The sequence continues at coordinate 152,023,165 of NC_061508.1, forward strand.
ACAAGGCCTAAAAACCAACACGAGGTTGATCCTCGGAACATCCTGCTTAGGGCCAACGAACAACACCCTACGTGCCGCTGGATCCTCCCCCCCTTTGTAAGGCCTAACTATTGCAGATATTAAACTAATCCTTGTAGAACAAGGAGAAATCGTAACGGATCAGATCTACTAAACTATGATCAAGCGGGGTGCCGCCCCTACACCTAAGATAGGTGTAAGGGCGGCTAGACATGCAAGGGTTGCACTACGAAATCATGCAGCATGAAGAACAATGCTAACCCTAACATGTCTAAGATAACTACGTTGCTCGCCATCAAAAAGGCTTCGATACGAGCAACGCATGAACAACGTAGGCAGGCTTGTGCTGCCTAGATCGCAAGATGCGATCTAGGCAGCATGATGCTTACCGGTAGAAACCCTCGAGACGAAGGGGTTGGCGATGCGCCGAGATTTGTTTGTGGTTGAACGTTGGTTGTTGTTTATTCCATAAACCCTAGGTACATATTTATAGTCCAGCGGACTTTCTAATGTGGGCGTGCACCAAACCGTGCACGAGTAAGATTCCAACTTCTAAACTAAGATGCGATCTAATATGTTACAGATACACGGGCAATTAAGCCAACTTGGTAAAAGGCCGATTCACGTATTTCTTCTATATATATATATTTCTTCACGTCCATCTTGATCGCGGCCCACCTCTGACTCGGTCAAATTCTGGTGATAACACATGCCCCCCTGGTTTTGGAAATGACATTTCCAAAAGCATGATGTTCCTCTCCCATCGGGTCATGTCGTGGCAGAGCAGCACTGCCGCAGAATCTTCATCATTACGCCTCGCCTCCCGGGCTTCTCTGTATGAACTGTCAATTTCGGCCTCACGTCCTCGAGAACCGTCATGGCATTAAATCTCCACTACACTCTCTTTATTTATCTGTGCCAAACGGTTCACCACTCCATCGCCTTGCTCGCTCTGTTCACCAAACCAAAAAACCCTTCTCTCCTGCAGCCATGTCTTCCTCTTCCTCCTCCGCTCAGGCACCTCTCTCCAACCGTTGCCGAAGAACAAAGAAGAGGACGATCTCCGCTCCGGGCGCACCCCATCTCCTCCGACAAGGAGAAGAAGGGAGGAGAAGCGGAGAAGACCAAGGCCTCCCCTCCGCCAGGCTCCCGCCGAAGAAGCGCTCACGCATGTGGGCGGACAGCGAGGACGACGATGATGACGAGGAAGAAGAAGATGAGGAGGAGGAAGATGATTCCTCCGCCTCCATTGGGTATCCTCCAACGAGCGCTTCCGCGGCTGGGCGGATAGCGAGGACGATGATGATGACGAGGAGGAGGAGGAGGCTCCGGCCGACGGCCGGGGCAGCAGCGGCGAGGAGCTTCCCGGGAGCAGCGCCGACGACCTCGACAACGGCGACGATGAGGACAGCGACGACTAGTAGAATAGGACTAGCAGTAGCGAGTGCACTAGGCACTAGATCCCTCTTTTGAGAGCCATCGGCTCTTCTTGTAAAGCTGCTCCTTTGAATTAATGAGAATTGTTCTTCCAATTTCTCCTTTCATTAATCCAATTTCCATCCTCCCGCTTGCCACACCAAGACCGATAGTGACGAATCGGGCCATCATTGTTTTTCTCGACCGTGGCGTTTTGCAGTCCCGCAGCCGATGACTATTCATCGGCTAATTTGAGGAACCAATCTCTTCTTTTCTTGCAGCACCGGCACGGTCCAAACCTCGTACCAGACGACGGCTTTTCCTTCCCAGTTCCTCCCTGAGACGATCGTGATGCAATAACAACCGAGGTAACTCCAATCGGCTCTTAAAAACAAGGCACCTACCAGGCCCATTGCCCCCCGAGTCTTAACCAAGGCAAAACAGAGCTGTATGGACCTAGGCTCGATCATGTCTGAGGGAGCTTCTTATGCAGAGCTAGCCGATTTGAACATAAATCGGCTTCTCAAAGCAGAGAGCCTTCAAGGTGAGCTGCCCCCCGAGTTTCTTCAGTTCTTGTCGGCTAGATCGGCTCCTTTCCTTTGGTGGATCTGATGCAATCCATTCTTGACCTGATCTGCACGTCCAGGCCGCTCTTGGTCTTGTCCTTGAAGAGAAGATCCGAGCTCTTAAGTTACTCCATTAAGGAGTTCTTTCATTAAAACCCTCTTCGTGCTCCATTGACCCTCTGATCGTATCAGTTATTCCCCTTGAGTCGATGTCTGCTGCATCGGCTGTGCTCGAAAATTTTCGAATTTTCAGAATTTTTTTTGTTTTTACGGCCGACTGGTGCATCGGCCCCCACACTCCAATACCCATCACCAAAGGATGAGACGCTTCTAGTGCATATCCTCGTGTTCTATCCACCTGGGTGCCCCCCCGAGCCGATTCTCGTCAAGAGAATTGATGGTATCGGCTTTGTTGGATAACATGTTGAACCCGAGCGAGAATGGTGGGTGAGGATAATTTTGGCCGATTGCTGGAATCGGCCTCCACGTTGCTTGCTCGGTGAAGGTTTTGTAAGTTCCCTTCATAAATTTTTTGGGGCCGATCACAAGGACCAGCCTCGCCATGTTTGCTCCTTGACGTGCTCTTGCTACTCGTTCAGGCCGGTAGACAAAACCAGCCCAATCTCTGACTTTATCATGTTGGTGCGCTTGCTGTCGTCCACCTTGGATGTACCGTGTAACCGTGGAGCACCGAGCTTCGTCGGAAGAACGAGCACCATGTTTGTGCCAGCCGATGTTTCATCATCGGCTTCCTTTTGCTTGGGGCGCCACTCCATTTTTCGTGGACGACCCTCTTCATCCAGGGTTCGCTGAACCTTCGCAGCCAGATCAGGCCTTGCCTTCCTCAATGTATGCAAGTATAACCTCTCGGCTTCTTCCAGGCCGCGCAATCGTTGAACCCTGCGTTTCTGGGAACGGCTGAGTCCGTCAGGGCACCACCTTGGCCGGTGGTACCTGTCTTCTTCTTCTCCCTCGTCTTCTGAATCTTCGAGATCTTCCAACCGAGGGGACTCAGCTCGTTTGCTCCGTGGCGGGAGAGGTCCCAAGCGCTCGAACACGGACACGTTGGCTGCCTCCTTCTTTTTCGGTTGCATTACGGGCAATTGCCGATTGTTGGCAATCGGCTCATTCCTGAATCCCAGCAGTGCCTGAAGAAAGGACAATCCCAGTGCCTGTCCTCGTCGTCCCGCTCCCTTGCCTTTCCCTTGGCGCAACGCTCGTGCTCCTCCTCATCGCGATTATGCCGACGATGTCTTCTAGCCAGACGATCTCTTTCATCATCATCGCTGGACCGTCGGCGTTGGTCGTACTGACTCACATACTTGTTGAGGAGGTGATCAGAGAGAGGTCGTTGATATCTTATGTTCTTCACTTCTCCCTCTGTTACGTAGCGCTTGCCGTCTTGGCGGAGCCGATCGCGTGGAGCGGCTTCCTCTGTTTCTTTGCTATGAGAGCAGCTGCCCTCATCTCCATCCTTGCCGCCGTGGTGTCCAAGATCTACCATGTTGATATTGCACAGAAACCCGGCTGGCACCCTCCATGGCAAGCATACTCCACCATGTTCACGGCGGGGAAGGGCTGGGTATCGACCTTCATGGCGTACTTGGTTGAAAATTAGACGCCCGTTCTCTATCGCCGCTTGGATGTGCCGACGCCACACCCTGCAGTCGTTGGTGGCATGGGAGAGCGAGTTATGCCATTTGCAGTATGGCTTTCCATTCAGCTCTTGCGCCGTGGGGAATTTGAGACCTTCAGGTATCTTCAACTGCTTTTCCTTGAGTAGGAGGTCGAAGATTTGCTCAGTCTTGGTCACGTCAAAATCAAGTCCCACCGGGCGTGCCAGAATGTGTTGACGCCAGAAACCCCCTGGCGGGCAGAGACGGGCAACACGGTAGAGCCGGGAACAACTAGGGCTGCGGCTGGCCCCAGTCCCTCTGAGCGACGGCCCGCAAAGCCTCCTGGTCGCACGCACCGATGTTTATCACAAGGGCGTGCCACCCGACCTATACCTGGTCGGGAAGGTGTGGATGATGCCTCGCTTAGTTTCCTGCAGGGCACACACGTAAACATTAAATACGAGCCTCGATCGGCTCTCGGGTTATCCCGTGAATCGGCTCAAAGAGCCGATCCACCCATGATTCGGACGAGGTGTCCGAATATATGGTGGTCCTGCTTGATCAAGGTAAAGCTAATGAGATCTACGACGATGTAGGGTTTTCACCGCATAATCGGATCGTCCTACTCCAGGTTGGGCATCGCGGCCACGCACGGTGATCGTAAGCCGATCCTAAACAAGGCCTAAAAACCAACACGAGGTTGATCCTCGGAACATCCTGCTTAGGGCCAACGAACAACACCCTACGTGCCGCTGGATCCTCCCCCCCTTTGTAAGGCCTAACTATTGCAGATATTAAACTAATCCTTGTAGAACAAGGAGCAATCGTAACGGATCAGATCTACTAAACTATGATCAAGCGGGGTGCCGCCCCTACACCTAAGATAGGTGTAAGGGCGGCTAGACATGCAAGGGTTGCACTACGAAAGCATGCAGCATGAAGAACAATGCTAACCCTAACATGTCTAAGATAACTACGTTGCTCGCCATCAAAAAGGCTTCGATACGAGCAACGCATGAACAACGTAGGCGAGGCTTGTGCTGCCTAGATCGCAAGATGCGATCTAGGCAGCATGATGCTTACCGGTAGAAACCCTCGAGACGAAGGGGTTGGCGATGCGCCGAGATTTGTTTGTGGTTGAACGTTGGTTGTTGTTTATTCCATAAACCCTAGGTACATATTTATAGTCCAGCGGACTTTCTAATGTGGGCGTGCACCAAACCGTGCACGAGTAAGATTCCAACTTCTAAACTAAGATGCGATCTAATATGTTACAGATACACGGGCAATTAAGCCCAACTTGGTAAAAGGCCGATTCACGTATTTCTTCTATATATATATTTCTTCACGTCCATCTTGATCGCGGCCCACCTCTGACTCGGTCAAATTCTGGTGATAACAGCCATGTATGTGCATTGTTATGTCCTCTCTATTTGTCAATTGCCCGACTGTAATTTGTTCACCCAACATGCTTTTATCTTATGGGAGAGACACCTCTAGTGAACTGTGGACCCCGGTCCATTCTTTTAATACTGAAATACAAATCTGTCTGCAATACTTGTTTTACTTGTTTTCTCTGCAAACAATCATCTTCCACACAATACGGTTAACCCTTTGTTACAGCAAGCCGGTGAGATTGACAACCTCACTCGTTTCGTTGGGGCAAAGTACTTTGGTTGTGTTGTGCGGGTTCCACGTTGGCGCCGGAATCTCCGGTGTTGCGCCGCACTACATCCCGCCGCCATCAACCTTCAACGTGCTTCTTGACTCCCTACTGGTTCGATTAAACCTTGGTTTCTTACCGAGGGAAACTTGCCGCTGTGCGCATCACACCTTCCTCTTGGGGTTCCCAACGGACGTGTCAACTACACGCATCAAGCAAATTTACGGCGCCGTTGCCGGGAGATCAAGACACGCTGCAAGGGGAGTCTCCACTTCTCAATCTCTTTACTTTGTTTTTGTCTTGCTTTATTTTATTTACTACTTTGTTTGCTGCATTATATCAAAACACAAAAAAAAAATTAGTTGCTAGTTTTACTTTATTTACTGTCTTGCACTCTATATCAAAAACACAAAAAAATTAGTTTACTTGCATTTACTTTACTTGATTCATCATGTTTCCTTTTAATTTTACCACAAAAGACATACCGGTGGGACAAGGGTCTATAATTGGAAGAGATAATATAGAAGAATTTTTCACCCATATTAGTATGCATGAAGATCTTAAAGATATACCACTTGCAAAAGCTGTCCCTACTTATGAAGATGCCTCTGTTTGTTTGGTACGCATGATGGAAGCTAGATTTATTAGTCTCAACCCCATGATACAACACATGTTTCTTACACTTTCTGATATAGATCGGGGAGAGAAGAGAGATTTTGTTCTAAAAGTCTTAGTGCGAGAATTTGAAGATATAGCTATAGAAGCTAGAAAAGTTTTTATTAAGCATAAGAGGCTTGGTTTTTATACCGACTTTAAAAGAACACTTGAAAAAATGGATATGTATAGACTAAAATACACTAATAATGCTAATGATGATGGGGAGATTAAAGCACCAATACCATGTAAGCTCCTAGCAATACATGAAGCTCTAGAAAATAATTATGCTTGGCTTGTTCTCGAAAATTTGTTTGATGAGAATAGCAAGCCTAAGACTAATGAAAAGGGAGCCTCTGAAACTTATATAGATAATATACAATGCATGGTTGAGAAAACTCCCAACACCCCTGGTTATGATGTTGATGCTTCGTCTCTCGATGTTACTTGATTTACACTTTCTGCGCCTAGCTGAAAGGCGTTAAAGAAAAGCGCTTATGGGAGACAACTCATGTTTTTACTCCAGTATTTTTGTTTTATATTTGTGTCTTGGAAGTTGTTTACTACTGTAGCAACCTCTCCTTATCTTAGTTTTTAGTTTTGTTGTGCCAAGTAAAGTCTTTGATAGTAAAGTAAGTACTAGATTTGGATTACTGCGCAGTTCCAGATTTCTTTGCTGTCACGAATCTGGGTCTACCTCCCTGTAGGAAGCTCAGAAAATTAAGCCAATTTACGTGCATGATCCTCAGATATGTACGCAACTTTCATTCAATTTGAGCATTTTCATTTGAGCAAGTCTGGTGGCCTAATAAAATCCATCTTTACGGACTGTTCTGTTTTGACAGATTCTGTCTTTTATTTCGCATTGCCTCTTTTGCTATGTTGCATGAATTTCTTTGATCCATTAATGTCCAGTAGCTTTATGCAATGTCCAGAAGTGTTAAGAATGATTGTGTCACCTCGGAACATGTGAATTTTTATTATGCACTAACCCTCTAATGAGTTGTTTCTAGTTTGGTGTGGAGGAAGTTTTCAAGGATCAAGAGAGGAGTATGATGCAATATGATCAAGGAGAGTGAAAGCTCTAAGCTTGGGGATGCCCCGGTGGTTCACCCCTGCATATTTTAAGAAGACTCAAGCGTCTAAGCTTGGGGATGCCCAAGGCATCCCCTTCTTCATCGACACATTATCAGGTTCCTCCCCTGAAACTATATTTTTATTCCGTCACATCTTATGTACTTTGCTTGGAGCGTCGGTTTGTTTTTGTTTTTTGTTTTGTTTGAATAAAATGGATCCTAGCATTCACTTTATGGGAGAGAGACACGCTCCGCTGTAGCATATGGACAAATATGTCCTTAGGCTCTACTCATAGTATTCATAGCGAAGTTTCTTCTTCGTTAAATTGTTATATGGTTGGAATTGGAAAATGCTACATGTAGTAATTCTAAAATGTCTTGGATAATTTGATACTTGGCAATGGTTGGGCCGCTAACTAAAGCCATGATCCATGGTGGAAGTTTCAGTTTTGGACACATATCCTCAATCTCATATGAGAATAATAATTGTTGCCACATGCTTATGCATTAAAGAGGAGTCCATTATCTGTTGTCCATGTTGTCCCGGTATGGATGTCTAAGTTGAGAATAATCAAAAGCGAGAAATCCAAAATGCGAGCTTTCTCCTTAGACCTTTGTACAGAGCGGCATGGAGGTACCCCATTGTGACACTTGGTTAAAACATGTGCATTGCAAAGATCCGGTAGTCCAAGCTAATTAGGACAAGGTGCGGGCACTATTAGTATACTATGCATGAGACTTGCAACTTGTAAGATATAATTTACATAACTCATATGCTTTATTACTACCGTTGACAAAATTGTTTCATGTTTTCAAAATAAAAGCTCTAGCACAAATATAGCAATCGATGCTTTCCTCTTTGAAGGACCATTCTTTTACTTTTATGTTGAGTTAGTTCACCTATCTCTCTCCACCTCAAGAAGCAAACACTTGTGTGAACTGTGCATTGATTCCTACATACTTGCATATTGTACTTGTTATATTACTCTATGTTGACAATTATCCATGAGATATACATGTTACAAGTTGAAAGCAACCGCTGAAACTTAATCTTCCTTTGTGTTGCTTCAATACCTTTACTTTGATTTATTGCTTTATGAGTTAACTCTTATGCAAGACTTATTAATGCTTGTCTTGAAGTACTATTCATGAAAAGTCTTTGCTTTATGATTCACTTGTTTACTCATGACATTACCATTGTTTTGATCGCTGCATCCACTACATATGTTTACAAATAGTATGATCAAGGTTATGATGGCATGTCACTTCAGAAATTATCTTTGTTATCGTTTTACCTGCTCGGGACGAGCGGAACTAAGCTTGGGGATGCTTGATACGTCTCCGACGTATCGATAATTTCTTATGTTCTATGCCATATTATTGATGATACCTACATGTTTTATGCACACTTTATGTCATATTCGTGCATTTTCCGGAACTAACCTATTAACAAGATGTCGAAGTGCCGGTTCTCGTTTTCTGCTGTTTTTGGTTTCAGAAATCCTAGTAACGAAATATTATCGGAATTGGACGAAACGAAGACCCAGGGGCCTATTTCACCACGAACCTTCCAGAAGACCGAAGAGCATACGAAGTGGGGCCACGAGGTTGCCAAACCACATGGCGGCGCGGCCAAGGGGGGGCCGCGCCGCCCTGTGGTGTGGGCCCTCGTCGGCCCCCGACTCGCCCTTCCGCCTACTTAAAGCCTCCGTCGCGAAACCCCGAGGCGAAAAACCACGATACGGAAAACCTTACCGAGACGCCGCCGCCGCCGATCCCATCTCGGGGATTCTCGGAGATCTCCTCCGGCACCCTGCCGGAGAGGGGATTCATCTCCCGGAGGACTCTACACCGCCATGGTCGCCTCCGGAGTGATGAGTGAGTAGTTCACCGATACGTCTCCGACGTATCGATAATTTCTTATGTTCTATGCCATATTATTGATGATACCTACATGTTTTATGCACACTTTATGTCATATTCGTGCATTTTCCGGAACTAACCTATTAACAAGATGCCGAAGTGCCGGTTCCTATTTTCTCGCTGTTTTTGGTTTCAGTAAATCCTAGTAACGAAATATTCTCGGAATTGGACGAAACGAAGACCCAGGGGCCTATTTTTCCACGGAGCTTCCGGAAGACCGAAGAACATACGAAGTGGGGCCACGAGGTGGCGACACCACAAGGCGGCGCGGCCAAGGAGGGGCCCGCGCCGCCCTATGGTGTGGGCCCTCGTCGGGCCCCCGACTCGCCCTTCCGCCTACTTACAGCCTCCGTCGCGAAACCCCTGATGCGAAAAACCACGATACGGAAAACCTTACTGAGACACCGCCGCCGCCGATCCCATCTCGGGGGATTCTGGCGATCTCCTCCGGCACCCTGCCGGAGAGGGGATTCATCTCCCGGAGGACTCTACACCGCCATGGTCGCCTCCGGAGTGATGAGTGAGTAGTTCACCCCTGGACTATGGGTCCATAGCAGTAGCTAGATGGTTGTCTTCTCCTCATTGTGCTTCATTGTTGGATCTTGTGAACTGCCTAACATGATCAAGATCATCTATCTGTAATACTCTATGTTGTGTTTGTCGGGATCCGATGGATAGAGAATACCATGTCATGTTAATTATCAAGTTATTACATATGTGTTGTTTATGATCTTGCATGCTCTCCGTTACTAGTAGAGGCTCTGGCCAAGTTTTTGCTTTTAACTCCAAGAGGGAGTATTTATGCTCGATAGTGGGTTCATGCCTCGCATTGACACCGAGGCAAGTGACGAGAAAGTTCTAAGGTTGTGTTGTGTCGTTGCCACTAGGGATAAAACATTGGCGCTATGTCCGAGGATGTAGTTGTTGATTACATTACGCACCATACTTAATGCAATTGTCTCGTTGTTAGCAACTTAATACTGGAGGGGGTTCGGATGATAACCCGAAGGTGGACATTTTAGGCATAGATGCAGCTTGGATGGCGGTCTATGTACTTTGTCGTAATGCCCAATTAAATCTCACTATACTTATCATGTCATGTATGTGCATTGTTATGCCCTCTCTATTTGTCAATTGCCCGACTGTAATTTGTTCACCCAACATGCTTTTATCTTATGGGAGAGACACCTCTAGTGAACTATGGACCCCGGTCCATTCTTTAATATTGAAATACAAATCTGCTGCAATACTTGTTTTTACTATTTTCTCTGCAAACAATCATCTTCCACACAATACGGTTAATCCTTTGTTACAGACAAGTCGGTGAGATTGACAACCTCACTGTTTCGTTGGGGCAAAGTATTTTGGTTGTGTTGTGCAGGTTCCACGCTGGCGCCGAATCCCCGGTGTTGCGCCGCACTACATCCCGCCGCCATCAACCTTCAACGTGCTTCTTGGCTCCTCCCGGTTCGATAAACCTTGGTTTCTTTCGAGGGAAAACTTGCTGCTGTGCGCATCATACCTTCCTCTTGGGGTTGCCCAACGAACGTGTGAAATACACGCCATCAAGCTCTTTTTCCGGCGCCGTTGCCGGGGAGATCAAGACACGCTGCAAGGGGAGTCTCCACTTCTCAATCTCTTTACTTTGTTTTTGTCTTGCTTTATTTTATTTACTACTTTGTTTGCTGCATTATATCAAAACACAAAAAAATTAGTTGCTAGTTTTACTTTATTTACTGTCTTGCACTCTATATCAAAAACACAAAAAAATTAGTATACTTGCATTTACTTTATCTAGTTTGCTTTATTTACTATTGCTAAAATGGCCAACCCTGAAAATACTAAGTTGTGTGACTTCACTAGCACAAATAATAATGATTTCTTATGCACACCTATTGCTCCACCCTGCTACTACAGCAGAATTCTTTGAAATTAAACCCGCTTTACTGAATCTTGTCATGAGAGAGCAATTTTCTCGGTGTTAGTTCTGATGATGTTGCTGCCCATCTCAATAATTTTGTTGAATTGTGTGAAATGCAAAAGTATAAAGATGTAGATGGTGACATTATAAAATTAAAATTGTTCCCTTTCTCATTAAGAGGAAGAGCTAAAGATTGGTTGCTATCTCTGCCTAAGAATAGTATTGATTCATGGACTAAATGCAAGGATGCTTTTATTGGTAGATATTATCCCCCTGCTAAAATTATATCTTTGAGGAGTAGCATAATGAATTTTAAACAATTGGATAATTAACATGTTGCTCAAGCTTGGGAAAGAATGAAATCTCTAGTTAAAAATTGCCCAACCCATGGATCGACTACTTGGATGATCATCCAAACCTTCTATGCAGGACTAAATTTTTCTTCGCGGAATTTATTGGATTCAGCTGCTGGAGGTACCTTTATGTCCATCACTCTTGGTGAAGCAACAAAGCTCCTTGATAATATGATGGTTAATTACTCCGAATGGCATACGAAAGAGCTCCACAAGGTAAGAAGGTAAATTCTGTTGAAGAATCCTCTTCCTTGAATGATAAGGTTGATGCTATTATGTCTATGCTTGCGAATGATAGGACTAATGTTGATCCTAATAATGTTCCATTAGCTTCATTGGTTGCCCAAGAAGAACATGTTGATGTAAACTTCATTAAAAATAATAATTTCAATAACAATGCTTATCGGAACAATTCTAGTAATAACTATAGGCCATATCCTTATAATAATGGTAACGGTTATGCTAATTCTTATGGGAATTCTTACAACAATAATAGGAATACACCCCCTGGACTTGAAGCTATGCTTAAAGAATTTATTAGTACGCAAACTGCCTTTAACAAATCTGTTGAGGAAAAGCTCAATAAAATTGATATTCTTGTTTCTAGAGTTGATAGTCTTGCCTCCGATGTTGATCTTTTGAAATCGAAAGTTATGCCTAATAGGGATATTGAAAATAAAATTGTTACTACAGCAAATGCCATCCAAGTTAGAATTAATGAGAATATAAGATTAATGGCTGAACTGCGAGCTAGGTGGGATAGAGAAGAAAATGAAAAACTAGCTAAAAAGGAAAATATGGCTAAAGTTTGGACAATTACCACCACTAGCAATGCTAATGATTCACATGTTGCTGCACCTCCTACTGTCAATGGTAAAATAATTGGTGTTGGCAATGCTTCTACTCCTAGTGCAAAGCGCGCAAAATTACCTGAAACTGCTAAAACTCGTCGAAACCGCTTGTGATAAAACTCGCTGAAATTTTTTCCAACCTTGGGGATGATAATCCCATTGCTTTAGATTGTAATGATTTAGATTTTGATGATTGACACATCTCTGAAGTTATAAAGTTCTTGCAAAAACTTGCTAAGAGTCCCAATGCTAGCGCTATAAACTTGGCTTTCAAAAAACATATTACAAATGCTCTCATAAAAGCTAGAGAAGAGAAACTAAAACTCGAAACTTCTATTCCTAGAAAGCTAGAGGATGGTTGGGAGCCCATCATTAAAATGAGAGTCAAAGATTTTGATTGTAATGCTTTATGTGATCTTGGTGCAAGTATTTCTTTATGCCTAAAAAAGTCTATGATATGCTTGACTTGCCACCATTGAAAAATTGTTATTTGGATGTTAATCTCGCTCGATAATGCTAAAAAGAAACCTTTGGGGAAAGTTGATAATGTTCATATTATGGTTAACAATAACCTTGTCCCCGTTGATTTTGTTGTCTTGGATATTGAATGCAATGCATCTTGCCCCATTATATTGGGAAGACCTTTTCTTCGAACCGTTGGTGCCACTATTGATATGAAGGAAGGTAATATTAAATATCAATTTCCTCTCAAGAAAGGTATGGAACACTTCCCTAGAAAGAGAATGAACTTACCTTATGATTCTATTATTAGAACAAATTATGATGTTGATGCTTCGTCTCTTGATGTTACTTGAATTACACTTTCGCGCCTAGCCGAAAGGCGTTAAAGAAAACGCTTATGGGAGACAACCCATGTTTTTACTACAGTATTTTTGTTTTATATTTGTGTCTTGGAAGTTGTTTACTACTGTAGCAACCTCTCCTTATCTTAGTTTTATGTTTTGTTGTGCCAAGTAAAGTCTTTGATAGAAAAGTAAGTACTAGATTTGGATTACTGCGCAGTTCCAGATTTCTTTGTCGTCACGAATCTGGGTCTATCTCCCTGTAGGTAGGTCAGAAAATTAAGCCAATTTACGAGCATGATCCTCAGATATGTACGCAACTTTCATTAAATTTGAGCATTTTCGTTTGAGCAAGTCTGGTGGCCTAATAATATCCATCTTTACGGACTGTTCTGTTTTGACAGATTCTGTCTTTTATTTCGCATTGCCTCTTTTGCTATGTTGGATGAATTTCTTTGATCCATTAATGTCCAAGTAGCTTTATGAAATGTCCAGAAGTGTTAAGAATGATTGTGTCACCTCTGAACATGTGAATTTTTATTATGCACTAACCCTCTAATGAGTTGTTTCGAGTTTGGTGTGGAGGAAGTTTTCAAGGATCAAGAGAGGAGTATGATGCAATATGATCAAGGAGAGCTGAAAGCTCTAAGCTTGGGGATGCCCCGGTGGTTCACCCCTGCATATTCTAAGAAGACTCAAGCGTCTAAGCTTGGGGATGCCCAAGTCATCCCCTTCTTCATCGACAACATTATCGGGTTCCTCCCCCGAAACTATATTTTTATTCCGTCACATCTTATGTACTTTGCTTGGAGCGTCGGGTTGTTTTTGTTTTTTATTTTGTTTGAATAAAATGGATCCTAGCATTCACTTTATGGGAGAGAGACACGCTCCGCTGTAGCATATGGACAAATATGTCCTTAGGCTCTACTCATAGTATTCATGGCGAAGTTTCATCTTCGTTAAATTGTTATATGGTTGGAATTGGAAAATGCTACATGTAGTAACTCTAAAATGTATTGGATAATTTGATACTTGGCAATTGTTGTGCTCATGTTTAAGCTCTTGCATCATATACTTTGCACCCATTAATGAAGAAATACTTAGAGCTTGCTAATTTGGTTTGCATATTTGGTTTCTCTAGAGTCTAGATAACATCTAGTATTGAGTTTTGAACAACAAGGAAGACGGTATGGAGTCTTATAATGTTTACCATATGTCTTTTATGTGAGTTTTGATGTACCGTTCATCCTTGTGTTTGTTTCAAATAACCTTGCTAGCCTAAACCTTGTATCGAGAGGGAATACTTCTCATGCATCCCAAATACTTGAGCCAACCACTATGCCATTTGTGTCCACCATACCTACCTACTACATGGTATTTCTCCGCCATTCCAAAGTAAATTGCTTGAGTGCTACCTTTAAAATTCCATCATTCACCTTTGCAATATATAGCTCATGGGACAAATAGCTTAAAAACTATTGTGGTATTGAATATGTACTTATGCACTTTATCTCTTATTAAGTTGCTTGTTGTGCGATAACCATGTTTCGGGGACGCCATCAACTATTCCTTGTTGAATATCATGTGAGTTTCTATGCATGTCCATCTTGTCTCGAAGTAAGAGAGATCTACCACCTTCATGGTTGGAGCATGCATATTGTTAGAGAAGAACTTTGGGCCGCTAACTAAAGCCATGATCCATGGTGGAAGTTTCAGCTTTGGACACATATCCTCAATCTCATATGAGAATAATAATTGTTGCCACATGCTTATGCATTAAAGAGGAGTCCATTATCTCGTTGTCCATGTTGTCCCGGTATGGATGTCTAAGTTGAGAATAATCAAAAGCGAGAAATCCAAAATGCGAGCTTTCTCCTTAGACCTTTGTACAGGTGGCATGGAGGTACCCCATTGTGACACTTGGTTAAAACATGTGCATTGCAAAGATCCAGTAGTCCAAGCTAATTAGGACAAGGTGTGGGCACTATTAGTATACTATGCATGAGACTTGCAACTTGTAAGATATAATTTACATAACTCATATGCTTTATTACTACCGTTGACAAAATTGTTTCATGTTTTCAAAATAAAAGCTCTAGCACAAATATAGCAATCGATGCTTTCCTCTTTGAAGGACCATTCTTTTACTTTTATGTTGAGTCAGCTCACCTATCTCTCTCCACCTCAAGAAGCAAACACTTGTGTGAACTCGTGCATTGATTCCTACATACTTGCATATTGTACTTGTTATATTACTCTATGTTGACAATTATCCATGAGATATACATGTTACAAGTTGAAAGCAACCGCTGAAACTTAATCTTCCTTTGTGTTGCTTCAATACCTTTACTTTGATTTATTGCTTTATGAGTTAACTCTTATGCAAGACTTATTAATGCTTGTCTTGAAGTACTATTCATGAAAAGTCTTTGCTTTATGATTCACTTGTTTACTCATTTCATTACCATTGTTTTGATCGCTGCATCCACTACATATGTTTACAAATAGTATGATCAAGGTTATGATGGCATATCACTTCGTAAATTATCTTTGTTATCGTTTTACCCGCTCGGGACGAGCAGAACTAAGCTTGGGGATGCTTGATACGTCTCCGACGTATCGATAATTTCTTATGTTCTATGCCATATT
>NC_061508.1:152038773-152054790 GCF_022539505.1 Lolium rigidum
GTCTATGGAAGCACCCGCCTCCGGAAAATGCATAATAATGACATAAAGTGTGTATAAAACATGTGAGTATCATCATAAAAGTAGCATGGAACATAAGAAATTATTGATACGTTTGAGACGTATCACCCCGCGTACCTGTTCAGCGCCTGGAAAGTTCGGCAACCCTTCTGCAAATGCCCCGACTGCCTCTTCCCATTGTTGTCGAGAAAGAAGTGCAGCTGGCATGGCCGTTCATCATATCTTCGGGAGATATTTACGGCCTTTGGAATCTTGGTCCATTATTTTTCCTGTTGGGATGTGGACTATCCCTGTAGTCGTTACGCTGTTCACCGCTCTTTTGATATTCATCTCGATTATTGTTTCCGCTATTTCCTCGGAAGCCAGCCGATATTTGGCCGGGACCATCATAGTCAGAAAATTGGCGAGAAAATCGTCGTCTATTTTGAATATTTCGATTACGATCGTCCTCAGGCGACCTATGCCGCTTGTTGTGAACATCATCTTCTCCATCTGCCCAACGATTCGCTATTTCCATCAGTGCCGCTATTGTTTTTGGATTAGTCCTTCCCAAATCCTCGACTAGATCTTTCCTTCGAATCCCATCGACAAACGCATCTATCGCTCTTTCATCAGATATGTTTTCTGCCGAGTTTTTGATAATGTTCCACCTCTGAATGTACATCCTCATCGACTCATCATACTTTTGTCTACATGCTCGTATCTGCTCTATTGAGGCAGGTTTCTTGCATGTACATAAGAAATTGTTCACAAACATATCCTCGAAAGTTTCCCAACTATCGATGGATCCAGGTGGTAACTTTTTTATCCATGATCGCGTTGCTCCACTTAGATGCACTTGGATGCTCTGCATGGTAGTTGCTTTGGTTCCTCCCGTCAATTTCACTGTTTCCAGATAGTCGACTAGCCAATCCTCTGGATCTTGCAGGCCATCAAACTTCTTGTAGTTGTCGGGTAACTTGAAACCAGATGGAACCCGCGTTTTGCGAACTCTTCGAGTAAAGCAAGGGAGCCCGCACATCTCCTCCTCGTCGACTTCTAGAGACTGCCGACGCTCTCTCCTCTCTTGCCGCACCCTATCAACTCGCGCCTGTGTCGATGTATCTCTTGCCGCGCTTGTTCTTGGCGGGTCCTGTACCACCACTGTAGGTCGTGGACTATTTTGCCTTGGAGCACCTTAGGGAGGTGTACCTGTGTTTGCGAATGCTGTTCCCATGACTCCAACTCCTTCTATAGCCATGTTGTACAATGCTTCCCTCGGATCTCCGGGAGGTGGTCTATTTGCCAGTATAAAGGCCCGAGTCGCCATATATCCAGCTTCCGGTGTTTTGGGAATAACGTTTCCCTTGTATCTATTGACATAAAGGACATATCGACATTTTGGATCAGATTGTCCCTCTCACCTTCGGGCACGTTCTGCAGCCTCGACCTTGCTCTATTACGGGCTGCCCTGTGATTAGATTCCGAAGTTCCTGAATGTCGGCTGAGCTCTGCCCTTATTCGGCTTGACGTAGAAGCTGCAGCTTTCCTCCTATTAAGCTCAACTGTTTGCTTTTCGAGTTCTCGTCCAGCACGAGCGAGCTTATACTGGTATGCTTGAAATTCTTCGGACGTGGCAGTTGTAGTCATCGGCTCTGTACCGTCCATAGCTTTTGCAGCTCTGTCCCAAGCCGCTTGCGGAAGTTGCACCATCTGTCGCGTCGCAGGTCCAACGTACTTGGTGCCCAAACCTCGCGTAAGATCAGCGGGATCGATGTATGGATTTCCCACATCATCGAAAGCCTCTGATGTCTCCTCCTGTGGGCGACTTGGCTCTCCAATTACATAGACTTGATGATATTTTGAAGCTTGACTTTTGTAAGTGTACATTGCCCCTATGTGTGGTTTTGGTAATTAATGACAACCCCTATGGACTAATGTTTTCATTGAGTTTATATGAAGGAATATTCCATAGGTACTACTTGTTCTCCATGTGTTGGATTCAAGTATGGATGCCATGAAGATAAAGGTATACCTTGTGTATTGGCATCAAGATCATCGGTTTGAAGATACATATGTGATATGATCAAGAAGAAGAAATGAAGATGGAGTTCTTATGTGGAACTCAATATTAGCCATGCTCTATCTTATGAGAGTATGAGAAGGTACAAGGTTAAGTCGGGCAAGTTCAAGATGAGCATCTCAAGTGGATCACATGCTTGAAGCTTGCCGTCCATTTGGTGATAATGGACATGTGAAGATGTGCATCAATAGAGCTTTCCCATCATGGTGTATGAGGGAGCATTTGTGAGTATTCACGAAGCAACATTGATCAAGTGAGGCATTCTGGCTTGTGTAGAGCTTGAAGAGTTATCATCAAGATCAAGCAGGATGCGCAAGGCAAAGGTATGACCTTGATAGGTTTTCCTTTTACCGGTCTCAAGGTGGTTGATGGGAGACCGGATTATAGGATAGATAGCCGCACTATCAAGAGGGGCTTTCGGTTGGGTAACTTGATCACATCGTCTTAGGGAGCTCAATCCTTTGCATACTTTGCATATCCTTATTGCTTCTTGGTGTTTCTCTGTGTGAGGTTCTTGAGCTTGTTGCTAGCTTTACAACAAGCCCAAGTTCATCGAAAACGGAATCCGCATGCATCTTCTATTGCGTTTTCGAGTTTGGACGTCTTTACCGTTTCTTGACGGTGGGAGACTCCTCTCTAAAATCATCTAAAAATGTTATGTGAGGAGTCTCCATATTTCCAGTTTTTGTTGGGGTTCTATTCGTCGTTATCTTTCCAACAAAATTGGTTTCATGTCAATCGGAGTTCAGGAGCAATAGTTATTAAAGAAAAAGGAAAGATGAGAAAAGAATAAAAAGAAAAAGAGAAAAAGGGGAGGGAGCCGGCCGGCCGACCGGCCCAGCCACCGGCCCACCCGGTCCGTGACCGGATCCGGCGCTGGTGCCATCCGGGCCGCCTCCCGGGGCCTTTCGGCCCAAGTCCGGTCGCAGAGTCCGGTCCGTGACCGCCTGCCCGCGCGCGCCCTCGGTCCGACCGGATCCGGACTGGGCCGCCTCAGCCGCCGAAGGCCCGGGCGGCCTGAAGCCTCTGCGCCGCCTGTGCGCAACTGGGCCGTCGGCTCCACCGGACCACCCGCGCGCCCTTGCCTGGCTGGCCTCCCCGGCCGGTCGTCGGGCCTCACCACCCCGCCGGCCCGGCCCGCGGCCCGGTTTCCCCGCCGCGCCCGAGGCCTTTCTCACCGCACGCGCGCGCTCTCGCCCCGCCCGGCCGGTGGGCCGGTCCGACCGGACAGGCCACCGGCCTCTCCGGCCCGAGCTCCGGCTCGGCCGGCCTGCTGGCCGGCCTGGGCACTTTTTTGACTCGTTTTTGAGCCGATTTTCACCCGGTTTTTTTCCCCAACGGTTATTTTTCTCCCTAGACTATAAATAGCCCTTCTTCCACCTTGAGCAACTAGTTCTTCCTATTCTCTCATCTCCATTGTGGCTATTTGAAGAACTTGCTCTCCCCCTTGATTCCTCCAACCATTCTTGCTCATATTTGAGGATTTGAGAGAGGAGATCTAGATCTACACTTCCACCAAACCGTTTCTTCTCTAAGTGAGAGAATCTCTCGGGATCTAGATCTTGGAGTCTTTGGTTGACTTTCCCCCTTGTTCTTCCTCTCCAATCTCATCCTAGCATTCGTTGCTTTGGTGGGATTTGAGTGTGAAGGACTTGAACACCTCCGGTGTTCTTGCTTTGCATCATTGCATAGTGTTGAGCTCTCCACCACGATTTGTTCGAGTAAGAGACCGTGAGCTTGTTACTCTTGGAGGGTGACCTCCTAGTTGGCTTGGTGATTGGTGCTCCGGTGATCTCTTCAAGAAGATTGTGAAGAGGCCCGGGCTTCTCCTTCGTGGAGCTTGTGAAGTGGTTGTGGAGCTTGCCATCTCCCGGAGCGGAGGAAAAACTAACCATAAGGAAAGGGCCATTATCCTTCGTGGGTGTGGTTCGGAGAATAGGGTGAGCCTTCGTGGCGCGGGGAATCCTTCGTGGGACCTCCACTCCTCCAAACGTGACGTACCTTGTTGCAAGGCAAGGGAACACGGGAATACATCCTCGTCTCCGCGTGCCTCGGTTATTTCTATACCCGAGCTCTCTTTCCTTGTGATAGCCATCGTGCTTGAAGTACATATATCTTGCTATCACTTGTGCTACATATATCTTGTGCCTATCTTGCTTAGCTCTAGTTGCCATTGTCACACTTAGTTGAGCTTAGCATATTTAGGGTTTGTCCTTGTAAACTAAACATTAGTTTAATTCCGCATTCTTACAAGACAAATCCGCGTGCCTATTCACCCCCCCTCTAGGCGACATCTCGATCTTTCAACTTTCGTTGGGGTTGGTGACACCGTCGTATAGATCGGTGAAGACCTCCCAAACAGAAGTAGATCTGTCGATGAAGTTGAAGATGCCGGCGCTGTCTGAGTCGCTGCTTATATTGGAGTCCGCAGATGACTCGAAGGACATGCTACCAAAGATCTTGACGAGTTCTCCGCTTGTCACCGACTTGGCGAAGCGTGGCGACGAGATTTCCTCGGCGTCGATCTCGAACGATGACGATGATTCCGAAAAATCGGAGTCGGTCCCCGAAGATCCCGACGAAATCGGAACCTCGAGACGATGCGATCCCTCTTTTTTGACGCGGAAGTGGAACCTCCCGAACGTCATCTCCATAGGCTCCTCCAGATACGCATATGCATCCACACGGGAGGGCGGGTGAGTGACAAAATCGACTAGACTAGTTTCGATCTATTTACCTCTGTCCATCGCGTTGCTTGCCACCGAAGATGTCGATGATGTTGAGCGTGCCATCGAGATCAATTCCTTGTCGCCTTCAATTCCCACAGACGGCGCCAATTGACAAGGTATCGACTTGTCAATGCCTACATATTGTAGACTAGGGTTTTCAGGGAAGTAAAGGGCAAGTAGATCTTCGGTTGCTAAGAAACTAGGGTTGTGTTGACAATGAAATTGATCCCCTCTTTGTCCCTCGACTCCCCCTTATATAGGAGGCGGAGCCGAGGGTTTTTTGATGTACAAGTTACAAAGTCCGGGAGACTCTTTGAGTTCGTCCCGTAATAGTTACAAGTCATTATTCCTATTACAACTCTACATTTCCAAACTATTTCGTAACTGGACTTCCGGGCTTCATAAACATCGGGTCGTGGGCATTCAGTAAACCCCGGGTACCATCTTCGGCAAGCCCATTGAGGATGCCTATGTCAGCAGCTAATAATAAAGGCCACTTTTTTATCTCCATACAAACCTTGTCCCCATATTACCCCTAGCCTCTTTTTTTTTGCTATAAATAGGGCAACCCACCCCTCTTATTTCTCACCCTCAACTACTCAAGAGTACTCAACCTACCCCTCTCATTTCCCACGATCTCTCATACATGGCTGGTGTCAACCGGAAGAATTGTTTCACTTGGGGACACTTCATGCATACAAGAAGAGCACGAGGTGGATGGTGTTAGGAGGTGTGTAGCAGTGTGCAAAAGATGACATGTCATCCTGCATTATGCACGCGGAGGAGGAACCAGCCACTTGGTGAGGTATCAACATATCAAGATGGATGAAGAAGGTGCTAAAAGATTATTTGAAATTGAATATGCATCGCGGAGGAGGGCAGATCCTCTTCGTGAGATACCACATGAATCATGTGCGAGATGGATGAACAAGCGGCTATGTTGTTTTGATTTTTAGAGTGGATGTACTCTGTTTTCTTATCTACGTAAGGTTTTTTGTTTAGGAAACTAGCTCCATATGGAATCTTTGCCTCCTATTTTTTTTTGTTTTTTTCTAGAAGTTTCACGCCTAGAGACAGAAGAAGACGGGCAAAACGGGCCATTTTCGGCCCGCCGTGTGCAAAACGAGCCGGCTAGCTTCACGGGGCACGTGGGCCGGACAGCACGGGCCACCAGTTCACGGGCCGCATGTGTGCCAGGCACATGAGCACGGGGCCGGGCCAGTGCCGTGCTGGGCCGTGCCGTTGGTCAGGTTTGCATCTTCGTACCGGCCGGCCCAGTTCACGGGCCTTTGCTTCCCAACTGTTCCTGCGTCAACCACACGGAATCAGCCTCCTCGCCGTGCATCAACCCCCATCGGGACCTCTGCTCCTCCTCTCCCCAACCATGGCGGCCGTGGCGCCGCCCCCGGACAACCTAGACCCGCCGCCGTCAACTCCTCCCAACACAGCAACTCCGCCTCCGGCCACCGCCACCGCCACCGCCACCCCGCCCAACCCCACAACCCCTAACCCCTTGACCCCCAACCCCACCATGCCAAGCCCTAACCCTAACCCCCTCCCGGGCCCTCCGCTCATCATGCCGCCGATGCCCCCCGCGCCGGTGTCCTTCACCCCGTCCTTCCGCCCGATGCCCGGACCTCCCCCGCCGCAGATGCAGCAGTACGGCGCCGTGCGCAATCCGGGCTACCCGATGCAGCCGCCAGGCGTGCACCACGTGATGCGCCCGCCCACCATGTACGCTCCCCAGCCGGGGCCCTACATGCAGCAGCCCGGCGCCCCCGTTCCTCCCGGTGGGTAAACCCTTCCTCCACCCATCTCCATTAACATCTACTACGCTGCTCTCTAGGCCTCTTGGGATTTAATAAGACACTGAATTTACAATTCCCCCGATTTGCATCTGGGGGGTTTCCAGACGCGTTTCATGAGCTTGCGCTGTAGGAAATCGAGTAGATATATGTGTCGACGTGGGTAGGATGCTGCGGGGATCAGGGTTCGGACGCCTCTGATGCTACTGATTTAGTGCTAGAGCAACTGGGATCCGCTCGCTTGATAACGATGACCGGGTATTTCTATGCTACAGCGGTGGTCGTGAGCACCCTACGGCGAGAGGTGCTGGCTCATGTTTGATTCCGCAGCTCTAACTGGAGCTGTAACCGATCGTTTTCTCCCTCACTGCGCGTGGTATGCTGAACGTCTGAATTTGAACTGGTTATTTTTTTCCCGCATTGTTGTCTAATTGATTTAAATGCTTTAGCCTGCCGCTTAATTAGGCTCAGTTTCTGTATGTACTTAGATCCTTCAACAATGGGTTGTTGCAAAAATATGGGCTAAGGTACCATGATTTCCTACCGCTTAATTTCATGTCAAGTATTTTTCCTCCTTAATTTGGTTTGATTTTTAGTTACTACTGTCAATAAGAAATTTTAAAGAGAGTGACACATCTGCTTAAGCTTTTATATCTGAGTAGTGCAATGCAATGGTGTGAGCTATCCCAAGTTTTGCAAATAACCAATACAAGTACATTGAACTCTGTCCATTGGGCGCTAAGAGGAGGTAAGGCCAGCTTTACCTAATTCTTCTTTCATTCCAACACAATATTACCTTTTGTCCATGTTAACTCCAGTTATTATTTTGAACATGCAAGATACCTCCTTATCTGTTTAGTAACGCTCTTCTTTCTTCGTGGCTTATGGTAACATAAGTATTTTCATATTTCCGTTTGTATTAGTTCCATGTATTTCAAATGATTAATTTATGCAGTGTGTGTTCCGTTTTCCGAACTTTTACTAACGTGGCAGCATAGATGTTTGTTTGTTTCTCTCTTCAGGTATGCAACGCTATCCTGGACCATACACTATGATGCGTCCAGTCTTTCCTCCACGCCCCATGCCTCCAGTTGGTGTTATGCCAATTCAACGGCCACCCCTTATGCCTGGGATCCGTGGTGCTCCTCCTATGGTAGCCCCTCCTGTCAGACCGCCTGCTCCAGCTGTTACACCTCTTGACAAACCACCAACTGCAGTTTATGTTGGGAAGATTGCCCCAACAGTGGACAATGATTTCATTCTTTCACTTCTTCGGGTATATCTATATCTTCCTATTATTTCAAGATTATACATGGAAGAGTTTGAATTCTGCATGCTTCATTCAGATTTTATGTTTATGCTTGCATTGGTGTAATCAACTGCTTGTATTATGTGTCTAAATGTTTTTTCGTCTTCAGATTTGTGGACCTGTCAAGAGTTGGAAGCGGACCCAAAATCCAAGTAATGGGAAACCCGTAGCATTTGGCTTTTGTGAGTTTGAGTCTGCTGAAGGCATACTTCGTGCTACTCGGTTGCTCAACAAATTGAGCATTGATGGACAAGAACTCGTGGTATGTATCATTACATTCTTACGATTATGAAATATGGGAACTAGAATGTAAGTTCCTTTGAAAGAAAAAGGACATACAACCAAATATATATAGGCCATGACATCAGTTGTTTCTGGCAGTTCTTTTTAAGCAAAAACTGACAAAACTGATATAAATTGTTTCTTAGTAATTAGCCTGATCCATCTACTAACCAAGTGGAAATTATTGAATTTATTGTCTTCGTCACTGACTTGCATGTGGGTTCCAGACCTATCTTTAATTGAAGCATGTGTCATCTTTTGGATCAAGAAAACGAGGGTACAAAAGTTGCTACCTTAACCTTTTTCTGTGTACCGTTGTTCAGTTCATCAAATTTTCTGTTGCTGTATGCATAGGCAGAACTTGTTAAGTATGACTGCATTTGATTGTTGCCAATTTGTTCATGTGTTGCGTCATGTAGCAACCAGCATTTGAAATGCCCCCTCAGTTCTTTTGCGTAAGGATGCACAGAAAGACCATATTTACCTTGAAAATCCTGCATGATGTAGCAAATCCTAATCACATGTTTTTAGGAGGCCATTTTATGATTTTTCTTTCAGATTGAGATGATTTGTCACCGTATATGTTTCCTGTTAAATATTTGTTTGTAATATTTCGTTTGTTCTACCAAAGTAATGATAATGTTACCATGTGTCCTATATTTATGCCAGGTTAATATTAATGATGCCACCAAAGAGTACCTGAAAAAACATGTTGAAGGAAAAAAGAAGGCACAGGAGAATGCCAAAGAAAAGGAAGATGGAGGCGGGGATGGAACTTCTGCTGCTGCTGAAAATGAATCATTGAAGCTTGATTCTGATAAAACAGATGAAACAGAAGATGTTGGAGATAAGGATGATCAAGAAAATACTAAGAAATTTGGGATTGTTACAAATGAAGATTCTGAGGCGGATAAGGAGGCTGCAGAACAAATAAATAGTATGATTGAAGAGTGGTTAAAGACTCGACCGCCGCCGCCGCCACCACCACCGCCGCCAGTTCAACCACTTGCTGAAATCTCATCCAAACATAATAATGGAGAGTCTGGTGTAGACATGACAAACACTGGTATGTAGTACTGCTAATTTTTTTTTTGTCGGAAATTGCATTTGAATAACATTTACTTCATTGCTGTTGCAGATTCTGAAGACAAGAATAATGATGACATGGACAAAAGGACATCTAATGAAACTGAAAAAGCAGAAACTGGCTCGCCTGATAGGAGGAAGGATAGAGAACATGATAAGGACAAGCGAGAAAAAGATATTCAAAGATATGAGCGTGAGCGTGAGCGAGAAAGAGTCAGGAGAGATAGAGACAAGGAACACAAGCATAAAGAAGTGGAAAGGCTGTACAAAGATCATGTTAAGGAGTGGGAATCCAGGGAAAAAGAGAAGGAATATCAAAGGCAATATGAGAAGGACCGCGAGAAGGAAAAAGAACGTGAACGTAGAAGGGAGATCATGAAGCAGGAAGAGGATAGTGACGAAGAGGATTCAAGGAAAAGAAGACGCAAGGGTAGTAGCACATTTGAAGAGAGGAAAAGGAGGAGGCAACGTGAAAAACAAGAAGACTTGGCAGACAAATTGAAAGAGGAAGAGGAAATTGCTGAGGCAAGGAGGCGTGCTATAGAGCTGCAACAGCAAGCAGATGAAGCAGCTGCGGCGGCTGCGGCAGCCGCAGCAGAGTCTGCTACACTTATGGAGGTTGATGGTGATGATGAAAAGGAAAGTAATGTGCAAAACAAGCCGATTAATTCAGATGATGATAACATTACCGGCTTTGCAAATGGTGGTTATGCAGGTGAGTGTGAATATTTTCCTTGCAAAGTTTATCACGTGAGCTACATTCTAATTCCAACATTTTCTTTTACATCCATTGTACAGATGATGGCACTCACAAGGACAATAATGGTGATGAAGCAAGTACGATACAAGGTCAAATTCTAGATATCAATCAAAATAGCAATGCACCAGCAAAGAAGCTGGGTTTTGGTTTGATTGGCTCTGGAAAACGAACATCTGTTCCATCAGTTTTTGCTGAGGATGATGATGAGGATAATAAGGATAAAAAGATAAGACCTTTAGTACCTATCGATTACTCCACTGAGGAATTACAAGCTGTGGAGACAGATTCTTCTGCTGGCCAACAGAATATTGTAGCAGCTGCTGAGTTTGCCAAGCGCATCTTGGTATCTAATCAGAAGGAAGAGAAGCTTGAAAGTGAGAAGGATAGGAGCAGGAGATCCACTGATAGGTTGAGCCAAAGGGATAAAAGTCGAAATGAGGAAGATGGTGCTCGCATCAGTGATGAGAGAAGAGAAAAGATGCAGGATCGAGACAAAGATAGGCAAGATAAGCCCAAGTCAGAGAACAAGAAAATTGTGGATGCAAAACAACTGATTGATATGATTCCGAGGACAAAGGAAGAGCTTTTTTCCTATGATATTAATTGGTCAATATATGAGAAGGTGAATAGTCTCTCGACCTTGTATTTTTAATACGGAGTACTTAAAATTGGGAAATGTTTTGTTTCTTACCTAGTTTGAAGTGATTGTCATGTCATTTATTTGTGCATGCATGTTTTTCCTCTTAACGTTATACAAGTATTTATGGAACACTTTTAACTATGTTTATAGTGCTCCTTGAACTGTTGCGGATGTGAGGACATTTGAGTTCTTTCCTTCCAAATAGATATGAGATCCACCTGATGACCCGAATAACACATCTTCATGAGTATAATGATAAACCTGTTATTTTCATACTGATTACCATCTGTAATTATTTTGAGAGGTACCCGTGCAGATGTATTCTGGATATTTATAGAATATGGAAGTTGGGTCATATGGTTTTGAGAATGTTTCTTACTCTGCACTATTTGATTTAGCTTTCCCTGTGTTTTGTATGTGACATGGTTATATTCA
This sequence comes from Lolium rigidum, assembly GCF_022539505.1. Lineage (NCBI taxonomy): Eukaryota > Viridiplantae > Streptophyta > Magnoliopsida > Poales > Poaceae > Lolium > Lolium rigidum. The sequence goes on from NC_061508.1 coordinate 152,049,900, forward strand.
AAATTAATATCATCATTCTTTTGTGGCAGCATGAGTTGCATGATAGAATGAGGCCTTGGATCTCAAAAAAGATAGTTGAATTTCTTGGTGAGGAGGAATCAACTTTGGTGGAATATATAGTCTCGTGCACCAAAGATCATGTGCATGCGTCGAAAATGCTGGAGCTCCTACAGTCAATTTTGGATGTTGAGGCTGAAATGTTTGTCCTTAAGATGTGGAGGATGCTAATATTTGAAATCAAGAAAGTTGAAGCAGGACTATCAGGAAGAGGGAAGGCTTGAAGTTATTTTTTTCAGGGAGGAAGGTAAGGCTTGAAGTTGAGGCAATGATCTTGTACAACATTCTCTGTTTTTTTGTCAGCAACTGTGTTCTCACTTGTAGACTTCTGAGACAGCCTCCGAAAACATTTGAGTGAGATCAAGTTAGTGGTTCCCTATATGTTCTGATGCCTATTGTAGAAATGTATACATGAACAGGTGATACAATAACATTTGATCTAAAGTTGTTGCATGCTTGCGCATTACAGTGTCTTTTTATAGAATTTATATCACTGTGATGTTTATGGTGAATACATGTTATGGAAAATCTTCATCAACTTGATTATCTTTGAGGAGGATTTCATGGTAAAAAACTCAAAATTTTCAGGAATGAACCATTTCAAGAGCAATCAATGTCTACAAAGTTATATGTATGTACAAGGTTAGTGTTTGTTGTACTAGGAGCATAAATCGATCAATGGTCTGGACTTTTACCAAGACCCCAGATCTTGTAGTAACTGCCTTGTGATCGCTGACAATCATGGGAACAGTATATTCTTGACGTGCATTGTTGTGTAGATCGTACACTTTGGTTGTGGCGTGGCAAGTAGATTCTTGATCTGGATTGTTGTGTAAGCCCTACAGAATTAAACCAGATGATCTATTTATGTGAACTCATCCTGATACATAACATTTGATCTGAAGTTGTTGAGTACTTGCGTGTTCAGTGTTTAGGGTGTCCTCCAATAGAATTTCTGTTACCTTCGTCAGCTTGACTTTCTTTGCATAGAATTGTACATGGTGAAAAAATAAAACAAAAACTCAAATTTAGCAAAATTTTTTTTTTGAGAAATACAGTACAAATGCAGACGCTCACATACACGCACATACACTCATTCCTATAAACGCACACACGTACACCTTATCCGATCACCTCCGAAAGACTGAGCATGCGAATTAAATCTTGAAATTGACTAAGTCACCATAGAATTTATCAATACCTGCAAGGTTATACGTTCAATCTATGTTTCTCTTGTACTAGTATCCTAAGTAATCCAGATGGAGTATATTTTACCGTTAACACATAAGTCGATGAATGTGCTGAACTTTGACTAAAGCCTCCAGATCTTGTAACCATGTAACCATGTCATGATCGGCGATCATAGCAAAGTCAAGGATAAGATACTATGATCGTCAACATTAAAGGCAAAAAATAAACTCTGAACATGGATTGCTGTGTAAGGAACAGTTTTTCCTCTATTTTTTAAATACTGTACTCTCTACTATAACTTTTTTTTGAACTTTTTAAATACTATAGAGCAGTCGACGTAGGGTTGAAAACGAAACGAAAACTTTCCATCCATTTTTGAAGAAAAAAGAAATGAGGGCCAAATACGAAAAAGGAAGTGGCATTTTGCGGAAATGGAATGAAAACGAGAGAGCCTTTTCCGACGGAAACGAAAATGGCAGAGGAAGGAAACCGAAAATATAACCGAGACTCGTGGTCTTGGTAGGCCTACATTTACATATGAAAACAGGCTTGGCCACGTATCAAGTCCACTAAGTCGTGTGCGGCTAGACCGCCGCCCACCTCGGCGACTCATCTACCGTGCGACGACTCCACGAGAGACGACGCCAGCCGATCGCGGCGGCGTCGGCGTCTTCCTACCACACCATCGGCCGGCCACACTCCTGTTAAACTATGTGTTAAATTGCCTCTTGTCGAAGTTAACTGATATTCCTTATATTATTGTCTACTTGTTTGTGAGTGCCTTTTGGTCTACAAACCAAGGTATTATGCCGCATTATGGTGCGACAAATATCCGTTTTCGTTACGTATTTGTCCTATATCTGCTCCGTATTCGTTTCCAGTGATTTCCGCTTCCATATTCGTTTCCGGAGATTCTGATTTCATTTCCGATTCCAACAAGGTAGACGGAAACGAAAATGATAAAGCATATTTTCCGGCCGTTTCTGTTAAGTTTTCAACCCTAGGTCGACCGGACTAGCTGGAGTGCCGTAGGGAATAGTTTATTTTATAGCAACTGGTAGTGAATAGTTAAAACCCAATGGGACATTGGGCATCTCCAACCGAGCGATCCAAACGGACGCGCTGGGCCGTCCGTTTTGGGCCATTTGCGTGCCCGAGCGGACGCGCGGACGGAGCCCCGCGTCCGCGCGTCCGTTTGGATGGCACGCTGCGCCCAACGCAGCGGCCACCCATTTGGCCATTTGGCCATTTGGCCTATTTCTTTGGAAAATAGGTCCTCTGGCCACAGATCCTTAGTTTGATATAGAATAATATCTCGTAAACATAGAATAATATATAATAAACATAAAATATTATCAAATACCATAAAATATTATCAAATGCACCATGATAAATCAAATAAAATGTGCCATAGTTTGAGAAAAATATAAAAATTACAATTGAGATTGTCTAACTCAATTTGGGCGCTCGAGGATCTCCTTCGTCTCTTCTCGAACCAAGCTCTCTTCGCCTCGCTCATGTTGGTCAAGTCGGCGTTCATGATGAGGTTGTCCTCGGCTTGGCGTTTGAGCTCAACTTTCTTCGCCTTCAGCTCCACCTCTTTGGCCCTTGCCATTGCTATGAGCTCAAGTTCTCTCTCTTGAGCTCAAGTTCTTTAGCTTTGGTCTTGGCCTTGACCTCTTCAATCTCAAGCTTCTTCTGCTGGACATCAAAGAATTTCTTCCTGTCCTCTTCTTTCTCTCGGCGCCTCCTCTCATCCCTCTTGTCCGTGGACACCTCTCTGTCCGCATGCATCTCCTTCAAAGTACCATACAATAGCATGGACGAAGCATCACGCTTCATGTCGGCTTTGGTTGACTTGTGGCCGCGTGGACGACTTGCACGAGAAGCGGAGCTACCGCAAGGCTTCCCACCATCAAGGTCAATGACCGTGGCATCTTTGGCGGGATTGTTGCCGATCAAGGTCGCCATGTAGCCCTCGTACCCCTCCTGGAACTTGGGGGTGCCGTGGAGTTCCTTCCAACAATGAGGGAAGGCAAAGGTCTTCTCTCCATTGTTGACTTTGTAGAATTCCAAAGCTCGCCACACCTAGAGCAAAGCGCGACAACAACGATAAACATATGTGCAAACATCGGATGAATAAGTTGAGGTTAAGAATCATACCAAGTCCTTCACACCCATGCCACTAACGGGGAGCCGCCTCGCGTGCTCATACGCCGCGTGGAACTTGTTGCATTCCGTTTGAATTGCTCCCCACCTCTTTTGGAGCGATATTTCGCTGCGGTCGCTCTCAAATGGCTCCCGTCCATATTTGCGATGTTCATGGAAGTATTCATAGATCCGGCGCCGAATGCGGTCCCCTTCGCTCGGCACCCGTCAACGCATCTTGCCCGATGGTCAACCATCCATCGACGAGCACCTTGTCCTCCTTCTCCGTGTAGTTGGCGGTTCGTTTGCTTACCCGGCGACCTCGAGCTTGTGCAGCTGCGGCTTGTGTGAGGCCCTCACCTAACAACGGCTCCTCCTCAATGTTTATGCTGCCGGGACAGGCGCTGTGCCCTCCGTGTGTCAATGGGAGGTGGCCGGGGAGCCTCGCTCGTGTCGAAGGATATGGCAGGGTCGTCGGCATTGTCTCGCGCGAAAGACGGAGGGGCCCGCACGGTGGACGGTGACTGCGCGCGCGCGTCCGACGGATCGTCGAACGAGGCTGCGTGCACCGGACGTCGCAGCTGCTCCCGAGTTCTTGGGGCCTTTGGAGTTCGCCGGCGCACGGTTCGTGTCAATGGACGAAGGTGACGGCCCCGTCATGGACTCGCCACCTCCGGTGACCCATCCCGTGACTGGTACGCGTGCCGCCCATGCGCCCCCATTTCGTGCCCAAATAGGGCAGTCGGTGGGGCAGTTGACCTTGGAGGAAGGGGCCGGGTCATGGAGGAGGCCGAGCTCCCCACCGAGGCCGCGCCGGTGCCGAGGATGATCATGTGCTGGCCGAGCGCTGGGTGGCCGTAAAAGAGCATGGCTTGCGCCTGCTGCTCTTGAAGGAGAGTGCTCTTCGCCTCCGTCTTGAGTTGGAGAAGCCGCCTCGCCGCCCGCCGCCGCTCCACCTCGGCAGCGGTTTCCCTCTTCCGTTGGTCGAGCGCCCGCGCGGTGGTCGGCCCTCTTCTTGCTCTCGAGCTTCCTCTCGCTCCGGGGTGAGGTCGGCCTTCGCCTTCTTCGTCGGCGGCCCGGGGGAGCTCGGCCTCCGCTCGGCTCAGGAGCCGCCTCCACGGCAGAGCGGCAACGGCCGCGGTGCCTCCTCTCCGATGGCGGCGGTGGTGGCGGTGGCGGCGGCGGTCGCTTCGTCGGCCATCTCTAGGTTTTGGGAGTACGAGTGGAGTGTTTTCTCGTTTTGGGAGGCAGACAGGCGGGCCGGGGCGGACAAGGGAGGACGCGAGCGACCAGCCTTTCGCGTCCGCGGCCACGCAAACTCGTCCAAGATTTGGGCCGGGTTTGGGTCGTCCCGACGCCGCGGCCATCCGTTTTAGGGATGGGTCCGCGCGCTGGGCCGCGGTTTTGTCCGTTTCGACCCATTCGGACGCGCGGGCGCGGGATGGGTCGCCCGGTTGGAGATGCCCTTATTATGGGCTCATTCATGGTCAGAGTT
>NC_061508.1:152054890-152156668 GCF_022539505.1 Lolium rigidum
CAATACAACCGGTACCATTCAGCCCAGATAAGCCCAGCACGGGTCACCTGGTCATCAGCACGGCAGCGCAAGTTAACTACGGCCTACCTCTTCCTCCGCACGCCCTCTCGCCGCCGCGGCTGAGACCTAAAGCCCTAAAACCCATCTCTCCCCTCCGCCTCCCACCCATGGCGCGCCTCACGCCCTCCACCTCCGGCGGCGGCAAGTCCAAGCCCCCCTCGGACGCCGCCGCCTCCACGGGGGACCGCAGGCCGCGGCATCGGCCGCAGATGAAGTCGAAGGCGGCGGGGAAGAAGAAGGCGGCGCAGGCGGCGCACAACAAGAAGCCCAAGTCGGGCGGCTTCGAGTCGCTGGGGCTCTGCGAGGACGTCTACCGCGGGGTGCGCCACAAGGGCTACCGCGTGCCCACGCCCATCCAGCGCAAGGCCATGCCGCTCATCATCGCCGGCCTCGACGTCGCCGCCATGGCCCGCACCGGCTCCGGGAAGACCGCCGCCTTCCTCGTGCCCATGCTCCAGCGCCTACGCCGCCGCGACCCCGGCGCCGGCATCCGCGCCCTCGTCCTCTCGCCCACCCGCGACCTCGCCACGCAGACGCTCAAGTTCACCCACCAGCTCGGAAAATTCACAGGTGCGTAACTGCTCGCGCGTAACCGTGCCTTCGTTTTGTGCAGTCGGAATTTTGGTTGGACTAACAATAGTAAGCTCAGGATGGTTGCTGTTAGATGCTTTGATGTGCTATCTCGTGTTGAGTCATGTAGGGTTGTGATAGATTATGCCTAGTGTTATTGATAGCATGGATGTCGTCCCCTTACTGTTCTAGTGTCACTGGTTATCCACCCAGAGTTCCCTGTATGCAAACTTCAATTCATAAGATCTTGTACTTGTCATGCATTATGTCACTATGAGCCAATTTACGACATGAAGTAATACTGACATGATGCTCCTGTAAATTATTAGTGATGATTGAATCCTCATAATGAGTTGGTAATCGTTTGCTTTCTATATAGACTGTGTGTTTTGCAACTGCAAAAGAAATGCTATAACAATGTTGATGAGCTATGCATTTTCCTCCTCTCTGTAGATCTAAAAACTGGCCTGATTGTTGGTGGAGGTAGTATGGACAGTCAGTTCGAGGTATTGGCTGACAATCCCGATATCATAATTGCGACACCCGGTAGGTTTGTGCACATTCTGGATATGGTTGATGACTTGTCGCTGCGATCAGTAGAATATGTGGTCTTTGATGAAGCGGATTCCCTCTTCAGCTTGGGGTTCGCTGAGCAACTGCACAAAATTCTACACAAGCTCAGCGATACACGGCAAACATTGCTCTTCAGTGCTACTATGCCGCAAGCCCTAGCAGAATTCGCAAAAGCTGGCCTACGTGATCCTCAAGTTATCAGGCTTGATTTGGACAAAAAGATAAGCCCTGATCTGAAGCTCGTGTTTTTCACGCTGCGCCAGGAAGAGAAGCTAGCTGCTTTACTGTATTTGGTCAGGGAGCGGATCAGCTCCCAGGAACAGACAATGATATTTGTTTCAACGAAGTACCACGTGGAATTCCTGAGTATTCTTTTCCGAGAGGAGGGCCTAGCAACTTCCCTTTCCTATGGTGCTATGGATCAAGAAGCCCGCACTGAGCATATTGCAAAATTCAGGGCAAGGAAGACCATGGTACTCATTGTGACAGATGTTGCTGCAAGGGGTCTGGATATTCCGTTGCTTGACAATGTAGTGAACTGGGACTTCCCTGCAAAACCCAAGTTATTTGTTCATAGAGTTGGCCGTGTAGCTCGGCAAGGTAGAACTGGTACAGCATATACATTTGTCACCTCAGAGGACATGCCCTTTATGTTGGACCTACATCTCTTTCTTTCAAAGCCTCTTAGACCTGCTCCAACAGAAGAGGAACTGCTGAAAGACATGGATGGAATCAATTTGAAAATCGACCAGTCTCTTGCTAATGGGGAAACAGTTTATGGCCGTTTTCCTCAGACAATCATTGATCTTTGCTCTGATGGAGTAAAAGAAGTCATGAATAGCTGCACGGAATTGATTGCATTGGAAAAGCCGTGTGCCAATGCTTTCCGTTTGTATCTGAAGACTCGTGCCATGCCTTCAAAGGAATCTATCAGAAGGGCGAAAGATTTTCCCCGTGAAGGTCTTCATCCAATTTTCAGAGATGTTCTTAGATCAGATGAAATTCTAGCTCTTGCGTTCTCAGAGCGACTCAAATCATTTAGGTAGTTTCTTCAGCTAGCGATTCTTTATATTGCTTGTATTTGCTCATTTTGTGCCTTCTAATGGGCCCTTTTCATTCTTTATGATTATCAGGCCAAAGCAAACTATTCTAGAGGCTGAAGGTGAAGGTGCTAAATCAAGAAGTTTTAAAGTAATGCATTGGTGCTTCATTTTTTGTTTGGTTCTAATTTTTTTCAGCATTATATGTGTGATTATTCTCATGTCTGCAAACATGCAGCTAGTATGCTAATAGCTCTGATCTCATTACTTGATTAATGCCGAAACTAACTTCCCATACAGTTTTTAGGCATTCCAAATGTGGTTCATGCAAACATTACAAATATGTGTGTTACCATATTATTTGAAAGTAACATGGCCATCTGGTCTTGATTGCAGGCTAATCAGTGGCTAGATGTGATGAAAAAGAAAAGAGAAGTCCATGAGGGGATCATAAATTTGGTGCATGAACAGAAATCTGGTAATCTGGCGACAAAGGTAATTATTATTCTGAAGTCATATCTTTGTTTGTTCTCAACTTCTCATTTAAACATAGTCTCCTTTAAACAAAGGTAAATATTGTTGCAAACCAGTTAATCACTTGATATACTAAATGTACCTTGAAGATGGTAGATATGACTTGGGCAAAATATTTGCCTAAATCTGTCTAGGTTTATTGAACATTCGACAACTAATTTGGATCAGCGGTAGTATTAGACTATTGGAGTGCCTTACCATTTATATGGAGAATTGAATCCTGAAAAGATTGGTTGTTGCAGCAAAGATTCCTGAAACAATCTAGAGTCATTTGTTTCGAAGCTGATCAGCAAGAATATATTGCACTGGCCTAGAAGGTCCATACTTTCTTGGGACTCTTCTTTCTCTGTTGATTCAAACAAAGGCTCGCATGCACTAGTTATGTATATTTGTTTTGTTTAAAACTGTAGTACATGCGTGTTCTATGTTCTGGAATTTGCAGATAATGGTCTTAATTGTGAGGTTCTGTAATCGCTTGGTGTGCGATATTTACTTCTAATATAATGCTTTGAACAATTAGGGTGATTAGTTTATCTGTTCAACTCTTGCGGTGATGGAGCAGTATTTATATGCTGAAACTTCATTTATATGAAACATATCATGGATGCATAAATCATGCCTGGTAGTGGCTGGTCCCTTTGTAAGTTAGTTCATTTGTTTGCTCCATTATTGTGATTTTAGTTTTATAGTTTCAGTGTTATGACTGTAACCTGTAGTTGTTCTGGTATCCAACTTAGCAGTGAGTATACGGCCTAGTCTTGATTATTTGGACTAACCGACAGATTATATGATAACAGAGTAGGCATCCTCACCAGTTCTATGTACACGGTCTATTAGGCATGTTTTTTGAACAGTTTCTAGTAACCCTTAGAAATGTTATAGATTGATGACAACATGACAGTCCAGTATTAACATGAGCGTACCTTCATTCATTCTTCTGCAATTGCTACGTTGAATGTGGACTTTGTTCTTATGCTTTGTGAGTGATTTATGGCTATTTATTTTTATGCAGGAAGAAGAGGAGGAAAACATTTCAAATTGGGAGAGAAAAGGTATGCAATTTTCCCTGACTGATGTGTAGTGGGATTAATGCCGTCATTTGTTGTTTTAACGTCGAAGTGCATCTTGATCTCTACAACAGTACTCCTAGGGAAGTTCATCTTCCCTTTATGGTGATTATAATATTTTGCATTATCTATCGATTTCAGAAGTTTCTGGTACGAAGCGGAAGTCGCAGAGCTTTAGAGATGAGGATCACTACATAAGTTCAGTACCTCAAAACCAAGTACGCAGAGAAATATCCTTCACATTTGTTACTACTAGGGATCTTTATTAATTTATTAAGTTGCAGTTACTCGATGTAGCATTTCCATATAATATGAGTTAATTATTACTTTCACCCTTCAGCATTCGGAAGCTGGATTATCAGTGACTGGAAATGAAGGATTTGTTCAAGATAGGTATGCTGTGTTGCTTCCTGATATGTGATTTACTGTATTTTTCTGATTTGGAATTGTGCCATTATACTATCATTCGCCTTAGCAAATTATCGGTACATCTACTGGGAGATGTACTGGTGTAGGGAGCAGGGATAAGAAAACCTGATTTTGAAACCAAAGTAGCACGGTAGCTGGTTCCGGGTAAACTACTGTTTATTTTTCTGTTTATTTATTTGTCTTCTATAATCATACCAACATCAAGATTTCATTAAATTAGCACTGTAGCACATCATATCCTCTGTTCTGTATGTAACATATCAACCGAGCCAGTAGGACAGATAACTGGCAGCTCACCACAGGTTTCATTAGCCCTGGTTTTGATTACATGCTAGATGTTGAACGAACTGGTTATGTACTGAATATCCATTAATACTTGTGGTGTACTCGCTCGGTCCCAAAAAGACATACTCCCTCCCTCCTCAAATAAGTGTACTTCTAGATTCAAAATTTGTCCTAAAAAAAGTGTACATCTACACTACCAATGCAGTTAATTAATGCAATTACCTCCTCCTAATCACTCCCCAACTCCATCCTCCAATCCTCATTCCTGTCTTCCACCTCAACCACCAATCATCATTCCTCTCCTTCAATTAATAGAATGGAGACTCATAAGAGATGAGAGAGAACTAAGTTGTCTAATATTTCCTAGACGGAGGGTCAACATCTTATATGTTTGACCAAGTTTTATACAAAAAAATGTGAACATCTAGAATACTAAATCAATATCAATAGATTCACCATAAAGTATATTTTCTCAATATGACTTATTCAATATTGTAGATGTTTGGTCAAACTTAGTAGGGTTTGACTTTTGACTAAACTTATATGCCTTATATTCTGGGATGGAGAGTATCTCTTAATCATGTCCTCTCTCCAGCATGAGTAGGATCTGCTGTTTTCGATTCTAAGTAGTTTTGGCCCATGCTTCCGTTGCACAATAATTTGTCATATCCACGTTTTGCTCTCATTATCCATGAAATGGGTCTGCAGTTTTATCACCATGCTTTGTTGAGTTAAGCTTAATGATGTCATGCAGATTGGATGCTGCTGTCCTAGATTTAGTTGATGATGAAACTTCTGGAATGCAAGCCCAGAAAACTCGATATCACTGGATGAAGGTATAACATTTCCTTGCGACATATCGATCTGGAATATGCAAAATCACATTTGGTCATGGTGTTTATTTTATTATTGCAGAACAAATTTGTCAAGCTGAATAATGGGGATCGTGTCACTGCTTCAGGGAAGGTAGATCTTGTGCATACATTGTGTTTCTATCATGCTTAGAGGACTAAATGCTGCAGTTGCTAGATTTGTATACATTCTTTTCCCTTTTAATTTGGCAGACTTAAATATGTAATTGTTCAGTTGTAAATCTCCTGGATGTTTGGTCTGTGTCAAATTGATCCTGAACTAACTATTAGAAGTAGTATATACACTTTAAAAAGTATATATTCGTACGCCTGGATTGCTACTGCAACGCTCTAATCTGATTATCTGAACCATGCTGAATCAGACTATTATTATGACAAAACGAATTTAGTTCTGCAACAAGATGGTCTTAGTCTGCAGCTGAACACTATGATGCGATATCTTGGTAGATTCCTGTACTATGAAAACTGCAACTACGATTGTTACACATGGCTCCTATCTAAATGGTGTTAACATGCTGATACATATTTCTGTGAGCTTAGTTATTCATTACGGAATGTTGTTTTCCAAAAAGGAAGGTTGAATTCATTACTGCGTGTATTTTACTTAGCATCTAATGTTCAGTACATCTAGTTTATACCTACCTTGTTGTTTTGTAGAGATGTCTGACCTATCTATATAGTCTAGGCAAGCAGTTGGCTTAAATTTTTAACTTACTATTTCTGTGATTGTGATTGTGATTAGATTAAAACGGAAACCAGTGCAAAGTTAAAGGCAAGCAAAGATATCTATAAGAAATGGCAGCAGAGGTCACATAGAGCAATCAGTTCTGGTGGAAAAGATGGCAACTTTGAAGAAGGGGGCACATCTACACCAGGTAATACATTTTATCTGGCGGCATTTTTTATTTTTATTTTGAGGTCAACTTTTACAAAGTTCATTTAGTTGATCAATCAGGTAATTAATTTCTTGTAATGTTGGCCAATCTATCCTCTTGCTGGAGTTATAATCAATAAAGCTTTATCTGAGAATACATGTCTGGTCAAGATGCAAGGGGTCCGGATAGGTCCGGCAGGTTGCTGGACCACCGAACCTATGTTAGTAATCACAGGTTAAGGTTCGGCCCGCACCTCTTATACTAGGTTCCACAGTAATCCTAGGTTTGGACCACTCCTGACTCCTCTATACATGTCGCTGCTGGAGTGCTGGGTGATACATGCTGCTGCTGGGCACTCATCACTCATCAGCTATCATCTGTACAGCCTGCAAACGACAGAACTGACACAACAGTAGCATGTACGCATACATAGGCACTATTAGCAGTAACAGGCTATAAAGGAGAGTACAGAGTAGCAGCAGTAACAGGCTAGCTCCAAAGTCCAAATGCATAGACTGTAAGGTAATAATGCATGGATGCACATTAAGAGAACTATCATCATCTTGACTTCAGTATTAATGGCAATGTAGCAATGTTGTTATAATAATAATAATAATAATAATAGTAGTAGTAGTAGCGGAGCATAGAAGCATATCTAGTAAAAAAAGAGTCAAAACTAGTGTCATTCATTTGTTACAGAACACGTGCTGTCAGATACAGACTGAGATATAATGCTAATGGCATTACTATCTTTTTTCCAACTAAACTTGGCCAATTAATAACACTGAGAGAATGTTTTTGAAGAAGCATCACATGTGGCTACTAGTTAGAATTCAACAAGCACCGACTAGCCAACAAAGGAAGGTACAGTTGTAGCAAAAGCACTAATTAGTGGCATGTAGAACAACCCAACCAACATAACCAGGAGTTCACCCTCAAGAAATACAGACGGAACCAGGGCGCCTCAGAGGATCCTTTGCTTCCACCAAGACCTTCTGATGGACTAGACACCTGTTGATTTGTCGACATTGATATCAAGCTGATAGCTACATGATGCAAAAAGGAAAGAAGAAAAATCCTTATTAGCCTTACAAGTGTTTAGAAGACAACTAAGGAATAATTAACTGGTCTAGCAATACTAAATCCAAAAACAGTGTCTGCAGCTGCCAGCTTACTTTCCAGACATGAGATATCAAAAAGATACAATCCATTCGTTTGCATCATCTATGAACTTACCCTATATAGTATGATGCTGTCCATAGAAAGAAATGACACTCAAGTCCCACAAAAATCAAGAAATTTGTGGATGCGTAAGGGCTATGTGCTGCTTGAGTTGTACCAAACTCACTACAGCAAATGTTCACCTCTGACCATGACTTGGCCAGTACAGACAAGGTGGAGACTAGAGGAACTACACAACCGACGACACATGAACATACTGTTAACACACTATGTGCGACACAGAAAATATACCAAGAATTGATTCCTGGTCTTGGACGACCAAGAAGTACTGGTGAGGAAGGACCGAAGGAGAGGGGAATCACCTGGGATGAAATTCGATGGTGAAGGGTACGTAGGCGGAGGACCGGGGCATCTGAGCTGGGGCGAAGAGGTAGATGCACCACCCCGGCGCCGCCGCCTCCTTCCTCACGGCCCGGCACCTACGGATTCCCCCGTCGCCCTGCCCCCTGCAGCCGCAGCCAGGCACTCAGCACTCAGTAGTGGGTGGGGCTAGCTTTCCGGGATCTGGGAGGACGAGCGCTGTTCGTGGTATTGCCGCAGATTGGGAGGTAGCGGAGGGACTCTCGCAAGAGGGGGCCTCACTTGGCACGGCGGCGGCGGCCGTCTGCGTGCGCTAGAGGAGGTGCAGGTAGACCCTAGGGGCAAATGGGTGAGGTTCCTGTTGGACCTAATTTTTTTAGGGTCGGCCCTTTGCCCCAATGGTAACAGAATCTAGGTTTGGTCCAACGGGTCAGTGGGCTGAACCGGACCCCTTGAATCATGAATGTTTGGTAAGCATGTCTCAGCTTTATGGTTTGGCATGCTACACATTATTTATTTTGTCAAAAAGAAGTTGATTGAAGCTGTGCGACGAGCATTCAGCGAGTTAATACTTAACGGGATAAGCCTTGATGGCATGTGAGTCACTTGTTGCTCATGTTCTGTATCCTCTTGAATTATCCATTCTCTCTATTTTTTTCTTAGTTTGGTTTGTGGTAACTGTCAAATTTAGCACGGCAGCAGCTCCACCAGCTTAAATACCATCCAGGCCCTATGTAACACTGCCTGATGCTATGGCCTTTTTTTTCCCCAGGTGGCCATCAAAGAGGTGACAGAAGACACCCTGCAGCTGGCCGTGGGCGTTGGTCTATACCAAATGCTAATGTGCCATCTGAGATAAGAAATCCCCAGCAGATGCAGAAGGGCAGGCAGCAAAAAGCAATGCAAAACATGCGCATGAAGGAGAAATCTGCAAAGGACGGTAAATTTCCCAACAAGTTCCAGAAAAACAGAAGGCCTGGCGGGTCTGCAAGAGATGGTAAATTCGAAAACAGTAAATTCCAGAAAAACCGAAGACCAGAGGGGAAAGGGAGTGGAAAAGGGAATGGCAAAGGGTTTGGTAAAGCTAAAGGAAAAGGCAAACCCAAAGGGAAGGGTGCCAGGTGATCATCTGTCCAAGTAGATTTGCTGCACCCATCTCCATGCTGTAGCAAAGGAACTATTTGAGAACCAACAGGAAAGAAGTGCCCGGCCAAGAGCATTATCTTCTCATATGCCACCTGCCCTTTGTTTTTGTAGACCGGGTACTTAATTTACTTCAGTTTTGTTTCTTATATTGTAATTTTCTTGTGATAGTAAGGGAGAAAGAACCATGATCTTACAAGAAATGTAATCACTGTTGTTACTCATGCAACCCCTGGAGAGTTCTCGTGTCATTTGGAACTACCCAAAAACTATGGTTTATTTGACAGACCTTTTATACTTGGAATACTCACAGGCTCCATTTGGTGAGGCGCAATAGTGAAACTACTAATAGCAACCTAGCATTAGAAGTCAGAGAAGAGGCATGCAACTAGTTACCGACATGGCACGCGCCCATGCCATTTGCCCATTTCCGTTCTGCAACATGGAGGCTGCCAGTTAAGTTTTCATTGTCATGGGCAAGTTGCTCTATATCATACTAATACATTGCGGCTTAAATTGACTTCCATTTTCAACGGTGAACGTGCTACTGTCCTGAAATCTGCGTCGTTGCGGCCATGTAACTGAATTATCATTGCACTTACATTTGTTATGCAAGTAGTTTGTTTTGTTTTGGTTATCCTTGGCCCTGCCCCCATCCTGTCCAGTGGCCACACGCCATTTGGTCAGACAGACAACAAAACAAACCACTAGAAATATGTTGCAGAGATAAGTTAAACAAACTAAACTAGCGGTCACCTCAGATCCAAAGATTGCATTGTTTTTTCTTGTAGACCATGCAACCAGACAAGGCCAGATCTTTTCTAGATATGGAAAATGCAATCTCAACTCCAGGCCAGATGTTAACCATTCGGCAGGTTGAAAATGGCTGCACTGCCAAGAACAGAAAGTTAAGGTGGCAAGATATGGTAGAAAAGAGGAGCAACTTTTAGGTCAGTGGAAGTCATTTAGAGCAACTCTAATAGTATAGCCGGTTGTTGGCTATAAGCAAGATGTCATGTTATCTATAGTCAACATGTAGCCAACAAGTATAATAATCGGTTATAAAAATGTACTACTTTTTCAATGGATGACCCACCTTTCATTTACACACCTTGTCTAGAAGCACGTGCTAGAGCTAGCTCTTGCATAAGAGTCTACTTAGGGTGTGTTTGTTAGCCCGGGTCACTAGAGAAAGACATTCTCAACCCATACAAGCTGACCTTATACAAGCTCAGGTGAGATTTTACCACTCGTTTGGTAGATCGGGTGTGCTCACACATGCTAAACAGAGATGGTGTTTGGTGAGGCAATCTGAGCTCAACCGAGCTGGTCTGATTTTTTTACACAAAGAACCTCGAACAAAAAAATTAAAAGCAATCAGGTCCCTAAAAGCTAAAACAAAAAGCAATCGGGTCCCTGAGTAACCGCCGCCGGCGAGAGAAGCGGCCGCCGGCGAGAGGAGCGGCCGCCGGTGAGAGGCCGTGGCGGGTGCTCGACGGAGGGCGGCGCGTGGCCGAGACCGTGGTGGCACGAGGCCGAGGCCGTGGAGGCCGGTCGAGGACGAGGCTGTGTAGGCCGGTCGAGGCCATGGCGGCGCGAGGCAGAGGAGTGGCGGCCGGCCGAGGTAGTGGCGGTCGGGGCGGACTGCTTCTGCGACGGGGCCGGGGCAGGGAGGTGGGCGGGCGGTCGACGAGGTGAGCGGCGGGAGGAGGCGATGCAGAGATGAGTTCAATCGAGAGAGAGAAGACTTGGGGGAGAATGAGCTGTGGGGTGGGGGTCTGGGGGGTGCCGCGGGCCACGCTACAGTTCTTTGCGGGATGAGTTCAACCGGGATGAGGAGAGAACCTCGATTTGGGCTTCTCTACCGGGCATGGCTGAGAGCTTATTTTCGTGCGAGGTGGGCACTGCCCGATTCGACCGACCCGACCTAACAAACACTGGATGGCCCAAAATTCTCGGTTGGGAGGAGATTTTCTTGGTAGACCCGACCTACCAAACACACCCTTACATTCTCTCTCCTCTTCTCTCTCCTTCAACTAGACATAAATATATTATTTTATTCCTTATAGTTAGCTGACTAGATCTTATTATACTTGCTCTTATGTTACTGCTGCTGCTGCCGTTGGTGGCGCAATCAGGAATCAACAAGTGGTGGGCTAAGGTTGTGGCATTTGTTACGGTGCCTGTGGAATCCATGATAAAGAGGAGGTTTATCAAAAGTAGTGCTAGTACTATTCCTAATGTCATCCAAAGCAAGCATGACACGGACGTGTATAAAAGTCATCTTACCGGAGATGTTGGTTAAAATATTTGTTTTAAAATTCAGATCGTGCACAATATTGATTGAACTAGCCCATCCATACTTTGTGTGTTAGAATGGCATGTCTAGGTTGTCTGTTTGTTCTAGATTTCCCTTTCTCTGACAAGACTCGAGAAAACCCCAAAAAGATGTATGCTTTTACCAATCTCCCGGCCAAAACAAAGAAGAGATTGATGAGCATCGATACTGAACGTATCTCACTAGGTTTCCCTGATCCGATCAGAACAACAGAATGGGTCTTTGATATAAATTTCTTGGATTGCATGTCGCAGCACGCTGAATTGTCTCCATTCGTACGATTCCACCTCTCACTCTCAGCTACTTCGTATCCACCGCACTAAGTGAAAAAACCTTTGAAATAATAAGCAATTTTTTAATACTCCCTCCAATTTATAATTTATATTAGTTATCACTAATATAGATGTATCTAGACATATTTTAGTTCTAGATACATCCATACTAATGACACATAATATGAATCAGAGAGAGTAATTTTATTTTTTGCGAATTAAATAAGTTTAAATAATGAAAGCAACAAACACAGAGATGGATCTTAGGATGATCTCCTCCCAAGTGGGCCCAACGGCCCACCGGGCCCCTTTGACCTGCGCCCTGATCGAGGGCGCCCAACATCTATGGTTGGCGGGCTCATATCGCCAGCCCTATATAAAGAGGTGGGGCCGGTGACACGCGGTACGAGGTTCCTTGCGCTGCCACACACCCCACCGACAAACCCTACCGATCGAGGGAGCGCTGCAGCGACGGGAAGCACCGTCACCGCCACCACTGTCTCAACCTCACGTCGTCGCCCTCGCCATCGACACCATGTCCAACCCCTCTGGTTCCTCTAACTAGGGAGAAGGTATGCTTCTATGTCTCTTCCTCTCTCGTAGCACACACACGCAACACCTCCACATATTCATACATAGTAACAACTCTACCCCGAGTAGATCTACACCTAGTTGTTTCTAGGATTCTAACAATGGATAGCACATGCATGTTGGCCGGGAAGGCCACAACGACAGTGTTCACAACAATATTGTCATTGTTGCCCTTGGTGGTGAAGAAATATGAAGTAATTATACATCGAAGCTGCAGAAATAGTCGAACATAAGAGCAAGTACAATAAAGTACAGTTAGCTAGCTATAAAAAATAAAATATTATATTTTTGCTTAGTTGGAAGAGAGAGATTAGGAGAGAGAAAGGAAGTGGGCTCTTATGCAAGAGCCAGCTCTAGCACGTGCTCCTAGACACTTTGTGAGACTAAAATATGGGTCATATGTTGTCAAATTACTACATTTTTATAGCTCACTATTGTACATGCTAGCTACATGTTAACTATAGATGATATAACAAACTACTATAGCTGGCTACCGGCTACACTATTGTTCTTTCTCAGCGGGCAGCAGCGGTCGAGGCGCACCTGAAAAACCTTATCACCCTTTGCCTGGTTCTCAGATGACTGCTAAGGTCAGAGGCTTATCGAAAGTGGCACCACTATTCATAGTGTCATCAAAGCAAGTATGACACGGACATGTCTAAAGATCATCATCTTGCGTACTACTGCAGATGTTAGTTGAAGTAATTTGTTTTAAAATTCAGGTCGTGCACATTATTGAACTCATCACCCCAATCCATACTTTGTGTGTTCGGAGAAAAGGCATATCCATACTTTGTATGTTAGTATGGCATATCTAGGTTGTCTTTTGTTCTAGATTTCCTTGTATAGGAAAAAATGGCAACATATATATATCCCAACTTTGTATAATATGAAACTACAGTTCAAGAGAAACCTAGTGACACTATATTAGTGTCATAAATGCTATTACTTTCCCTGTAAAATTCGTTGAAGTTCTTTTTTTTAACTAAGCACAAAACCTAGAAGCAGTGGCGGAGCATGACCGAAAACAAAGCATGGGCCAAACAGCAATGCAAACCATCAAAGCTTCTATAGACCGGGTCAGATAAGGCAAATTCGAACAAGTAGTAGAAATACATGAGCTATTTTGCCAATTGGTGTTTTCCAATGTGCAAAGACTGGGCCACAACCCTGTATGGCCTTCAAGACGCTCCGCCCCTGCCTAGAAGTATACTTATTTGTGGCCAGAGCAAGTATGCTCTTATCGTAACTGAGAATGAATACTGAACGCGTTTCACTAGGTTCTCCTGATTCCATCACATGGCTGGGTCGGAATAACCGAATCGATCCCCTCATCCAAATCTCTCAGGTTACAACTGCAAGTTGCATCACTCTGAAAAGTCTTGGTTCGCATGATTCCACCTCTCACTCTCAGGGACATATCCACCTTAATTTGTTCGTATCCTTGAGGCTCCGACTGAAAGAAGCTGCTAACCTTTTTCTTCAACGCAGGCACAGAGACAAAATGTTCATGAACGAAACCAAAGCAACTAGGCAATTAATCGGCGAAAAGATCAACCCAAGCCTCGTTTTCGCGGTGACAATCCAAAGGAAGAGACGCGTTGCTTCTAAAATCAGCTAGAGCAGATGCATCATCATGGGTGTTGACGGTGTGGGCACAAACCTGCTCCTATATATTTCCTACGAGAGCAAACTACCAGAAACGTAGTACAGTATTACGTGAGAGAAGCGTGTGGATGGAGCTAGCCATGGAAGTTCAGAGAGAACTTGGAAAAATCGGGGGCGGTCGCTGTCCGCGCGTGCCGATGGCGTCAGGGGTTCCTTGTCCACTTCGAATTGGCGTCTGAACTCTGAAGCTAGCATCTGCACGCTGCTGGACTCTAGCGCCGCGCGCGGCTCGTTCGCTGAACCAACCAGCTGGGGAAGACAGGGACACGCAGCTTACTCTTTACGTATCTTATCTCGCTAAATACCTGTGGCTAATGTGGTTCTTGTGCTAGCGGTAAAATGACTAGGTCTCACCGTGCGATCAGCGATGGCGTCTCCACACGTGCAGTACCACCCTTTGCTTCCTGAATCCCGATGGAACTACTGTAGTATTTACTTGCCGATGCCCAATGGACTGACTGTATCTCATTTCCACAAAAGAAGCAAATCTTAAGTTTGAATCACACGTACATCTCACAATTCACAAAGACAGGTTTTTCCTTTCACCGTGAGGGTGGTCTACTCGTTATATTTGGCATTTCTAGAAAGACAAAAAATCCATATGCTACATGGAAAACATGGAAATGGACAAACACTAGATAAGAGATCTAGGAACATAAGGGACCACATCGCTGGACATATGTTCTCTCTGGTGGCCCCTGGTTTGGTGAGATGGGATATAATCGATCGGTCACAATAAAATGATATCAATTTTACACATGACTCATGTGATCATGGACCATGAGCATAAAGAAGAAAACATTAGAAAATATAAATGTACATATATGCTACTAGAATACTTACACATCGACCTAGAATGTCCTACTGGTGCTTGAAGAATATTTAGCGGCATCCCATCTCTTGGACCACCTCGGTGCATCCTACTTATAAAGCAAATATGCTAATGGCTATGAAATTTTTATAGTCCCTCCGATTTAAATTATTGAATATGTATCTGAATAAAGTTGAGTCAATTAATATGAATCGGAGGAAGTATATACATGTACTATTGAGCACAATTGCCTTTTTGTCCTCCTTAATTCCTAGGGATCCTTTGATTCAAAGGAATTGTGGAGGATTTAGTCCCTCTGCGAATATTTCTACGTTGGTTATTTGATTCACGGGATTGGAGTCCTTAGGAATTTGTCCTCGGAGCCTCTTTGATTCGCATGATTTTAATTCACATGATTTTTAAAAATCATGCACGGGAAACGCAGGATTGCAATTTCATGCCCATTCCAATCCTACAAGATTTTATCTGTGCCAAAATTTGTTTGATTGCACCATATGAAAATCAAATGAATTTTTGCAACGAGGTTTGAGTAGATCTTAGATTTCTTTATGGGATGTAGCACAAAAGATTCCTACGAACAAAATCTTGTATGATTCAATTCTACAAATCAAACAACCACCATAGAAAAAATATAAAGGATTCAGATCCTCCAAAATACCTATATGAATCTTGTGAATCAAAGAGGCCTCAAGGATTCACTAACACTCTCTTTTGGAAGAAAATTTCCTTCGAGCACAACTCCATTTCAGATGGTTTTTTATTCAAAATGCACGGCAAGAAAACAATATCACGTCTTTCAGAATTAATAGATGATTTTATATCTCACTAATCACTTATAGATGCTAAACTACCGAGAGCGTAACAATTCTTGTATTAAATGCTCATAAGTTATTTTGAATGGATTTACAACAAATCTCATGTGCAAATTTTGCACTGACGTGATAAAAATAGATATACCCTTGAAATAGTCACCAAAGTATTTTGAGAAATTCTTTTGTGCTCATATGACCTGAGTCCAAGATAAAGCTACACACCATGAAATCTGTGAATCTTTTTTCCCGGGGATATGAAGTTGGTGAATATATTTTTGGCAAACGGTCTAACTACAATCTTTTGGCTATACGAATATAGTGATGACATTATATACTTCTCCAGTACGAGCCTAAATGTTTTCCTTCTCATGTGTGCTATAATAATTTGTATATCATTTTGAATACTCTCGTTTTTTAAAATATATTTAGCGTATTTTGTCGGTCCATAGTCATTTTGTACACACATAACACACACTATTAGGTTCGGTTCAAAATTTATTTTGGTATGATTGCGATTTTGTAACCATTGGCTAAATATTGTACACAAAAAAAATACGGCTAGGAGTGGATCTGAACAGTGAATGTATATGACTTAAAATTTAAAACAGAGGCAGTACACTAGAGTAGGTGTGATTGCTTCGGTCTTGTTCAAAAGAAGTATCATATCGACAATTAGAAACTTTTTCTTCTAATCGAGTTGACAAAGGCATTGCCATTCTTGAAAATAAAAATACAAAGAGGGTGGGTTGGATGGAATCCTGGAAATGCACCAGGTATGACATTTGCCTATAATGTTCTCTACCATGCGCGCAGCATGACCGTTTCATTTCATTTTTTTTATCTAAGCCAAAGTAAGTAAGCAATGACACTTAACTTTTCCTAGATGGATACTCAAGTGTTAATTGCCCTCGGTTGAACCTCATTTGAGATCCGCGACAACGTGAGCACAGCCAGATCTAGACCACGTCACATTGACCTTAATCAGTATGAACCCTAATGCATAATTAGGAAGCAAAACAACCCCTATAATGGAGGGTATTTCCGCCAAATGGCAAACGCATCTCGCCCTCTCGGCCCAATATAAAGTCCAACCTCCTCGAAAGCTCGTAAAGTTTAGCCACAACATTCGCAAAGTCGCAAAAAGATCCCTGAGAAATAACAAAATAGAAGTAGCATCTACGAGCATCCACATCGTCTGCCACCTCTTTGCTCCCCACCCCCTGTGAAGTAGCGCTATCTACGTATCGGTCCCTGGTCTGACCGTCCGGCCGCCGGGAGGAGCTCGCCGGCGAAATCCCGTTCCCCTGCCCCCCATCGGCGGTGGCATGGGGTTCTCGCTGTACCCCATGAAGACGTCCACGCGCATGCTCTGGAGCACCAGCTTCTTCCGCCATAAGCTCTCCACCTCCTTCTGAGCCAATCTCTCGCCTCGCCTCTCGGGTGGCGGAGGCCGCTGCGCACAGCTAGCCGGCGAAGTGCGTCTCCGTGCGGGGTTTTCGTTCGAGATTGGGTTTTCTTGGGTTCTTGGAGTAGAGGAAGGGGAAGGGATGGATCCCGGGCGCGTCGTGTTCGACTCCGGCTTGGCCCGGCTGGCTGCCCCGGGCGGCGGCGGCGGCGGCGGCCCGCAGATGCTGCTCTTCGGAGGTAGCGGTGGCGCCAGCGGCGGCGGTTTCTTCCGAGGTGAATTGACTGTCCATTTGACCGGAGCTGGATCTGTACGCTCTAGACTCTAGTAGATGCATGCCTCAGCTCTGAAAGCTAAGATCTTTGATTCCGCAGGCATGCCGGGCATGGAGGACGGGCGGGTGATCAACAACAAGCGCCCCTTCTTCACGACGCACGAGGAGCTCCTGGAGGAGGAGTACTACGACGAGCAGGCGCAGGAGAAGAAGCGGCGCCTGACGTCTGACCAGGTGCAGATGCTCGAGAGGAGCTTCGAGGAGGAGAACAAGCTTGAGCCGGAGCGCAAGACCGAGCTGGCAAAGCGACTGGGGATGGCGCCGCGGCAGGTGGCGGTGTGGTTCCAGAACCGACGCGCGCGCTGGAAGAACAAGCAGCTCGAGCAGGACTTTGACCGTCTCAAGGCCGCGTACGAAGCTCTCGCCGCCGACCACCACGGCGTCCTCTCCGACAACGACCGCCTCCGGGCTCAGGTAACCTAATAATTCCTGAATCAAATTTAGTTTGTTCGTAATAGTAGTTACCGCTTATTAGCGTATATGATTTATCTGTATCGCTGGTTAGTTAGCTAAAGAAGGGAGAAATAGAAATCACACAGAGGTCATTGGAAATCTGGAAAAATTATGCGGCATTATAAACGCAAGGCAGGCTTACTAAATTTGAGGAGCGCAACATGCATACAAAGTTGGTGGCATCATTTTTTTTTGGAGACCCTCTCTTGTTCTGTAAAGCCAATTTTAGTTTGGACTATAACACAGTCATCCTAAGAGCAATAGCTGACCTAATGAACATGGCTCATATCTTCACTCAAAATGGACATGGTTAAGGTGCTCAGTCTTTCTTAGACGTGATTTGGTTCTAACATGTCGGGTGTAGGAGGTATCCAGGCAGGAACTACAGCTTGGACTGGTATAACACAAGCACACAATCCCAATTAGCAGGTTGATTGATAGCAAAAGAACCAATCATCTTCATCTATACAATTCGTTATGTAAACATAACCTTTATTCATGAGATGGTGATAACATAATCTGCATTGTTTTAAATTTTATCCTCCAAACATGTTAGTATCTTCAGCCCCTGATTCATAGTTGATATATCCTGATGTATGAGTTTCTTGAGAAAGATTACTCGCACACTCAACCGGTGCTTAAATTAATATAGTGAGACATCTACAGCGAGATGTGCGTATGTGTATTAAGAAAGAATATAACCATATCGCCAAGTGTAGATGTAAGAATCATCTCCACTAATGCAAGCTCATGTTTGTATGTATGAAATATGTAATACTCACAAGTTAAGCACGTTGTCCTATATGGCTGGGGAAATAGCCTTTTAAAGCAAATGCGAAAACAAGTTAATTCTGGCAATTCAAAATGTTGTAAAGTAATGGTGTGAACATGTATTTGCAAGAGCTGCTACTATGTATGTCATTCCATACCAAAATACACCATTATAAAGCCATGCACCAAATATAAATATTTCTTGTGCGCAGTAATGGCCAAAGTTGTAAAATTTTAAATGTCTAAATTCTAAATCATCTATTTGGAATGGGGCTAGTTTAATCTAGAACATCAGATTATCTTCATAAGAGAGAGGGAAAACACACACAACAAACCTTCCAAAATACATGAATTCATTCATATATAATACGGAGTAGTACATAACAAATAGGGGAAATAACCAAATACATTAGTACATTTTTCTCGCATAATAGCAGTAATTTGTGCATCAGCACGAACTGCAACAGGAATGTGAAGAAAATGGTCCACTGGGTAGTAGTCGATTTGATGGTTTGATGCCGCTTGGACCATTCGATATGTATCCATGTGAGTATTATACACTAGCAGTTCAAGAAGTCGGCTTGCAAGTAAAACTCATACCACTAACTTAATGCACAGTTTTAACTAAGGAAATAGTGAAAGTTCCGTATGTGTACCAAAAAATTACATTATAGAAAATGCGGATTCAGCTAGGGAATATTATTTTTCCACATGCTCTGATGTATTCGGTATTCTACATTTACGCTCAACATCACACTTGTTAGCTAGTAATACTAGTAATGAGTAATATCTATGCATAGGTTCACACTTGTTAGCTAATTAAGATTATGGCTGATTTTTCTCCTATTTTAAGGGGAGTTCCTTGCAGATACCAACCATTAAGTTTCTGCTAAGCTCCTCATCTTCCTGGTAGATCTAGCTAGCTTTCAAGTGCATGTGCTTTGTTGGTTATGCCTCAAGTACATAGTGTCACATGTTGTGCCATAGATGTACACACGGCACATGTGCCAGAGCATGCATGTACCAACCAGTGGTTGGTAGATTGGATCACATCACAATGTCACTCATGTTGGTTACATAATCGACCACTACAAGGACCGTGCATCTGTTCAATGATTTGTGTTGTCACATTAGGTTCAGAACCGTTGCATTGATACTAGCTGCAACGTGTTACTGTGACTATTTTTGACCCAGGATAAGAAATCACAAAACTGCAATTATTTTGTGGTATTATAGCTGCGATGGGTGTAGTATTGCAACATGTGTGTGTTGCCATGACGATGACAATAATGCGCGTTGTAACAGGTGATCTCGCTGACCGACAAGCTGGAAGGCAAGGTGACAATGCCATCAGCAATTGCTGCTGCCGCACAAGAGGTTGACCAGCCAGACGAGCACACATCGGGCCTTATGGTGACCCGGCAGCATAAAGGAGACATCTTCAATGGCGGCACCAACGATGGTAGCAGCCCTGTGGTGATCGACGTTGCTGAGGGCACCAACCATAGCGGTGAGTCGGGCTACTTTGCCGGGGACTATGACAACAACGTCTGCGCCGGGCAGTACGGTGGTGGTGCTCTGTCCTCGGAGGAGGAGGATGGCGGTGCGGTCAGCGACGAAGGGTGCAGTTTCCACCTCCCGGATGCCATGTTGGCCGCTGGACTAGTCCACCAAGCCGCCGAGGAGGAGGAGCATCTGGGCAGCTGGAACTCCTGGTTCTGGAACGAGTGATAGATGATGGATGATTCCATGCATCGAGTGTCGAGGTCAAGATATCCTGCTCCATCCTTTCGGCGCCCTATAAAATTGCTGTTGTTCATTATGGCGTTATTATATGGTCAAGTGTTTTGTGTTCTGTCTATGTTACTCTTTTCTTAATGTATGTTCTTGAGTGTGTTATATGTTGTTAATATGGTCTCGAGATGATGCCGAAATATTGGAATAAGTGCATGTGTTAAAACAACTGTGCGCACATCAACAAACTTCTTGTTTTACTTACGGAGCTTTTATGTTTAAATATATAGATCATTCTTTTGCCTATCTGAATTATGTAATCATCTCCATTGGTTCGACGTCTTAATAGGGCTCTTACAATTTGTTGACATATATCAGGTCAAGTGTTGGCTAGATCTGCTGTCCAACAAAAATGCATGGCAGCACAGCTGCCTAGACTGATTGCGGTAGATGGCATCATGCGTGTAATATACAATCCGCAAGTTCCACAAAACGTCGGTATCTTATCGAACTTGATCAGGTAGAACTTGCGTTGTTCTCCTCTTACTATAGTGACGAATCGAGCTAGCACCTTTCTAACATCCAGCTTCACACGGACCCAAACAAAGTTATTGACGCCATGTATCTCAGTTTCTACCTCCAGAGATTGGTGATCAAAGTTGTGTTTAACCGATCGGTAGTTTATGGATCTGGACCCAGACTGCGATGTGCGATCAACCCTGGAGCAGCCATCCCATTGCAGGGTTCGAAAGTGCCACTTGATGCTTTCCTTGGGCACCTCTACTTCCTTTTCAAAGACGAGGTAATCTATTTCATCCTAATCAATGCCAATATGTTGCAGTAGATCGTCCAAGGCTTCTGGGTCTTTCTGCCTAAACCTTCCTCAAAGTTTGCCGAGCTTGAGTCAGATTGCGCTACCATGGTGTATCTCGTTCTAGAGCAAAAACCCTAGAAAACCTAGGGCCTCAGAACGTTACACGAGTTCTGCTAAAACAGGAACCGAGACAGAGAAAGGTTAGAACTCCACCCCAGAAAGGAGGATTCCGGTGGTGGAGGAGTAAAACCCTAATCGCCAGCCAGTGGACTGTCTGCCTTAGGTCTCCTACAAGTGGTTCTCAACTTAGATTTACTAACTAAGAAGATATTTTACATATGGAAGATATACGGTAATTTTTGTCAAGTCTTAGCAAAAAAGATCATTTTGTCCCTAGCTTGTACTAATAAGAATTCACACCGAATTCTGGCAGTATGTCGATGTTCATCTGATGAAAGGAAAGTCAAGAGCTAAAATCAATTTATGTTTAGAGTATATCTGATTCTAGACGGACGGCAATTTTGACATATTGTGAAACAAATTGACGTTGAGGGATAAATCAAGAATTCTCTCTCAGAACTCATCAAAGTCGCTATATGTATCCATAATGCAGGGGAAAATGGTAATAGAGCTTCCTTCTCCTAGAAAACATCTCATCAAAGTCATCTTGCTTAATGAAAAGTTGAAAACTATACATATGACTGCAGCGAAAAATCCAGCAGTAAACACCTTCAGATATACAGTTTTCGGTTGGACAGTTTTTAGTCCGATAGTTACAGCATCTTATACAATACATTTTTGGCACGGAGGGAAGACATCAGTTCGGTTGGATGTATCGAGTAGTAAGTAATAACTGTAAGGTAAACACAGCTTACCACCACATAGATCTTGAACCACACAGATGAAAAGAGAGTTAGGTACAAGAAAATGCCTGTCAAGCTGACTATTGCGAAAAAGTTAGCAATGCATCTTAATGTGGATATATCTCCTTCACCTCCTTCATCAGGGAAGTGACCTCGGATGGAAAAATCTGACAGAAGTTCGTCCTTTTGCCTGAACCGTTCTACAATCCAATCAGCTACTTCATCTTCTGATGTAGGGATATTCTTGAGCTCAACAGTCCTGATGTGGATGTGGACTTCCGAAGGATCGATGCCATATACATTGTCTAGAAAATCGGGTTGTCGATGCTTATATGCCATTGTGACGTCGTAAACTGCATGAACCAGCATACCCAGACTTCAAAACTCAAGAGTAAAAAACACTTTTTAGCAATGTTGCACTCGGTATATTTTTGTGTGGAAAAAGCACAAGGCAGTTCTAAATTGGGGTTTTCAGGTATTTTTTTAATGTAATTGTGTTCAGGCTTCAGAGTTTCAGGAATTTAAAACCATATCGTTCTAGGTCCATATTATACTACAATTACTCGGAATGCTACCACATGTATGTTTGTCCACCAATTTATTTGAATCACAATCTTACAACATCATTAATATTTTTTTTTCTTTGAAACTCATGCAACCTTTCATTTATCATATGATATTTTTACATCATTCAGAAATGACAGGAGCAAAAGTTTAGGAGGATCGTCCAGGCAAGATGTACCCCTTGTTAAATAAATCAGATATATAATATACCATTAAAGTCGAAAAGAGGATATAACTAATATTCTTCATAATCATCTAAAAAATCATAAAGTTTATTGGTTTTAAGAATGTCTACTCTGTAACAAGAACAAGTCCTGACACGCAAGGACTGGTTACTGTAGATTCAGACTTACTGGTTCAGATAGAATGCTGGTAATGAAATAAACAAGAGAAACTTTTGCAGATAACTTAAAAATATTAAACACTTCGTTGATAGCAGAGAAATAAATATAGTGGGGTGTAGGGTTGGTTACCTGCATCTAAGGAGCTTCTGAGCTCTTCCAAACAAATAATGAACCCCTTTGTTTTCGGAAGAAGGACATTCTCTAGTACAGGCAGACCATGCTCGACTGCATATTCTTGACTCTTGATGCATTTTTGCTGACTAAGAAAGAAGCACCAATAAGCAACAAAGTATAAGAAATATAAAAATAATGCACAGTTAAATCATGGCACACGCAATAGAATGACGGAGCAATCTCGAACACACGCTTTGGTGTGTGTCTTTGTACATTAGAAGAAGGCCGCAAAGAAAGCGGGTAGAGTACAGCACATAGCAAAGCTACAAAAAGGAGAAAAGAAAGCGGAGAAAAAAGATGCAAAAAGGCAACTATACAAGGCTAACATTTGTTAACCTTTCCATGCAACTATACAAACAAAGAATAAAGAAAAAATGACAGGTGCACTTCAATACGGCTGTCTAGGCTGCCCATCAATAGACTTCAAAAAATGCAAAAAAGGAACAAACATATGAAATAATATTACAATCAAGCATGATGATTACATGAAAGACAAAAAATCTTACGTATAATCCGTGCCTTCTGGAAAAACTGCCAACCATAGAGGATCCCTGGGGTCCCTAAATTTTGATAATCTGTTCTGTATAGTTCTTTCATCAATCTCCCATTTTCGTTCTACTGGGATAAACTCAAAAAGATGAAATGCCCAGCTAAGAACAGGTAGTTTCATCAAGCTGCTCTTTAGGATATACTTGATATATCCCAATTGGCCTTTCCTCAATGCAAGATTCCACAAGTACATCCAGTCAACCTCGGTTCTGTGGTTGGCGAATAACAATACACGCTTTGCTGGAGGCACATTTTCACCAGAAAAAACTACTTTGGTCTTGTTTATTTTCTCAAACAAAAATGGCCACAATGATAACCACATTCCAAATAGAAAAGAAGTTATCTTTCGGCTGTAATGCACGCTGAACAACCGTACAAGGAAGGTAGTTACAGGAGCTATGTAAACTATCAGCAGGAATGCTGTTGACAGTATGGTTCCCACACACGCTATGCCACGGAATCGTCTCATGGGAGTCAACGGACGGTGCTTTGGTCCATTGTTCATAATAGGTGAACCTACGAACTGCAATTGCTTTGGCTTTCCATTGACATGCTGATGTTGGGAACCACTTGAATCATTCATGTTCTAGGACACTAAACTTGATCCTTGAACACTATTCAAGATTCAACGCAGGGTTAAAAATCAGCACTGCTCAGACTATCTAAACACCATGTTGCGTAGGAGCAACAAGAACTGCAAAAACAAAACAACATAATTGATCAAATATGTGTGACAATGATTCAATTCATTTGGAGGGAGATGGTAGCAGTGACGGTCATGGATATAACAAAATTATCAGATTTTGATCTTCACTATTAGCAGAAGCTCAAAAAGGGATACTGATCTCGGAATAACTGATGCATTTTGAAAAAAATCTGCAAAACTCTCTCATACTGAGAGTACGAGACAGTATGAGAGAGTTTGACACAAGATTATTGAGATCAGATGAGATGAGATTGATGTTTCTTGTCATTTGAAAAGGGCGAAGGGAATGAATGCAGCTTCCATCAATTTGTTTTTTAGATGAGTGGATAATGCAGTCAACGTTTTTGAGCCATAGGGTGTACCGTGAACGGAGACGGGGAGACTAATATCGGGGCTATGGCTTTGTAGTTCACATACTTGCACCTTGGCACTTGGGTGGCTTCTATTCGAATTCCTCATCTTAACAAGGTGAAAATTGAAAGGGAAACAATGTTTGAAGCGTCCTTCTTGATTTGTGAAAGAAATAGGAGTGTGTGTGTGAGCAGGTAGGATCCTTAATTTATTCCTTGTACTGGTATACCACAAACACCAAACGATAACATTAACGGTTTTGCTATTTCTCGGCCGATATTTCTGAACATTGATATTTGTGCAAGTGCAAAGTTAAGTGAAGGTGAAGATCAATATTGGATATCTATAAATATGGACCGAGAAAAAACTATTTCTAAGTCGACTGAAAAATAGTCACCCCACCTCGAAAATTTAAATCCTTGGGAGTCTATATCAAGTACCAACCCAAAAAAGAAAACAGCATGTGACCATGCCACTTGTAGTATATTAGTAGTACATCATGGCAAAAATTGTGCTCGTGCACCTTTCGGCCAATCTGCAAAAGTAATACCTAACGACTGATCTCACCTAACTAATATCTGGTACATATATATTATGTAGAACTGAAGATTATTTTCTTGCTGCAAAGTGATCAACCGACACAATTACCGAATGATTTTTGAACCCAAAAAAATGTTACTCGTACCAAAACGAGGAAAGATATTTCGGCAAATAAAAACTGATCAAGATCAGAATTGGTGCTGGGTGCATCTTAGACAGCAATCAAACAGTTGAGAGTCAACACTAATTCTCGGGAGAAAATACTTGGACGCCAGCAGAAGAGAGCACTAACCTTTTACATGAAGAACAGGGATCCGCGCCGGCCGGAACTGTGGCGACGACTGAGGGGGGGGGGGGGGCGGATCGGTAGTTGTGCTGAGAGAGGCGCACGGTGAAGCAGAGGCCGGGTTGAGGTGGTGGTCTGGTTGCGGCGAGGGTGGAGCGTGGGATGGGAAGAAGGTGGAAGGCAAGAGGAGCGGAAGGAGTGGATGAAAGGGGAGGAGGGCCGGCGGCCAGGCACTCCGGTGAGACGATGGATGGAGTGGAGAGCCCGCGCAAGGAAGAGGTGGAGAAGAAGAGAAACAGTCAAACCCACGGACCAGGTTGGCAGCTTTGCTTGTCCAGCCTGCCCCACTGCAGGTATGTTTCTTCTCAACACCCCACCTTGATGCGACGTTTGGCACGATCAAACTAGACCGGCGGCAGATGTTCTTTGACGTCGGACCCAGCAGGGGCGGCCGCCTTTGGCATGGAGCTGTGTAGGATATCTTTTCTTTTTTACATTCTCTCTTATAATCTGCAGATTGTATAATAATGTTGTTATCTTACTAATACTCGTTTCAATTTAGAAACAATGCATATAAATTATTCAAAATTAAATAATTGTAAGTTTGATCAAGTTTATAGTTCCGAGTATGGACATCTACAATATCAAATTAATATAATGGATTGGCCATAAAGTATATATTCACGGTGTATTCATTGTTGATCTTTTCTTTTAGTCAATCTTGGTAAGCTATGACCTTTGAATAAATCTACATTACTTGTTTCTTGAAACATGGTGATACTATATAATAATAATTTATGAGTTAATAATTGGGAAAAACTCTTGTTGGATAAGACATGTTCTATAATTAGTAAAAATAAAATATAGAACTATGTATTTCGATAATTACCACAGGATGATATAGAATTATTTGTCAAAGATAATACTGAGAGATAATCTATCACATAACCTTTTTTTTCACCATCTCTAAATAATCTAGAATGCGGAAAAAAGAATGGATTGCCGATCAACCATTCTGATGTTACACACCATCTAAATAAGACAAAAGCATGCTATATCTTTTCAGCAAACCTCAAACTATGTAGCGATTGAAATAGAATGGGAATTTTTTATCTTAATGTAAACAGCTTGTATCATAGAGAAAATATATCATATCTTCGTACTAAACTATTAAATTTTAGGACAAAATCATTATCTTGCAGTGTCAATTAGGATCTTTTTTTTTTGTTGCCTGGATGTAACTTAGGATCATTGTTATACCGAAAGACACAGAATTTTGTTCATCTTTTCTTACCTAAGAGATGACCATTTAGTGATATTTTTGTTGATTGTATGAGATATCTTTTTCTTACTCACATACCTTTTAGTTTAAGATTAAACGCTATACATTTCACAAGCATTGAATTATTAATTTATATAATAACACTAATATGTGTACTTCTAGGTGCAATGCGCACGGGCGTATAACTGCAATGTGTCCTTCCAAGTGCAACATAGGTGTATTTCCAAGTACAATACATGCATACTTCCAAGTACAATGTGTGCATAGAGTAATATGAAATCCTGTTCAAGTAAGGTCGTATCTCTCGCCCTGCTACAGTAGTTGAGAGGCTTTTCTTCATCGCCGGGCCGCTCTGATGTCCTCTCCGCCGGAATAGCCGGCCGGAGTAGGGAAGGAGCAGGCGCCGGAGTACATAGCTGTAGTGGTAGGTCTAGGTTTTGGTCCTTTATGGCGCTTGACGTCTATGCCAGGAGGGAGGCGACGGATCTTCTCAGTCAGATCTGGAGCCGCACCATCTTCTTCCCCTGCTTCAAGGTGCTCCGGTGGTCGGAGCCGGTGTTGAGGAGGTGGAAGGGAGAGGAGATCTCCATAAATAAGGCTGATTCGGCGGGATCTGGTAGTCAAGGCCGGAACTGCAAGTTTCTCCCCCTGATCTGTCATGGTGGCGTGATTGGGGAGGGGGCGCATGAAAGGACACGGATGTCGCCTAGAGGGGGGTGAATAGGTGGTTTAAAACTTTTACGAGATGGGCTTAACAAATGCGGAATAAAACTAGCGTTTACTTTGTCAAGCCCAAAGCCTATATACTATGGTTCACCTATGTGCACCAACAACTTATTCTAATCAATACAAGCAACTATGTGATAGTAAGATATATAAACTTATGCTAAGAAATACAAGCAACTATGTGATAGCAAGATATATAACTTCAAGCACGATGGCTATCACAAGGTAAGGTGCATAAGTAAAGAGCTCGGGTATAGAGATAACCGAGGCACGCGGGAGACGATGATTTATCCCGGAGTTCACACTCTTGCGAGTGCTAATCTCCGGTGGAGAGGTGCGGTGGCTTAGTGCTCCCGAACGCCACAAGAGGCTCCCCTTGAGGTGTGGTTGCTCGATGCACACCAACGCCACAAAGGCCTCACCCCAAGATGCGGTACTCACACCACACACCGAGCTCCACGAAGGCGCCTCACCTAAATCTCCGGTGACCCTCGCCACAAAGGCCTAGGTCACGGTTCCACTAAGGGATTTCCTTCGAGGCGGAAACCGGGCCTTACACAAAGGTTGGGGCACACATCCACAACTTAATCGGAGGCTCCCAACAAATCACCACAAAGGTCTTTCACCACCACGAATCACCGTGGAGAACTCAAACCGATGCACCAAATGCAATGGCAAGAACACCACAAAGATGCTCAAGTCCTTCTCTCTCAAATTCCAACAAAGCTACAAAAGCTATTGGGGGAATAAGAGAGGAAGAACAAAAGAAGAACACAAAGTTCCCCAAGATCTAGATCCCAAATATTCACTCACAAAGAGATGATTTGGTTTGGTCAAAGTGTGGATCTAGATCCCCTCAATCTTTCTCTCAAATAGATGCAAGAATCATGGGAAGGGGAGAGAGATCTCAAGCTTCAAAATGTCAACAACAATGGAGGAGAGAGGCTTGAGAGAGAGGAGGAAGAAGCAATGCAAAAGGTGAGAGAGAGGGGGCTTAAAAAGGAGGCCCAATTTTTCTGCCCGTTGGAGGCTGCAGCGTGCGAGGAAGGAGGGACCGGTAGTACCGGCCAGGTTGGGCCGGTACTACCGGCCAGTGTTGGCAGGAGGCAAGTTAGCAATTCAAGTTGAGCCCTTAGCTCAACATTCTCCTTCAAGATAGATGCTTCACAAGAAGTAGAGTTAGTAGCACAAGCATCATCACAAGACATATTAAGAAGAGAGGGTAACATAGCATGCTCTTTTAAATAAGAAGCATGGAGTTGCTCATGTGACTTGGTGAGGATAGAGTGTTCGCTCTCCAAGGCCTTGTGGGCCTTGTCTAGATCATCTAGATCCTTAACAAGTTTATCATGACCAACGCCAACTTTGGAATTTTCCTTTTTAAGCATTTTTACTTGAGCTTTAGCATGGTCTCTTTCCTTAGTGAGTTTAGAAACTATTACATTTTGAGACACTTCAAGGGTTTCAAGTTGCTCTTCAAGAGAGGCTACGATCTCTTGTTCTTCTTCAAGATCATTCTTTAGGGATGCTACATCATTGGCATACTCTCGTTCAAGAGCACCCTTTTTATCAATGGTGTTCTCATGCATCCAAATAAGTTTTTGGCTCTCAATAGCGGTAGTCAAGATTTCAAAGAAGTGAGAGCAAGCAATTTTATCTTTGCAAAGAACCTTGAATACACTCTCACCCTTATTGCGTAGAGAGACAACCCAATCCTCTTCTTCATACTCATCCTCATCCTTATCACCACGAGGAATATTAGGTTCCACGATAGGAGATACCGTGGAACTCTTGGCCATAAGGCATATATGAGAACCGTGAGATAAAGATGAGGAGTTACTTGAGGCTCCTTTCAAGATCTTGTCTTGACCACTAGAATCTTTGGTTTCCTCTACATTGTTAGTCACACAACAACTAGAGGAAATAGAAGTATTTTTATCATGGCCACAAGACAAAGCAAGCATATCATCATTAGATTTATTTAAGCAACTTACACATGATATGCATGGACTATCAACACAAGCATGTAAATCATTTCTAGTGCTAGATGTGTTAAAGTCCAAAGATGAACCATTGCAATGAGATATAGATGAAGAATCATCAATAGAAAGCTCAATATCAACATTGCAATTTCCATCACCACTCACCATATCATTACCTTGTGTATTGCCACACATTGGTGAAGTGGATGAAGATGAAAACTCATCACGGCCAGAAGTGGAAGCAATACAATCATCCTCAATAACATTGGACACATCATATTTATCTTGAAGCTTTGTCCATAATTCATGAGCGCTCCCAAAAGGCATGATTGAAGAAGTAACTACATTGCTCACAACAATGGAAAACACATGAGAAGCAAGAGCATCGAGACAAGAGTTTTTCTTCTCCTCAAGAGATAAATTTTGAGGATCCTTAGGAGAAGAAAAACCCATGTCAAGAATTCGCTCCATGTCCGGGAAATACCCCGCAAAATATTAAGCACATAAATTTTCCATAGATCATAATTTGTGCCATCAAATATAAACAAGTTATTGTGATCTAATCCCCTAACCGACATCTTTACTCTCAAGGCGGTGAAGCCTAAGAATGAGAGACCTTGCTCTGATACCAATTGAAAGGACACGGATGTTGCCTAGAGGGGGTGAATAGGCGGTTTAAAACTTTTACGAGATGGGCTTAACAAATGTGGAATAAAACTAGCGTTTACTTTGTCAAGCCCAAAGCCTATATACTATGGTTCACCTATGTGCACCAACAACTTATTCTAATCAATACAAGCAACTATGTGATAGTAAGATATATAAACTTATGTTAAGCAATACAAGCAACTATGTGATGGCAAGATATATAACTTCAAGCACGATGGCTATCACAAGGTAAGGTGCATAAGTAAAGAGCTCGGGTATAGAGATAACCGAGGCACGCGGGAGACGATGATTTATCCCGGAGTTCACACTCTTGCGAGTGCTAATCTCCGGTGGAGAGGTGCGGTGGCTTAGTGCTCCCGAACGCCACAAGAGGCTCACCTTGAGGTGTGGTTGCTCGATGCACACCAACGCCACAAAGGCCTCACCCCAAGATGCGGTACTCACACCACACACCGAGCGCCACGAAGGCGCCTCACCTAAATCTCCGGTGACCCTCGCCACAAAGGCCTAGGTCACGGTTCCACTAAGGGATTTCCTTCGAGGCGGAAACCGGGCCTTACACAAAGGTTGGGGCACACATCCACAACTTAATCGGAGGCTCCCAACAAATCACCACAAAGGTCTAGAATCCGTCTAGGGTTCCAAGAACCCAAGAGTAACAACCTTCTTGCTTTCACCACCACGAATCACCGTGGAGAACTCAAACCGATGCACCAAATGCAATGGCAAGAACACCACAAAGATGCTCAAGTCCTTCTCTCTCAAATTCCAACAAAGCTACAAAAGCTATTGGGGGAATAAGAGAGGAAGAACAAAAGAAGAACACAAAGTTCCCCAAGATCTAGATCCCAAAGATTCACTCACAAAGAGATGATTTGGTTTGGTCAAAGTGTGGATCTAGATCCCCTCAATCTTTCTCTCAAATAGATGCAAGAATCATGGGAAGGGGAGAGAGATCTCAAGCTTCAAAATGTCAACAACAATGGAGGAGAGAGGATTGAGAGAGAGGAGGAAGAAGAAATGCAAAAGGTGAGAGAGAGGGGGCTTAAAAAGGAGGCCCAATTTTTCTTCCCGTTGGAGGCTGCAGCGTGCGAGGAAGGAGGGACCGGTAGTACCGGCCAGGTTGGGCCGGTACTACCGGCCAGTGTTGGCAGGAGGCGGCGGAGGTGGTGAGCTGCGGGCTGGGAGGGGAGGCCGGAGTCTCCGGCCGTGGTACGGCCGAGGTACCGCCGGGCTCCAAACTCCCCGGCAACCATCCGTGGCACACAGAGCCACTTCCGGTACCTCGGGCGGTACCGAGCCCGGAGGCTCCGGCCATGGTGAGGCCGGTGGTACCGCCCGTGCCTCCGGCGGCTGCCCCTCCTCCCCTTTTTCTTTCTTTTACTTTTCTTTCTTTTATAAACCCAAATATGAAATGCAAATATCTTGAGATTGTAGAATCCAAACGAGATGAAACCAATTTCGTTGGAAAGAGGTTGACAAGAGCAATCCCTACAAAAAGTGAAAATATGGAAACTAGTAGGGGGTGATTTTCTATTATTTTTAGAGGTGCAACACCTCAACATGAGAAACCGAGAAAATCACCAAACTTGAAAACGCAACAAGTGATCTATGCGAAATCCGTTTTCGAAGAACTAGAGCTTGTCATGAGAATAAGCACAAGCTCTAAAACATCACATGGATAAAACCCAAATAACAACCAAGAAAGGTGATGCAAGGATGCAAAGGTTTGAGCTCTCTCCGAATGATACGATGAGTTACTCACTCGAGAGCCCTCTTGATAGTATGGCAACTAAACTATAAACCGGTCTCCAACTACACTATGAGACCGGTGAGAAAGAAACCCTATCAAGAGCAAACCTTATACTTGCGCATTCCACTTGAGCTCGATGATGACGATATTGACCTCAACAAGATGGAACGCCTTTCTTGATCGTGCTTGCTTGATGAAGTCTTGTGGATTGCTCCCCCATAATCCACCATGGGAGAGCTTCTTCTTCGGCACATCTTCACAAATCCATGAACACCATATGGATGGCAAGCTTCAAGCATATGATCTCTTCGGGTTGGCTCATCTTGAACTTGCACTTCATTTCTTCATTCTTCATCATGTTGATGTCTTGAGATAACTTGAGGGCTCACTTCATCTTCATCTTCAAGACATACTTGACACTTGATATCCTTCATCAATTTCTTCTTATTGCAACCTAATACAAACATGTTGATGTCTTGAAGTAACTTGAGGGATCACTTCATCTTCATCTTCAAGACATACTTGACACTTGATATCCTTCATCAAATTCTTCTTATTGCAACCTTGAAGTCAACATATGGTTCAAGAATTGCCTATGGACAACTCCTACAAATATAACTCAATGCAAACATTAGTCCATAGGGATTGTCATTAATTACCAAAACCACACATGGGGGCTCCATGCACTGTCAGCGCAGCTCTTGGTCGTCTGGCCACTGGATCTGAGCGGCGATGCTTCTCACCGGAGGTTCTCTATGGCGCCACTGTCGCCGTTCTACATGGCCGAAGGGCGGCTCCTCCAACCTCAAGTGATGGCTCTCGGCCGTCACTTCCAGGTCTTCTTCTGGAGGTTTCATACGGCGCCTCTGTCGCCGTTCATCCTGGCCGAAGGGCGGCCCCTCCAGCCTCGAGCGACGGCGCACGGCCGTCACCTCCAGGACTCAATCAACCTCCGGCGGAGGTTATCTAGCTTTGTCGTGGTTAGCTCCCACCTACATGCCCCAAGTGGTCTCGTCCCCGGCGGCATGCAAGTTGACCATGTCGTCGTGGTGAACAGACAGATGAGATCTCCAGGCAGCTCAAGGAGCAAGCCATCCAGGCCGGTCTCCGGCATGACGAGGAGATGAAGGAGGCCAAGGCAGCTGCTGAGGCTAAACTCGCTGAGGTGTTGGAGGAGTCCGCCAACGCCAATGCGGTGCTGCTGGCGGAGCTGGAGGAGGAGCGGAAAAAGCGGAAGGCGGTGGAGCACCGGATGGAGCTCATGACCACTGATCATAAGGAATATGATCGGCTGGTCATGCAGATTGACGCGTTGGCTCTCAGTAAGCTTCTGCCTTGTTCCTTTTTTCGCTTACAAGCTTTTTTCTTTTTCGTAAACATATTTGTGTTCTTTTTCCTTCCAGCAGATTGTTTTCCGGTAACTTATCCTTATGTTTCTTTCTTGTTCCTGCAGAGCACTTCCCGGACTCCCAGCCGCACGCCGTAAAAAAGGTGATGGAGGACCGGGTGGCGCGAGAGTTCCCGAACATGGATGCGCACTGGGATGGGTACGACTATTTGGTCGCACTCTCCGCCCGAGTGCAACATATGTGTTCCGTGGACCGGAGTCTTGCCGACCTTCCGGATATCGCCATCCAAATCTGCAAAGTGATGTGGCCTGGGGAGGCCGTACCAGCCAACGTCACGCTCACCGCCGATCGGCTGAGGGATGCAGGGCGCCGGATCCGCGAGTGGCAATGCTCAGCGGCCCGTGCCGGAGCGGACCATGCCTTGCGCATCACCTGCTCCTGGTATGAGGACCTTGACCTGGATTCCTTCCACAGCCTCCGCCGCGACGCTCCAACGGACACGGATCCGGTCCTCACCGCAAAGCGGAAGGACCGGGCCTACCAGATTGCGGAGTCCGCGCCGATCCGCACCTTCATCCCTCCTCCTCCTGGGGTCCAAGATTGGCTCAGCGACGAGGAAGAAGAGGAGGAAGAAGATGAGGATGCCGAGGACGCGCCCCCGGAAGCTCCAGAGGCCGGTGCTGCTCCCCCTGAAGCCCCTGTTGCTTGAATATTACCCTTTGTGCCTATTAACTTAAAACAATGTCGTCAAATTCTACCCCGGTATGCCGGGGTTTATGATGTAACATAAAACTTAGCTGTTCTTTTTTGGTGCTACTTATGCCGGTGTCTCTTTAACCGGTATGTTATTAAGTCAAGGTTGTTTATGAGCTTATCATATTGCCTTTGTTGTTTGACTTTTTCTTGCACTGTGAAGATTCCGGAATTGTTTCCGCATCCAATTCGATGCACACTTGGTTCTTTCCCTTTGCCTCTGCCTACCTCTTTTGGCTGTTTTGACGTATGAGTTACAAAGTTCTTTTGCCAAGCGAACATTTTCTTGAACTTAGGAATAATTCGAAATTTTTCACAAAAAACCGGTTAGACCGGGGTTAGATAAGCTTTTCCGGATTACTTGTTCCCACTTCCTCTTTTCGCAGTTCACGTGCTTAATTCCTACCGGTTTATATTGCTTGCCATGAAGCCGGTTTGCGGACAACGAGCGAGTCGAAGACTCGGTAGGTTTAGCACGTTACTAAACCGGAAGAAGAGATGTTCAAGAAGCAACCGGCAAACAGAAAAAATAAACATATTTCATGCAAGTTTGATAGAGGCAGTCCCCGAGAAACATTCGAGGTGCCGGAGTCTTTTATTCATAGCATAAGGTACAAAAAGGAACTTCTTACGGTACAACTTCAAGAGTAGAAAGGACGCAACAATGCTATGTTCCACGGACGCTTGGTCTCATCTCCGGATTTGTCCGCCTTTCCTTCTTTCCATTCCTGTGCATCAATTAGGTAGTAGGCATCATTGTGTAGTGCTTTGCTTACAATGAACGGCCCTTCCCAAGGAGGTGAAAGTTTATGCCGGCCTTCAGTGCGTTGCACTAGGCGTAGCACCAAATCTCCTTCCCGGGAAACTCTCGGGTTAACCTTCCGGCTGTGATAGCGTCGAGGTTTCTGTTGGTAAATGGCTGTTCTTGCCAGTGCCAGTTCTCTTGCTTCTTCTAGCAAGTCCACATCGTTTTCTCGGGCCTCTTTTACCTCTTGTTCGGTATAGAGTTGCACCCTTGGTGAGTCATGGAGAATGTCGGTTGGTATTACCGCTTCTGCTCCGTAAACCATGAAGAATGGAGTGTATCCGGTAGACCGGTTTGGAGTTGTTCTTATGCTCCACAGCACTGCCGGCAGCTCATCGAGCCAACAGCCCGGTGTCTTTTGGAGTGGTTCAATGAGTCTTGGTTTTATACCGGAAAGCACTAGCGCATTGATTCTTTCGACTTGGCCATTGCCTTGTGGGTGCTCCACTGAGCACAAATCCAACCGGATGTTTTTGTCTTCACAGAATCGCTTGAATTCTCCTTGGGCAAAGTTTGAGCCGTTGTCAGTTATGATACTGTGTGGGTATCCATACCGCATGATTACATCTTTTAGGAACTTCACCGCTGTGTGGCCATCACACTTTGCGATAGGCTTCACTTCCAGCCACTTGGTGAATTTATCCACCATTACCAAGATGTGGGTCATGTTTCCCCTTGCGGTTTTGAATGGTCCAACCATGTCCAGGCACCAAACAGCAAATGGCCATGTTAACGGTATGGTTTTCAGGCCGGAAGCTGGGGTATGATTCTGCTTGGCGTACCTCTGGAAACCATTGCATTTTCTTACCAGATCCTCAGCATTGTCCAAAGCCGTGGGCCAATAGAACCCATGCCGGAATACTTTTGCTACCAGCGCCCTTGATGAAGCGTGGTGCCCACATTCTCCTTGGTGGATCTCCTTGAGCATCTCTTTTCCCTCTTCCGGTTCCACACATCTTTGAAGGACACCGGTAACACTTCTCTTGTATACCTCGCCATTGATGAAGGTGTAGGCCTTGGCTCTCCGCTGGATTCTTCTTGATTCAGTTTCGTCAACCGGCAAGGTGCCGTTGATCAGGAATTCCTTAATAGGTTTAACCCAAGATGGTGCTTCTCTAACCACAAACACCGGCACATCTATATCCATGCTGTCCACAAGCATTGCTTCTTCCGGTATGGGCGTTGCAGTCCCCAAGCTTACCGGTGGAGTCCCCGGGTTCTGTTGGAGCAGTCCCGAGTGTGCCGGAACAGTCCCCGGGTTTCCTTCGTCGATGTCCATTGGCACCACATGTGACTCCGGTACGAAAATTGATTCCGACTCCGGGCTTGGCTTGATTGATGGAACTCTTAAGTGTGCCAAGGCTATTCCAGGAGGAATTTCTTGCCTGGACGAACCTAGCTTGGACAAAGCATCCGCGGCATCGTTTTCAGCCCGCGGCACATGGTGAAACTCACATCCTTCGAAGAAACCGGCAATCTTTTGCACATGAAACCGATATGAGGCCATGTTGGCATCTTTTGCATCCCAATCTCCGGAACACTGCTGCACCACAAGATCTGAATCGCCGTAGCAAATGATCCGGTGCGCACCGATTTCTTTTGCGACCTTAAGCCCATGTATCAGCGCCTCATACTCGGCGACATTGTTTGATGCCCTAAAGTGCACTTGCAAAACATACCGGAGATGATCTCCCTTTGGTGAGGTGAGTACCACACCGGCACCTAGACCCTCTTTGAGCTTGGATCCGTCAAAGTGCATCTTCCGATGACTCCACTTTGTGTTACGGTGGCTTGTACTGCATTTCCGCCCAATCAACTAGGAATTCAGCTAAAGCTTGTGATTTTATGGCATCTCTTCTTTCGTATACCGGCACGTACGGTGACAACTGAATTGCCCATTTTGCAATCCGGCCACTGGCATCTTTGTTACCCATGATATCTGAGATGGGTGCTTCA
Organism: Lolium rigidum; assembly: GCF_022539505.1. Taxonomy (NCBI): domain Eukaryota; kingdom Viridiplantae; phylum Streptophyta; class Magnoliopsida; order Poales; family Poaceae; genus Lolium; species Lolium rigidum. Next base: position 152,091,557 of record NC_061508.1, read on the forward strand.
CTCACCACTTTCATGGGGTGCTCCTCGAAATAATGCTTGAGTTTGGTGGCGGCCATGAACACACCATAGGTCATTTTTTGGAAATGGGGGTAGTTTTGCTTTGAGGAGGAGAGCACTTCGCTCACGTAGTATACCGGCCTCTGCACGGTTTTTCCTTCCTCTTCTCGTTCTACCACAACCACAACACTAACCACCCGGTTCGTTGCCGCTATATAAAGCAACATGGGTTCCCTTTCCAAAGGTGAGGCCAAGATTGGGGCTGTTGCAAGCATGGTTTTTAGCTCTTTGAACGCTGCGTCTGCCTGTGTGGTCCAGACAAAAGTATCCGATTTTTTCATTAAGGCATAGAGCGGCAAAGCCTTTTCTCCTAGCCTGCTTATGAACCGGCTTAGCGATGCCAAGCTTCCGGTAAACTTTTGCACATCTTTTAGTTCTCGCGGGACAATCATTCTTTCTATTGCCCGGATTTTTACCGGATTGACTTCAATGCCTCGGCTTGACACAAGAAAACCAAGCAGCTTACCGGCAGGGACACCAAAGGTGCATTTTGCCGGATTAAGTTTCATCCAGAACCGTCTTAGGTTGTCAAATGTTTGTCGGATGTCATCGATTAAGGTGTCTTTTACCTTAGTTTTTATCACAATGTCGTCCACATAGACTTGCACATTCTTGCCGATTTGATCAAACAAGCATTTTTGCATACAGCGCTGGTACGTTGCACCAGCGTTGCGCAAACCAAAAGGCATAGTAACATAGCAATAAGCCCCGTGCGGGGTAATGAACGCAGTTTTTATTTGATCTTCCTTTTCGGGGGATTTGGTGGAAACCGGAATACGCATCCGAAAAGACGACAACTCACACCCAGCAGTAGAATCAATCACTTGATCGATCCGAGGTAAAGGGAAAGGATCTCTTGGGCAAGCTTTGTTGAGGTTGGTGTAGTCGATGCACATGCGCCACACCTTTGGAGCTTTTGCCTCCAGGTTCTCTTCTTTTTTCTTTTCAACCATTACCGGATTGGCCGACCACTCAGTATGTGTGACTTCCACGATGAAACCGGCAACAAGCAGCTTGGTAACTTCTTCTCCAATGATTTTCCTCCTGTCCTCAGCGAACCGGCGTAAAGGTTGACGCACCGGCTTAGCATCCTTCCGGACGTTTAGAGAGTGCTCAGCCAGCTCCCTCGGAACACCTACCAAGTCATCAGTAGACCATGCAAAGATATTCCGATTCTCACGGAGGAAGCTGACGAGCGCGCTTTCCTATGCTTGGTTCAGGCCGGCACCGATACGGACGGTGCGCTCTGGGTAAGCCGGATCCAGCACAATGTCCTTTGTCTCATTCGTCGGCTTGAATGCCGGCGTGCCCAAGTTTCCACTCATTGCCGCTAAGCTCAGCTTTGAGGATTGAGCCAGCGCTACAACAGTTTGCATCCTTTTCTTTTCCTCCGCTATCACCAGCGATTCAGCTAGGTTTGATCCGGTGGAAGCAGTTTCCATTGAGACTTTGTAGTTTCCCACCACAGTTAAGGGTCCACGAGGTGCCGGCATCTTCATCTTGAGGTAAGCCGTATGAGTTGTGGCCATGAAAGCTGCCAATGCCGGTCTCCCAAGCAGTGCATGGTAGGGACTGTCCAGGTCCACCACCTCAAACAGAATGTTTTCCACCCGGCAATTGTCACGTCCTCCGAAAGACACATCCACCCGAACTTTTCCTACCGGTGCACAGGACAGGCCCGGAACGATTCCATGGAATGTTGTGTGGGTTGGCTGCAGCATGTTTTCAGTTATGCCCAGTGTACGCATCGTATGCTTGTACATGATGTTTATGCTGCTGCCGTTGTCTATCAGCACTTTGCTGAACTTGACTCGAGTTTCCGGCCCGCGCATGATTGGGTCCACAACAAGAGCATAACCACCCGGATTCGGCATGATTTTAGGGTGATCTTTGAACGACCAGGTGATTTCCTGATCTGACCACAGCATGTATTTGGGTACTGCTGGCATTACCGCGTTCACTTCCATGGAACGGCGATGCATGCTTTGCCTGTCGGTTGGTTCGGTGACAAAGACAACCATGCACAAATGTGGGTCCTCGTAAACATTCCGGCCTAAAGGTGCCGGTGGAGGTGGTTGATCACGATTCTCCTCCACCCGGTTAACTTGCTGGTGTTGTTGTACCGGTATGGTGTTGGCTCCGGTAAGAGGTGGTGGTGGTAATGGGTGCTGATGCAACATATCATGCGAGGGTGGCAGTATAGTGGAAAACCGTGTGCTTGCGCATCTTTTGCCGCACCCCTCAACATCAAGTGCTTGATCCATGAGCAATCTTTTGTCAAATGGTTTGCCGGCTTCGACGGATGTGGAGTATGAAGCTTGCACGGCTGGTCCATTGCCGCTTCCAAGGTGTACCTCATATGTTCTTGCCAATCTTTCTTCTGTCCCCACTTTTCCTTTTCAACCCACTTCTTTTTAGGACCCGCCCACGGCTGCGATCCGGTTTTTTGCCTTTGGCTTCCGCTGGGGCTGGAATTTTCCTGCACTGCGGCTACTTGCTGCGGACCATATCTTAGATCCGGAAAATCTTCCCTTCTCTTGTTATGCTGGTTATCCCGGTTATGATCTTGCCGGGGTTGTCCTGATTGTGCTGGCTCGGCATGCACTGCCGGTTGCAGCGGATCTCCCAACGCATAGTTTTCCGCCACTCGCATCATTTCAGCCAATGTGCTTGGCATATTCCTCTGTAGCCTTTGCCACAGTGGTGATCCTCTCCGGCATCCTTGACTGAACCAAGCAATCGCTTGTGCTTCAATCACTCCTTCACATGTGTTTCTCATTGACTTCCACCGGGTGAAATAATCCCGGTCTGTTTCATCTGCACGCTGCTGGCACAAAGCGAGCTGCTGGGGCCGGTTTGGCCTCTTGTAAGTGCTACTGAAGTTGCTCACAAAGGCTTCCTCAAAGTCCAACCATCCATTTATGCTTCCTGCCGGCAAGTTGTTTAGCCAGATACGCGCAGGTCCCACCAGGTAGGATGGTATAATTCTTACGGTCCAACGCCGGTTTACTCCGCCGCCTACGACATAAACAGCTGTGACATAATCCGCCAGCCAATCTTCTGGCTTGGTCGTGCCATCATATGTTTTTGTGTCCCGGGGCAATTGGAAATTGCGCACCGGTGGCTCTTCTCTCATGATCCGTGGGCCAAAACACTTAGGGCCAGGAGGACCTTCGGATTCAATCATCTCGGAAAGATACACTCTATCCAGCCTGTGCCTCGCATCCTGGCCTGGTAGGCATCTTTCCCCCAGCCGTTCCCCCAAAGGGTTCCGGCGGGCTTTAGTTCGTTCCACCTCGGAATCTGCCTCATCATATCTTTCCGGTTCCGCGGCTCTTGCCTGCCGGTACCTTGGTGGTGGCATTTCTTCTTCAACATACGCTGCCCTTGCAGCTCGATAATTTTGCCCGGTCTCATGTCTACCGGCATGATTGTTTCCGGCATAACCATTTCCGACATGATCATCTCCGGCATAGCCATTTCCGGCATAACCGCGACCTGCTCCATAGCTTTTTCTTCCGGCATCATGTGGCCCGGCTTTTTGTTTTCCAGCAAGGACCGGATCGTACACGGTCATCTGCCGCGCATTCACTTCTTTTTCTCTTCTTTTATCCGGATGGGGGGACGACGCCTGCCCATTGGATTTGCTTCCGGCAACTTTTGTCGACCGGGCTGATTTTGCCTCGAGCGCTGCTTTGTTCATTCTAGCAAGCTCATCATTTTGTGCCTGTATCACATCGAGTAATTCTCTAACTCTATCCTGCTGCTTAGCTAATTCATCTCCAGATAACGATTCACACATTTCCATTGCGGCCTTAGCAGCTTTTATAGTTTTATCCGGGCTACTGTACTTGGGTTTCTCTACAATGCTCACAGATATAGAAGTACTCTTGCCGGCAAGAACTTCCTTACGCAGATTATGATCTAGATTGCGAGCCTTAAGCCGGTTTTCCGGCATCCTAGCAGCATGAGCGCTAACAGAAGCAAAGCCATGGGCAGCGTTATACTCACGTAGGGTTAGGTTCAGCTCGCGCCGAGCCCGGATGATGTCTGCGCCACCGGTAGCGGTGCCTTGCGCGTGGCCTCCGGCTCCTCCCGAGCCTTTGCCGGGTCGATGTTCCGCGCGATGGGCGTTGCCGGCGTGTGCATCGCCGCTTGGAGAGGGGTTTCCGGTGGCGCCGAAGATGCTCCCGCGGCGCTGCGTCACGCTCCAGCGGTGGCTTTGCCGGACGAGTCGATGCCGCACGCTCAGCTCCTTCTTCTACAGCTCCTTTGCCGGTGTTGACCGCGCCAGCCATCATGACCTCCACGCTACCGGCGGCACGGCCAGCACACAGCCACCTTGGCGGATCCGGCGCCACTAGCACCGGCGAGAGGTACTGGCGCACAGGGACGGTGCCGAAGTAGACGCGGTGGCTGCCGAACTCGATGGTGCGGCCGTTCTGCGGGAACTTGCCGCCGTTGGCGAAGCAGCCTGCGTTGTCGTTGATGAAGTCCATGTTGTAGATGCGTTGCACGAGCGCGGACACCGTGCGCTCGCCGTTGACGTCGAGGATGCCCGCCCGAATATGAACTCCAGCAAGCGCCACTTCTTGCCCCACGGTGGGCGCCAACTGTCGTCATGGTGAACAGACAGATGCCATAGGATGGCTTAAGTTGGGGCCGAGTTGGACGCTAGAGGATTCGGGGGAGGGTTTTGGATCAAGTAGGATGAACTTCCGGGTGCTTTCCTCAAGAACTTGGCCAAGGCCAGAGGTAGAAGAAGAGAGACACAAGGATGAACTCCGTTCTAGATCTTCTCTATTCCATGAACAAGGTTACATGAGGTTTTCTCTCATACAAGCTAGTGCTATCTCATCGTCTATCTTCCGCGCCCGTGAAGGAGGCTGCCCCCTCTCCTTATGTAGGGGAGAGGGTGGCTTACAGGGGAAGAAACCCTAATGGCATCTTTGAACAGACAAACTACTTTACAAAGCTACTTTATAAAGCTACTTTAATCATAGGTGACGCCGGTATCTTCTTTAAACAGGGAGGCTGATGTCCTCCGGCTTCTTTGGACGTCACCTTCGTCTTTTACGTCACGGCTTCGTTTAAAGCCACTTTGCTTAGCTCATCTTTGTCTTCTAGCTCCTGAAGGAATCTTTGACCAGCTTGCTCATACCGGTAGTCCGGTATCTTGTTAGCTCATTCCGGCATGTCCTTCTTTCGGCATACCGGTATAGGCTTCCTTAGCTAAAAGCCTAAACTGTCAGTCCGGAATGAAGATCAAACCGGTATCTTGATGGCTCAAACCATCCGGTTTGGCATGCCTTTGGCATACCGGGGGTCATCCCCCCAACAGACCACGGCGAGCTCTGCAGTGGTGGAGATGGAGCTGGACCGGATTGCTTTTCCTGTTACGTTCACAAGGTCCTGTAATTTCTAGTTTTCCTTTGACCCTTTCTGTAAGTTGTACTGCCACCGCTTTGACTGCAATGAAGCTCTAGGCCCTTCGAGGCCTCCCCTGTTCAAAAAAAAGTACAATGTGTGCAGTACATGTATACTAGCAATCACTAAAACCTGGAAGACGACCATAGTACCCACATCCTCCTGAGTTATTCTTTATCATTATCCCACTTTTTTTTTCAACACATGACGAGTATGAAGACGGCCATGCATAGCGGTCCATGCAGTGGGAGTAGACCTGGCCATGGGCAGCCCGGCCCGGTCGGCCCGTAATTCTCGGGCCAAGCCTGACCCGACCATGCCTGTGGGGTGGGCCTGGGTCTGATTTTTTGGCCCGATGGCTGGGCTGGGCCGGGCCTGGGCCATGATTTTACGCGATTTAAGGAAGCGGCCCGGCCCGAGGTCCGACGGGCTTTCCTTATGATGGGATGGGCTTGTGCCAAGATTTTCGGCCCGACGGTTAGGCCGGGCCGGGCCTAGGCCAAGATTTTTCCCGTCGGGCTTTGGTCGGCCCGTTACTTGAGGAGCAGATAGGTCATCATACCGTGGTTCTTTTTACAACTCATGGCGAGTATAAAGGCGACCAGAGTGATCCTAGGAGAAGATGTTAAGCAGAGAAGGTGCACCGGGAACCTTTGGCGAGATCGTGCTTTTTCTAGTGAAAAATTGAGTTCTTTTTCTTGTATGCTAGCTTTATCCGTGAAAGCATTGATGGGCCAAATACTCTTGTGGGCCGCGCTTTGTCAGCCCTCTACCACGAGTATGATATAAGGCGGCTAAGGCAAACCCTAGTTGACGCCCGTTGCATTTGTACATACGTGACACCCACACCCTATTCATTGCACCACGCACGCACGAGCCACTTCTTGGTTGATTCCCCCGCTGCCACCGCCACCTGCAACCGCCTACTGCCGCTACCCGCGCTCTCCGTCGCTAATGCGTCGCCTTGCACCCCGCCCTCCTCAAATTTCTGCCTTCGTCGTTCCTCCACGCCCCCGACCATCCCTCTAACCCCTTCCTCATCATCTTTTTCTTTGGCACCAGTAAGAAAAACCCTAACCCTAAGTTCTCGCTGCCCCAACTTCGCAAACCAACCCTAAGTTCCAGAGCTCGGCTCCACCTCGCTCTAGCCTCGCCGCCTCCTTCTCCGCTGCAGCTCCCTGCCGGTCGCATAGTTGTTGTCGTCGCCAGCTCGTCGCGTTGTCGCTGAGAAAGCGAGGAAGGTGTCGCTTACAACTGGGCATGGGTAGCCCGACCCAAAAATCCTGGGCCGGGCTTGCACTTCGGGCCGAGCCAGGCTCGGCCTTCATTTTTGCGTGTTTTAGCCTGGTCGGGCCGGACTTTTTGCTCGTTCAGGCCGAATTTGGGCTTAAATTACAGGCCCAAAGCCCGGCCTGGCCCGGCCTGGCCCGAACTTTGCCCAGGTGACTGTCGCTCACCAACCACGCGGGCACCACCCTCGCTAACAGGCCGGCCCGCATGCCTAGACGGAGTATGCGGCGGGGATGTTCAGCAACGTCCGGCCTATATAGGATTTGGCCGAAACCGAACAAAAGAGAAAGATCGACACCGAGGGCGAGCGATTAGTTGGGCCGGCCCACCAGGAATTCAGCGTCGGCCCCGTAGTTGGCACGCGTCGATTAGGGGCTCCGGCGGCGGATGGGATTTGCTGGAGAAGTCTAAAAAAATCTCCCCTGCGCTCATCTGTCCCTTCACTCCCCTCCTGTGTTTTACTACTCCAATTTTATTCTGACGGAAACCCTGCTGTGGGTTTTGCGCTCGGGAAGGGGAAAATCGCCTCTGCTGCAGGTACTTTCTTGTCCCCAGCGACCAGCATCCGCCTCGATTCCTCCCGCTACGCAGGCGCCTGGCCCTCTAGATATTCCGTGTAATCGGCTTTGTTGCGCGCCGTTCTTGGTAGATTCCTTTTTGGTGAATTTGGGGGAGCGCAGTATGATCAAATCTAGGGTTCTTACCGCTGGCGCCTTTGCCGATTTAGACGAGACCTATTATGCAAGAGTTTTTTTCTTTCGATCCTTGCGGGGTTTCTTCCCAAGAAAATCGCATCGTTTCCGTGGGCGCAATTATGTGTAGGATCTCTCCGCTTGTTTCCAAAGATTGTACCTTTCTTATGCTGCTTATTTGTTGTTAATAAAGAAACCCCCGCAATCGTTTGAAGAAACGCTTCCTGTAATTCTGCGGAAGGGTCCTTAGATTCATTTGCAACACTTTCACCTACTGGCTTCGCAGAAATTGGATGATTGGCAAAGTTAGTCAGTGCTTGTAAATTTTTGTAGGGACGGGTACTAGTTCTTAAATGAATCCGCTAGAATACATCCTTGTAGTTACCCCAATGAAAATTAAGAATGCTTAGCATTCCAAGTAGGTTAGACATTTCGGTTGGCAATAGCTGAGATAGATATGCCAAATACTGCAAATGATACAATCATTCTTTAGTTTATTTATCATCAGATAATAAGAGCTCTTCTGCTAATAGTCTTTGGTGGACTATATTTTGGGACTCTCCAATTAATTCGACATGTTCACTGAATCCATTATGAAAGGCTAGGTTTAGGTCAGAAGCAAAAGGCTATGCCTGATATCTAAGTCAATGAACAGCTAACTACTATTCAACTTGTGAGTTCAAGCAGAGTTCAAAACTCCAGATTCTGTACCAACCCCTACCCCCGAATTAACTAGATAATGAGCCCTAACTAACAATATTAATCTTATGTCCCGGTGGGCTAATAGTTGACGTATCTCATGCTTTGGAATTCAACAATGATGACAGTTTGCTCTTTGATTTTACTTAGATAATTGATTTGTCGCCTTCTGTTGACCCTTAATAGTAGCACAGACGCACAGTACTTTAGGTTCCTTTCGTTTGGCTAGGTATTAGTGTTCTGGTCCATGCTGGATTTGTTAGGAGGATTCATAAATTTAAATTGATGAACTGTTGGTCTTCATTGAAGTAAAATCTATTATTTTATCACTGCTAGAATCCATCAACCAGGATGTTTGATGACGATGACGATGATGTGGACCCGGGATTCAATGTTGTTGATAAATATCACTTTGAGGATGGCGATGGCGACCCTGTTTGTTTCAGTGTTTTGCCTCTGAAGTTCGGTGAGATTGGTGAAGTAGCACGTCTTGATTCCAAGAAGGTTCATTTGCAAGGGCTTGCGGACGGTCTCCTCCTTAAGGTGCACAAAGAGGTAGTGGCTTGGAGGGTTGGACTTGACAATGAGCAGCCAAAGATCTTGGCGCTTTCAAGTGAGGGCAAGTGGATAGAATTGTTGAAACCACGGAAATGCTACGAGAATACTGTTCGATCTATATTGATCACGGTTCAGATGCTCCACTTTGTAAGGAGGTGGCCTAGAAAACGAAAGACAAGCCTTTTGGATCACCTGTCTGAAGTTTTCAGGTACTCCACCCACATGCTTCTGCCTTATAAGTATATCATTGTCAGGTCATTAGTAACTCATATGGTTTATGATTTGCTTGTTTCTTTGTAGTAAATTTGACATCAAGCCTTCTGAATATGACTTAAAGAAGCACCGTTCCATAATCAAGCTGTTTGCAGAGAAGGATCCGACCTTGATGAAGTCAAAGGTATGCATACTGAATCTCGATGTAAACATAGGGTTGTAGTACTATATTCGCATGCTTTAGGCACCAATCGGGGTGCAGGAAATTTCATGGGGAATGATTCCCGCAGGAATTCTTGCAAATGGCCCAAATTCCATGGTTTGGTGGCAGGTGATTTAGTACGTGAAGGTATTGAGACGGACAAGGCACATGGCTGTGGTGTTATAGTGGCATGAGTGGGGGCACACACGGTCCAACACTAGCAACATAAGGGGATGGTCTACGTCTGGAGTATGAGGGCAGGGGTGAAAAATTATTCTATACAGATGTTGTTATTGCCTAGGTAGTCATTGGTGTGTTCGTGCTTCTGTGCATGTTAACGCAAGCCTGTCGGCAACTCCCATATTCACAAATGACAGTAGCAGATTGCAGTGCATAATGACTGCGGATGAGGTGCACAGCTGAGTATGCTAGGATTATATTAAAATTAAAGAAAGCTAGAGGTAGCTATTATCTTGTTATAGAATTATAAATAAGAAGTATAACAGTCTCATATCAGTTAGCTAGTGCCCCATCTATATAAGTAATGAATTATGCTAAAAAGAACAATCTTTCTGGAGTGCCCCATTTATACAAGTGTTCTTGTAATCAAGCCATCCAAAATTATAAATATGGTACCATTATAACTCCCAATGCATAGGATATGCTTCTCCCGATCCAGCACTAATGCACGGTATTGCTATTATGGGGCCTGTGCTCCACGCGCCCACCTAGGCCCACGACTATATGTGGTGAGAAGGTTGTTAGGATTGTATTATGGATCATTAGGGATGCATGAATTACAATCATACAATCCCATGCAGGCAACATGATGCAAATCGGATCATAAGTAGAGCAGTAAGAGTATATAGGGTGGGAAGTATGATAAAATGATCATGCTTATGATTGGTGGGATAATGATTCTGACAACAGGCTATCAAGCATGCAAAATTTGATACACCCTTTCCTGGTTTGGGTTCTGTTAATCTAATTGGTTATATTTTCTCTATGCACGTACTATCCTTTTTGTTGTAAATAATTAATTTACAGAATGCAAATGATGTAAGATTATGATAAAATTTTAATTGAACTTGATGTATAAGTGCACCAACATTAACAGACACATTAGTCAAACATATGAATATATCTTGTAGACTACTTATGTCAATGCACAGTTGCACAATACAACTCCATGAAACATATATATGTTCTCAAATCTGGTAGGAGTCGTGATCCTACAATCTTGACCCGTCAACTGACAACTTGGACTGTTCATCAGTAAAGAAGACACGGTTGTATACACTACCCTCTAAAATTCTTCAATGGATGCGTTCCCATTGATGTCATGCCAGTTTACTTTGGTCATGTCCAGTGGGATCAAGTAGTCCAAATATAAGTATATATAGTCTTTGTAGTGACGTGTGCTGTGATGTCATGCTTTATAAGTGGCTTGTGCAACAAGGATAAGTTGTCACTCATTCTTTCGGTGGTTGTAATGTTGGTTCATTATTATGTGCAACTTGTGTGGTGGTAACATGGAATCTCTCGGACATGTTTGATTTACCTACCCCTTGAAGTTGTACTTACTTGGGATATGTACCTATCATCTTGGTGGAAAAGTATGTATTTAGACTTTGTGCACAGAAACATACCAAGTAGTGCCATGTGGGGCACAACCTACAGTATGAGGCAAGCCCATGTGGCAGACTGGCAGGAGGCCAGGCGGTGCGGTACATCCTTCAGACATGCATCACTAGGGATTAGCTTCCCTTTCAGATGTGTTTCCTTGAAATCAGGGATTAGGGCAGTTTGTTCCTTAGTAACTTCTGTTGCATAGCCTAGAGGCATGTGGCATTATAAACAAATTAAGCGGATAATTCCCAAAACTCCTTTGGTTCCAGTTGACATGGTTAGTACCTGTTGCCCCTGTTGAGCACAGTTACAACTTACAACCTTCGTTCCAATCCTCTTCTGCGAAAACCCGAAGGAAATGGGAAGGAGTTGCTTGTTATTGCAATGATTTCGGACTTTGTTATTTACAATTTTTCTCTGTTTATTTAGTAGGTGTCTTGACATGACTTTTTCTGCAAACAGATTCTTCAAATGTTTACTGAGAATACCTCCAGGAACATCAGAGAGGTACATTATGAAGCTAATCTTCTGATATCTGAACGTAAAAAAATCAGACCAGATATGCATTCTTTGAAATCTTTTAAAATACTGTTGAATCTTGTCATTGTAACAGTTTTTGTATTTATAATTTGAGCCAGTTCATTTTACAGGCCGTGCGTACCAAAAAGCCGACTGTTATGAGCAGTAGTGACGACGAAGAAGACTTGGACAATGATAGTGATGATGATTACACTGGCCAAGAAGACAAACGTGATGCTGATTATAGCTGTGATGATGACGATAGTGATGATCAAGACAATGATGATGACAAGAGCAATGATGATTACAGCTGCAATGATGACGATAGTGATGATGATGGTGATATTGGCAATGTTGGTGATGATGATGGTGATATTGGCAATGTTGGTGATGATGATGGTGAAGCTGGTACTGATAACTTATGTGCGATATGTGACAATGGAGGGAAATTGCTAAGGTAAGGATGCTTAATAATTGATGTGATCAACATTTGCATTGGACTGTGCGACAGTGAGGGTAGTGTTAAACCAATTGATCATGTGTTTCTCTGAAAACCTTAGGGCTCCTTTGATTCAAAGGATTTGCATAGGAATTGTGTAGGATTTGGTTCCTATGGGAAAAATTCCTATATATGTTGTTTGATTCATAGGAACATATCCTATAGGAAAAATTCCTATAGGAATCTTGTAGTGTAATTCCTATAGGAAAAAAGCATTAGCTCATATCTCATGGAAAAATTCCTTTGCTACAATCAAACAAACTTCATCTTCCTATAGGTTTCAAGTAGACATGCCATTCCAATCCTATACATTTTCTATTCCTATGCTTATCCTATCCTTTAAATCAAAGGAGCCCTTAGCATTTTTTTCTTGGCTAGTTCAGAAAGGCGGAAGATATATGTCATTTAATGGGTTATGCATATGGGATGAATGTGGCACTTCGTCTAAAATAAACTAGATCATACCCTGCGCCATCTGCGGGAAATTATGGAAAGTAATATGCGAAAAGTTAGAAGCATCCAAAATTATTGATCGAGTACAAAGACCATAAACTGAATTTGTGGTGCGTGGAAAGATACAACATTTGCAGTTGCAAACTTAGGTCAGAGTAACACAATAGTTAAAATGGCTTGTATACCATAATAGGAACATTAGTCACAAAGAAAACCGAGGAATAATTCTAAGTTTCTTGATATGGCCAACTTAGCTGAGTAAGCAAATTCTGTAAAATATATATGAGGCTCAACCATGTCGGGCCTAGTAGGTCATATAAAAATGAGGAGTGACTATATGAAAAGAACTGTATATGTTTAATACAAAATCATTAATTTTATGGAGAATTTTTTGTGCGGGGTACAACAAAGAAAACATTTTGAAATGTATGAATCAGGTAAATAAGTTTAATGCACATAGGTAGAGGCTGCTTTTATTCTCCCAAAAGTTCAGTTCAACAAAACAGTAAAACTAATTATGTAGAACTGGATGGAGTAGTTCTTAAATAGCCGAAATTTGTTCTTGCAAATTGTAAGCAAGCATGTAATAAAATATGTGTCGATGACATATCATAAACGTTTAATGCACAATCTTAAATCGACGGAGATGGCATACACCCTTCAAGAAAAATTACATGGTAAGGTAATTTAGTAGAGCTTCAGTTCAGTAATTAATAGTCTGGTAGTAGACCCAAATAATTTGTGGCAATTTAAAAAGGTGAACAAATGGGACAGGAACATGGTTTGATCGCACAGGTAAAAAAGGATTTTGACTATCGAAACCTGTAAAAAATCTTGTACTGAAATTCAGTTGCACACAACTGCACATCTGTAGATAAATTCATGTGGACACTCTGATCCATTTGGTGTTGGAATAAGCATCTGGCTCTTCCCAAAAAGCTCGCAAAACACTTGAAGCTAGTAGTAATGCATAGGCTAGTTATCTTTTAGTTTGGTTGGCTTTTGAGCTTTTGAGGTGGCAAGTTTTTGGCAGCTGTTTGCTGAGTGTTGGTTGTAATGCCTGGCTTAGCTTTTTCTCTTTGGATTCGTGTTAAGACCTTTTAGCTGAGGGAAAATTTGATGTAGGACACCGTTATTTTTCAATCTTTGTCAAAACACACCGTTGGAACGCGTCTTTGCTAAGTACCATTATAATTTCGTGACACCTTTGCTACATCACACTATATGGCCCAAAACGGAAAGCTTGAATTTTCAACAGGGGAAATTACCATTGTACCCACAAATATGCCCAGAACTTTGCCGAACAGTTTTTTTCCTACCGATCAGTGCAGTCTCATTCGTCGTTGATCGATGAACCCTAGCGCCATCAAGCCCATTCTCCATCTCGCCGCCTGCCGCCATTGAGCTTGTCTCCTTTGCTCCTAACTCCAGTATCGCCTGGCCGTCCCCCACCTGCGGCCCCCAGTCAGGCCCCCATGACTGCGGGCTGCAGGGTCGCAGGGTGACGCCCCGGCCTGTGAGCAGTACAAGCCCTGCACCAACGCTTCCGGCCGCAGTCATCGGCGCCCTTGTGCTGGATCACGGCACTGAACAGCCACTTGGCCTGGGTCCCCGGCAGGGCATTTCTCCCAAACTGTTTTCACAGTTGATGATCCGTTTTGTAGTCTGTAATTCATGTCCCCGTCATTTGTATAGGACGAATAATAGTTCTGCTACAAGCCTACAAGAATTGATGTTCTGGTGTACTCGTACGCTGAATTTTTGATGATCACCGGACACAAGTGTGCCATTCACCGGACACAAGTTGTTGACAGAGATTGCTTCAGTTTCATAAATTTCAGTAAAAAATTGATACACACAGACTGCATGGGGTCAACAATTGATTTAGAGAAATAAAAACTGCTGAAATCTGGACGTAGGCATCGCAAGTACAAAGGTGAAACTTTCCATTTTGGGCCATGTGGTGTGTTGTGGCAAATGGGTTACAAAATGGTATTGGGCAAAGACACATTTGGGTGGTGTGTTTTGGTAAATGCCTGAAAAAAACGGTATCCTCTAGCAAATTTCCCCTTTAGCTGAACACTGGGTTTCATTTTGAAATGAAATGGAACCGGGGAGATGTGATTGCAGCTTCTCGTCCAGTTAATTAACCAATCATTAGAATAATACTACAATGGTCAAGAAGTTAAAACTTAAAATGAGTATCCCAAGTTTACCGACTGAGTGGGACTTATAAAAGGAGAAGGGGAGGGAAAGGGATTAGAGTTAAAGATCCTATGAGGAACATGGATAATTCAGTTAGTTGGTTGCGTTCAGCGAAGGCAAAATGTTCCAGTTGCCCTTAGCGAGGTATGAACGGCAATTTTTTCTTGCGCAATGTTGTGTTGAAAGGGAAGAAAACACTCCAGACTAATGGAGAGGAGATATCGTCAGTGTCTGTTCGGTACATCTGTGGCGAACAAAAAAAAAAAGCAATGGAAGCCGGAAGAAAATACGCGGTGTGTCTTATGGCTGCACCTAGTCCGGCCGTCTGCTAAATAGAACGCTTGAAGTAAACATGAGTGTTGCGTTGGGAACTAATTAATAGTGTTAACACAATGTTGCCGTTGGATTAGTTGGTGATTAGTATCACATAGATGGTGAGGTCAATAAAAATAGAAGAGATGATTTATCATAGCTGCATAAGTAAGTAGGATGATGCGGCATACTATGATTGCTCGGTGAAGATCTATGATGTGGATAGCTTGCATGTTCAGAGAATTGCGTTTAGTGGGTTGCTCTAATTTAGATATTATAGATAATACTGTAAAGAGTTAATGATTAAGGGTCTGATTTTAATACTGTAGAAGGTTCATGATTAAGGGTGTACGTATAGTATTGTAGAAGGTTCAAGATTAAGGGTGTATGTATGTAGTGAGTGAACCACACATTCATAGGAATATGCTAAGATAACATGTGGCTCCAAAGGTAATGCTAAGATAACATGTGGCTCCAAAGGAATATGCTAAGATATCATGTTAAAGACACTAGAAGATCTCATTTCTGTTGGAGATTGTAAACGTAATCTCCTTTATTTCCCTAGGAAAAAAAAGTCATTAATAGCCTGGGTCATCTATTTCCTATTTTTGCAATAGAACATATATCTATATTTCTTTCTCTCATTTTCAGCTCTTGATTCTTTGCACTGATCATATGATGACCTCTACCTCTCTTGAACAACCCATGCGCTATTGCCAGATGTCTTAGTGTGTAGTGGCATTTGTAGTACCAACCCCTTTTTATTTATTGTGGAAACCGTTTAAAAAAATCGAGAAACAATGTTGCTTAAAGGTTGACTGAAGTTGAAAACTTGAGGAAAATATGAAAAGAAAGGAAAAGGAAGAGGCACCACACTAGAAATCTAGAATACACTGGTAAACCTCTAGTTACCAGCTAGCCTAGCCGGGGGACTTGGGATTTGCCCAAAATCCAACAAATTGAACAAGTAGGACGTCCATTAATTCCATGGAGTCTTTTTTGTGTCAGTAACCTATAAACTTCAGGCATATAGCCTGCTTTTGTTTAATCAATAATTTGATTATATTCTTGATTTATGTAGCTGTGTAGGACAATGCAAAAGGGCCTTTCATCCCAGAGAGAAAGATGGAACAGAATCTAATTGTGAAACTCTTGGTTTAACTACTGCACAGCTAAAGGTACTTTCAAGGTTATGACTAACTTGTCCTGCAGCTCTTTTGTTTTCCTGGTTCAAATTTGTGACGGCCATTTTTACATATTCACAGGAAATTGATCATTATCTGTGCAAGAATTGTGAATATAAGCAACACCAATGTTTCAGCTGTGGAGATCTTGAGCCATCTGATGGGCCAAATGCTAAGGTAACATCTTGCATCTTTTCTTATAAGAATGTGAACATGTGTATTGTTGGGATCACGGGGCTTTCTGTAGCTGTGGAGTTCTCCCGTTGAAGGATAATTCTTACCTTCATATAGCGAGTATGCTTGTTGCTTATTTTCTATTCTATTTAGTGTTAGACAAACAGCAACTTGTATTACCAGGAGGCCAAAGGCCACATTATATAGCACTACAAAAGACTTGGCACAACCGCACAAGAATAGTAAACCTAGACAAATACGGACTCATAGAGACCTAGACCAATACTAATACTCCTTAACATTTAGCACCCTTCATCATGTGCCTTACTAACTGAAAACATTCAAATCCAGTTTCATGATTTCTTTCATTCTCATGTATTTTGAATTCTGAGCAGCTGAGCTGTGTTGTTATTGGTGCCTTCTTCCTTTTGTGCTTTTCTGTGAGGCATAAGCCTCCATAAATACAGCTACACGTGGGGGAAATATGCAGGAAACCCCTTATACAAGGGGATATTAAACAGTTACTATAGGGAAAGTATATACATCTCAAACACTGATGTGCATGTGATTGAGTCTCATGGGTATAATCCTCGAGTGTGTTCCAATAAAATTACGATACGAAGTCCCCTATCTGAATCTTTATTCTTTTCATATCCTCATAGTTCTTGTCCTTCCAAGTTTCTTAATTGTGCATTCTTCTAGGTGTTCCAATGCTATAAAGCATCTTGTGGGCACTTCTACCACCCCAGTTGTATTGCCAAATTACTTGAGCCAGATGACACTGATGGAGCTTGTATGTTGGAGAAAAAGATTGCTGCCGGTATGTCATTTACATGTCCGGCACACTGGTGCTCTAAATGTGGAAAGATGGAAGACAGCGCTAAAATAGCACAATGGCTTGCGGTCTGCAGACGTTGTCCAGTGTCATATCACAAAAAGTGTTTGCCAAGGTGCTCTGTGTTTTTGAACTTAGTTGCTTATAGTTTATATAGTTTGTGTGATTTTCTCATTCTCATTACATCTAATGGTTTACCACAGCGACATTTCCTTTGAGAGCAAGCGTGGCAGAAGAATACGTGCTTGGCAGCTGGATGATAAAAGGGTTATCATTTACTGTGGGTATGTTAACTCTTGTTTGTTTTGCAAAGCTTTAACTCACTTGCTCCTTGGAATAAATGACTTCTGTTTAAATCTCACAGATACCATAAACTAGAAAAAACTACTGGAACACCTCGCAGAGACCATGTAAAGTTACCTTCTATTACCGAAACGGACACCATTGGATCACATTGCATGGACCATACACCTTCTGTTGCAGAAATTGATAGAACAAGAGATCTTTCTAAGAAGAAAGCAAAAGTGACTGGTAAAAGGAAATTGAACACCGATCAAGGCTCAACAGGAACTACGGAGATGTCAAACAAGCTATGCAGAGAAGAAGCCGACCAAACCCAAAAAGTAGCTACGAGTAACTCAAGGGAACATATTAGTCGAGAAGGGAGAGGCGTTCTCAAGAATGACACCACCCATTTAAGTCTGGCGCACAATGATGAGCAGAACAACTACATTGCGGAAGGAGAGGCTGAAGGTGATAAAAACAACACCAAATCTGGAAAAGAGAAAGAGACTCATAGGGTAGAAAATGCATATGAACATGACTTGATTCTTGAAAAGGAGAAGATTCCTGAGAAGGGAAGTATTAAATCTGGTTTAACTATTGGGGGGTTTGCATCAGGGCATGTTGATGGCCGCTCTCGAGAAAAGCTTGCACATGTGAAGACAACTACTTCAAACAGAATAGGTACCCAGCAAGACTCTGAATGGGATGGTGACCAACAAGTTGATAGAAGCTATGCGGGCAAGCAGGAGCTAAACAATCCCCAGTGCAATGGTACTCACAAAGCAACAGAAATAGATACTTCAGGTGACAAATCAAGAATGAGTCAGGAACACAAGGAACAGGCAGCTGATTGTAAGATTTTGAACTTGGAAAGGAACAGAGAATTTTTTTACATAAAAACTGAAAGAGATGATTGTCGCAAAGCTCAAGATCCTCAGTGTCTTCATAATCACGAACCGGATGCTCTGGATTACAAGTTGAGAAGCCGTGATCTCGGTAGTTCTTCCACATCAAAAAGTCATCCTCGGCATAATGATGATCAGAGCGCTTCAAAGACTGAACTCAGATCCAGAGACGGTAGGGGACCAGGTAGAAAAGAGTGGAGGAGTAATATGGGAGTGAATTCTTATAGGGGCAATTCACCCTCGGAGAGAAGACACCCTCAAAAGAAATCGAGGGTCAATTCTCCGGAAGGTCGAAGAATGGACTATGATAACTATCATCCTAGAAGCAACGACCAACACAATCGTCGTGAGGATTATTCCAGTGATGTTGATGGTTATAGGAGGAGGCAGAATCGTCGTGAGGATTATTCCAGTGATGGTGGTGGTGATAGGAGGAGGTCGAGTCGTCGTGAGGATTATTTAAGTGATGGTGGTGGTGATAGGAGGAGGCCGAATCATCGTGAGGATTATTCCAGTGATGGTGGTGGTGATAGGAGGAGGTCGAGTCGTCGTGATGATTATTTCAGTGATGGTGGTGGTGATAGGAGGAGGCCGAATTGTCGTGAGGATTATTCCAGTGATGGTGGTGGTGATAGGAGGTCGAGTCGTCGTGAGGATTATTTCAGTGATGGTGGTGGTGATAGGAGGAGGCCGAATTGTCGTGAGGATTATTCCAGTGATGGTGGTGGTGATAGGAGGATGTTGAGTCACCGTGAGGATTATTGCGGTGACGGTGATGCTGGTAGAAGCAGGCCGGGTCCCCGGCACAGTGATGGTGATGTTGGTAGAAGGAGGCTTAGTCCCCGGCAATCAGAATTTTCTCCTCCTGCTTCATATCCGACAAGAACGGAGTATGGTGGTCACAGAAGGCATGATCCCCCTTCATATGATGGAAGGCATGACCCTTATATGAACTCAAGAGAATCAGAACATGTAAATTATGCAATGGACCAACGAGGCGTTCCCTTCCATGGTAATCCACCCAATGTCCAGTATCATGAATACACCGATCTCGAGTATGGCAGACACAACACTGCTCCTGTTGATAGGTATCCTCTCCAAGAGGACTCTACTGGATTCTATGGTGGGCATTTCAGCGATTACGGAGAGGGATCAGGTTATCGACAAAGGAACAGATTAAACCCGGAAGATAGGGATTTGTCTTGTGGTCCGGTTACGGAAAAGTATGCCCTACGCCTTGACCGAACGAACCATCATCCAGTAAGAAGGCAAGGCGGACTTCCGGATGCAGGCTTCTCGCGTGATGCTTGGTGAGACGAGTACCTATGTAGATGAGCCCTCCTGCCAGGTAGGTTGCTAATGTTGTGATTCTTGTCCCAGTCAGCCTAAAAGCCCTGCAGGAAAATCAGCTGTTAAACCTTAGCCACCCAGGTAGAACGGCTTGGGCTCATCACACTTTGTACCTCTTGCTTCTGGCGACTTAGAGTTGGTTGTTTTTTGGTTTTTCCCTACACTTGGTTCACTGTCACGCTTGGTCAAATGGTTTAAAACCCAACACCGAACTGAATTATCAGTCAACCGATCTGCTGGTACGAAATCATGGGATGTGAAACCACTCGTCTAGTTTAAGCAGAACTGGTGTTGCAGCTGAAGTCTTTGTCTATTTGTATGGGAAAAAGAATACTCCGACGGGGAGAAGTTGAGAGAAGAAAGAAAGTAAGCGTAATGGTGTTTGCTTTAAGCAGGTGTTTTTGTAAATTTGTAAGTGCCCAAAATGGAACCCATTTCTAAGGCTAAGAGCATCTCTAACGGAGCCCGTAAACGGGCCAAAACCGAAAAATAACCGTCGTTTTACGGGTGCGGGGCGAAAAACGGCGCCGATCAGTGACCGTAAAAGGGGGGCAAAACCGAAAAACTTTTTTCGGGCGAAAACTCAAAACGGCCTGTATTTGTAGGGGTCGATCGAGCGAACCGAACGCTCGAGTCCTATCTAGGGCGCGCTGAAGTTTCAGCTGACGCAACCGCTCGCTCCTTCCCCCAAGCTCCCCGCGCCGCCACCACACTCTGCCGTCGCTGCCCCGCCCAATTCGCCCGAGCCCTGCAACCCGGAGGTAGCGCCGGTCGCCCCGCACCCCGTTCCTCGCCCAACTCTGGCTGCCGCCCCCACCGCCGCCGCCGTTGCTCCGTCGGAATCGAGGATGAGCTTGGGCGACGATTTCGATCTGTTGGATTCGTCGAGCTCCGACGATTCCGACCTCGAAGAGCTGCTCCACGATGACGACTTGGAGGCCACCATGCTCCTCCTCGCCGTCAAGGACCTGGAGGATCGCGCGAAGCTGCTGAATCGGAGGCGCGGCTCCGTGTTCGGCCGGAACCACATCCAGCGGAATCGCCTCCTCGGCCACGAGCAGCTGATGGAGGACTATTTCGCCGAGGTACCTACCTATCCTGCCCATCTGTTCCGTAGGAGGTATCGCATGCGGCGTAGCTTGTTTGTCCGAATTGTCAAGTACTGCGAATTGCATTCGAATTTCTTCAAGCAACGTAGGAATGCCGCCGGGGTGATGGGTTTCAGCGCTTTCCAAAAGATCTCTGCTGCCATGAGGGTAATTGCGTATGGCATCTCGACGGATTACACCGACGAGTATCTTCGAATTGGAGAAGATACTACCACGGAGTCAGTCCGCAGGTTTGCTCGCATGATTATCAAGTTGTACGGGCCTACCAATCTCCGAGCTCCCAACGAGGATGACACCAAACGGTTGATGGAGATAAATGAGAAAAGAGGTTGGCATGGTATGCTTGGTAGTCTTGATTGTATGCATTGGACATGGAAGAATTGTCGAAAAACATGGCATGGACAGTACTGTGGCAAGAGCAAAGATGCAACCATTGTCCTTGAGGCCGTAGCATCACAAGATTTGTGGATTTGGCACTTTTTTTTTGGTTTGCCGGGGACACTCAATGACATCAATCGTCCTGCAAAGGTCTCCTTTGTTTGCTAAATTAGCAAATGGAGAAGCACCCACTTGCAACTACAAGGTCATAAACAATGAGTACACAATGGGATATTACCTAGCCGATGGCATCTATCCGAATTGGGCAACTTTTGTTAAGTCTGTCAAGGATCCCCAAGATAGAATAGAAGCTGAATTTGCCAAGGCTCAAGAAGCAGCTCGCAAGGACATTGAGAGAGCTTTTGGTGTTTTGGAAGCAAGGTTTGCCATACTTCGTGGCCCATCCAGATTTTGGGACAAGAAAACCCTTGTCAACATCATGACATGTTGTGTGATTCTTCACAACATGATCATCGAGGATGAAAGAGACTTGAGGTTGCCCTGCTTCTATGACAATGTTGGCACCCGAGTGGAACCCCAACGCAATCCGGATCGCATTGAAGCTTTCCTGAGGCACATCGGCAGATTGAGAATTCCAGTACCCATGCCCAGCTCGTCTATGATCTGAAGATGCACCACTGGCAGCGACATGGCCGTCGCCTTTGATCCTATCATTCCATTCATTTGCTTGTCACATGTATCATTGTTGAGACATTTGTGCATTTGTCCAATTTTCCCGAAGTTGTTGTAATTTGGTTGAGACATTTTACATTTATTCAATTTTCCCAAAACTGTTGTAATAATTTGGTTCAGACAATTATTTATGTGTTGTAATAATTTAGATGATTATTTGATTAATTAAGATATATTGTTGTATGTGTTGCATATGAAAACCCTGCTTTTACAGGTTCGGAACCCGCATGCGCAGAACAGCCTGTAACGAAAACTGAAAAACAGAATGTTCTGTTCTGCGCCTGCCATTTTCCGGCCCGTAAACACGAGTTCGGTGCACTGAACTTGTGTTTTTCGGTTCGCGTTTTTACGGGCTTTGTTAGAGATGCTCTAAGGATTGCACATGCACAAAATTCCATTTCTAAGGGCATCTCTCGCCGACCCCTTATTTTTGAACTTTTTATATTAGCTTCTCTAATAGTGTGTTTGGTTGGGGAACTCGAAACTAGGGAACGGGAGTTTGAAGGACGTGGGACTGAGAATCTCCGATTGTTTCGTGGGTAAGCGAGTTGAGTAGGGAAGTGGAAATGGATAAAAGAAGGAAAACGCTACTAATCACCCGGGGGATCGCACGCCCTGCATCCTCCGGGCGCGGGACCGTCCGATGGACATCTATCGAGCGCGCGTGATCCGAATTGTGCATCTGCCGCGCGTCCCTGGCCCCACACAGAACGTCCTCTCTCTCCCTTATCTCTTTCTCTGCATCGTCTCCTTCAATCCCCAACCAAGATCTCTCTCCCGATGAGCTCCATGACGGAGACTCGGGCCGATGCTCCACCACCACAAGCACCCGCACCTCCACCTGCGCCCACACGAACGGCGCCGCCTCCACCTCCGTCAAACTCCCCCCCCCCCACACACACACCCCTCTCACTCAGTAGCTACCGCTGCAAGCTCCGACACCGCCAGATCTTCCTCTGTCTCGTGCGTTTCTTCTAGGATACCGTCGGTGTTGCAAGAGGCAGGGGTCGCCGGTGCTGCGGGTCCCAAGGATCTCACCACCGGCTGCAAGGCCGGGACGACCCGTAGCCGGCAACTCGCTACACGAGGTGCCTTGTATTGCTGCAAGCGGCGGCAGCTGAGGGCGTTTGCTGCTACAAACGGCGCCACCGACTGCTAGTCTGCTACAATCGGTGGTGGCAGCTGCTACAAGCGGCGGTGGCGGTTGCTGCAACCGGCGCCGGCGACTGCTTCTGGTGGCGATGCGGCGGTTGCGGTGGCTGCTACAATCGGCGATGTCGGCTGCTTCTAGGAGCGAACGGCGCCTGCTACATGCCGCTGTGGCGGCCGCTACAATCGGCAGTGGCGGTTGCTACAAGCGGCGCCGACGACCGCTTGTAGCGGCGATGGCGTGGCCGCTCTACATACGGCGGTGGCGGCTGCTCCAACCGGCGGCGACGGTTGCTGCTGCAAGCGGCGGCGACGGCTACTGCTACAAGCGTAGGTGGTGGCTTCTACAACCGATGGCGGCGGTTGCTGCTGCAAGCGGCGGCGTGCTACAAGGAGGCCGCCAACGACATTTTTTGGCCGCCGTCAATGCTTCGTTCGGCCGGCGGTGGTGCTACTGAAAGCCAGGGGTGTTGCTACGAAGAGCTAGCGGTGGTGCTACCGGCCTGGTCAACGCCGGCGAGGTCTCTCACCGGAGAAGACCGACTAGGGGCGGGGTGTATGGGTGGTAGGGAGCTGCTCGTCGGGCGGGCCGGCCTGTGTGTGCTTATTTTCTGTGGTCAACGAAGTTTTGCGGACGGATGGAACGAACCGAGGAGAAGAGGTCATGGGAGTATGGGACACGTGTCAAACGGTAGAGGCGGGGGATCGGAATTCCGATCCCCCGGGGGACGCTCAGCACTTCCCTAAGAAATACGTGGTCAGGAGGAGGACACGTGAATGGGAAGCAACGGACGATCAAAACTGATCTGACGGTAACGAAGCAGGAGGATGTATCGTGCGTGATCCCCCGGGGGAACGCCAGCTTTTTTCCATAAAAGAAGCACGGCAATGTCTTCAACAGCGTCGACTCGGTGTGTTTCTGGCCTTCCACCAGGTCCCAGTTACTCTCTGATTCTCTCACGTACCAGCTGTGTACGAGCAGGACGACGACGACGAGCGCAAGCTGAGAGTTCCGATCAGGTTCACGTCAATCTGCTGTGAACGATTCGATCGATTTGCTGCTTCTCTTGGCTTGTTACACATGCGTGTGTGTGCTGCAGGTGGCCTGGTGCTTGGGCAATCAATCCAGAAGCTAAAACATGCAAAGATCTTCATCAAATGCATGCACCCACAACAGTAGCGTCAGACGTGCACCGGTCGGCATGGATGAAAAGTGGCGCTTCTTTTTGGCAGGTGGACGTTTGTAGCAACGGCGATACATGGAGATGACATCTGATGAAGGTGACATCGCGGCTTCTGAACTCATGAGTCATGAACAGAAAAATAGCTTACTCTTGGGAGTAAACATGAAGGTCCCAAGGCTAATCCCCACACTAACTCCCCCTCTGAATTCCCACTCCCTATCATCAAAGTTACCAAACACGCTATAAAGAGAAGCAGTGCCTAGCCGATACACTATAACTAGCTACTTATAATTTTTCAAGCCAAATACATGGAAGCCGATTATAATAAAGTAAAATACATTGATTCTGAAAGGGTAAAATTTAAGTTTACAACCAAATTATTCAACGCCAAATACGTGGCAGGGTTTAAATACAGTGAATAGCACGAGCGTTCAAATGAAGACACACATACATATGAAGTGTTCTAGAGTTGTCAGTAATGATCAACAAGATCATCTTGCAGCTGAGTATGAATGTATCGGTTCTCGATGCTTCGATGCGCTGTGAGGAATCTTTGTGTCATGTTTGCACCATGTTCTGACTCAAAGGACCCCCATTAGAGATGTACCGAAAGTTTGCTGCCATGTCGTGCTCATCTTCAATGATCGTGTTATGCAATGTGATGTAACGTGTTATTATTTGCCATTGCACCTTAGGTTTTTAATACTTAGCGGGGTCATTTCGTCGTAAAAGAACACGAGCATGTCTATTTTGGCATCATCATCGTCTTGTTCCTTCTCCTACAACGAAGATTCGCGTCGAAGATTATCTCCCTCAACATCTTCATCTACACTGTAGAATTGATTATTTTGAATTTGATTGACAAAAAGCAAAATAAAATGCAAATAGCAAAAGCAAAACTCACCTAGTTAAATCGTCGAACACTGGAGGACGGAGGAGGTGAGAACGTTGGTCTACGGCGTTGCAGCGATGGTCAGTCGAACACTGGAGGACGGAGGAGGTGAGAACGTTGGTCTACGGTGTTGCGCTACTACCGAAGTTGCAAGACCCCGACATGGCTCGAAGGAAAAAGTATCAACTCCAACCTTGGCGCCCGGGGCAAAAGATGGTCAGTCGGGATTTCGCCGGACTACCTCGACTTTGGCACTCTCGCTTCTCATTACGTATCGGCTGGTGTCGATTCTAGGCTTTTGTTTATAGCGTTCGTTTTTTTTTTTTTGACTTGTATAACCTTCGGTCTTGGACTTACATGCATATGGTTTCCGTCCGCTCTGTCCATCTTGTAACCGCAACTCCGAAACGTTTTTTCTAAATCTAAGGCGTTCATTGTTATGTTGATAATTCTTGCTTAATCTGAGCGACTCGGTGTGTTTTAAGTTATCAGCCAGATAATAGGCGCATGCACAAAAGTAAGTAGGTGGAAAAAAACAAAGCAGATGTCGCCCACCGTGGGGCTCGAACCCACGACCACAAGGTTAAGAGCCTTGCGCTCTACCAACTGAGCTAGACGGGCTTGTGCGAAATGGAGATTTATACAGTCCTCATTCATTAAACGAGAACACGCCAAAGATCACCCATCAACTTTCTTTTCCTCTGCTCTTAGCTAAAGC
This sequence comes from Lolium rigidum, assembly GCF_022539505.1. Classification (NCBI taxonomy): domain Eukaryota; kingdom Viridiplantae; phylum Streptophyta; class Magnoliopsida; order Poales; family Poaceae; genus Lolium; species Lolium rigidum. The sequence continues at coordinate 152,117,168 of NC_061508.1, forward strand.
AGTTTCGTTTACTTCTTGCCTGGTTTTTTGAACTATACTTGTGCTCAGTTTGTAAACCTGATCTATGATCTTAAAAAAAAAACACTTCCATACACACACAATCATCCCTCTTGCAACTGCTGCCACCAACTCTAACTCGATCTGACACTTGTCTCGCTCCATCCTGTCTCTGTCATTCCTTACTGCAGGTACCCAAATCATCTGATGGGAAACAGCTGCGGAGAACAGAACGAGTAGATTCCCCAGGCCGCATACTTCTTTGATGCTTCCTTGAGGTGATCGGCATCGGTCTGCAATTCTTAATCTGGTAACTGCAAACTACGAAATAGAGTGGCAGACCAGACACATTCTCCCTCTATCAAAAAGGAAGGCCAGAGCATGGATGTAAAATACCAACATATCATCATAGAACTTGGAATCATCTAGCTTAGAAGTGCTAGGATTCAGCATGACGCTTCTCCCAAATTAAGAGTCAACTAATTTGGGACGTAGGGAGCACTGTCCTATCTGCAGCAATCTGGAGCCTTGGATCATAAGCCTCCTTGAACTCAATCCTATGTCAACGTGTGAGCTAAATGTTTGTACAATAATAATGTGCAATCATAATGTAAAATGCCCCCCCCCCCCCTGCCTGAAAAGAAAGTGTTTTCCGGTTGAATTTGAAGAGGCGTTGACTGAAAGCAAAGCATTTTGTTCACTAAATTCGCCCAACATTCCATGCAAACGGAGATTCAGCTATCCGGACACCGTTCAGTTTTCTTCAATCTTCAGACAAAGGAGATCACAAGAAACAAGTCGGTTTTGCTATAAAACCAGAAGCAAGATATATGTCTGTTGCTGCAAACCAGTTGCTTGCAGTAAACCCTTCCCGAATTGCAGATCACGAGCAGCAGTGGTTCCAATTTCCAAACTAATCACCCAAGCTGGAAATACTCTTGAAATTGCAGTCATCGACACCTCAATGCATGGGTTATTCAAGTCGGCACAACGTTCATTGTCTGTATAATACAGACTGTATTGTACTACTAAGCTTAGTCATTCATCACTCATTATTTGGCTCTCTCTTAGGCTGGTGCCAATGCATCACACCACTCTCACCCGCCACGTCAGCTTTTTCCCTCACTCTCACCCCACTCTCACCCCACGGTGTCAATGCACGGGCTATAGTGCCAGCTCTCACTTCTCTCTCCTCCACATCAGCTTTTCTCTCTCCTCGACATGAGCATTTCTTTTTTCAGATTACAACATTAAAAATAATGCAAGGAAATTTTTTGAACGGGTGGGGATGAAGTTTTGGGGTTTTTTGGCATTTTTTTCGGATTTTTTGAACCAGCAACGGCTACCCCAACGGCTAGCTGAGGTGGACCAATCAGATCACGCCACCTCAGCCCCTCCCTCTCGCCCCGCCTCTCGCCCCGTGCTGCCAGCGCGCCGCCCCGCCTCTCGCCCCGCTCTCGCCCTGTAACACCCCAAATTTCAAAACAAAGATAAAATAAATTTCCTTTTTCCAAAAATGAGAACCAACAAAAACTTTTCTTCAATAGAGTGCTATGCATAGTGCTCATACCTATTACTTGTGTTTTTGCCATAATGAGTGTTACTATGCTTATGTGATAAACCCTAAAACCCTAAAGTGATCAAGTGAAGATCACATACCAAATACAAGAGAAAGAAATCAAATAAGAAAAACCCTAAACCTTAACCTTCTCAAAAATCATTTGGATCTATTTTGAGAAACCTACATTAAAGAAAGAGATATGTGGGCATATAGCCCTAATATGTAAATTTTGAACTCTATCTTTTATTACTTGGCTAAATGGAAGTGAACCAGTGCAAAACTTACAAAACCCTAAACCTCATCCCTCTTGTCATCAATCTTTGCAAAATAAGATGAAAAGAAAAGATCTTATTTAAGAAAAAGGCATGTGCAAGCCTATGGCTACTTTTTGGAAAAATGATGAGCTTTGCTTTGTCTACCTTGAATAGATGAATTGAAATACCTCAACACAATCAACAAAGCACCTACAAATCAATTCAAGTGAGAAACAAAATAAAAATCAAATTTATGCATAGAGGCATATGTGGCACTTAGCCAAATTATCAAATCTTGGCCTAGCCACTTCCATTACCTCAAAATGGTTTGAACCTTTCACCTAACTCAATCTAACACCAAATCAACCTCACTCATGTCAAAATGAAGCAAAAGAAAAACAAAAGAATAAAAGTTAGAAATTCACAAAACCCTCACATATGGCTCTATGCCATTTTTATAAATCTTGACCCTAGACCATGTGGGTCTTCACCATTAGTTGAATAATGTTTCTAAACACTTATTACAACTTTGGGAATCAAATAACCACAATTCAAATAATTTTCAAACACAAAAATAGCTCACATAAGATATTGGTCAAAACTGCCATTTACAATCTGGTCACCACTTTGAGTCCTTGCATTTCGAAATTTTCAAACTAAACTTTGTCAACTCTTTGCACCTCATCCAAGTCAACATCAAGGTGAACACTTTTTGTAAAGATCCCCATTCCAAACTCTTTCTTGATCCATAGCTATGCTCATCCAAAGTTGCAACATTTTATTAAGTTCAACAATCTCACACTTGTCCATTTTTGCAATTCTTTGAATTCAAAAATGCCACCACCACACTTCACCACCTCTGGTCATTTCTAAATCATTGAGATGCTCACAACACCACACTTGCAACCTTGTAAACTGAATCAAATTTAAACAAAATTCACAAATAGCCTCTATGTAACTAGTTGACACTATTTGAAATAGTATCCTATCTAACCCTAACCTACCCCATCTCCACCCTACCTGTCCCCTTGTCCCCTCTCTCCCTACACATGCACAACAAACCTAATGGAACAAGAAAACCTAACCCTAGACTACACCATGCCGGCCATGTTCCCCCTCACCTCTCTTCTCTCCATCCCCACACTCCCCACCATGCCCTACTGCTTCCCTACCACCTCCTGAGCACGCCGGTGTGCACCATTTGTCGAGTGGTGGGCGACAAGCGCCGGACCAGCGTGTGCCCACGACGTCCCGTGCGACACGAGCGGCATGGCCACGTCGCCGTGTGCACGTCCGCGGGCACTCCCAGGTCGCGCGTCGCCCCGACGCTCTGCGCCACCCCTGGCCCCCCTCTCTTCTCCCTGAGCATCAACGCCGCACCGCGAACCCGCCAGACAAGCTCCCCTGCCCGCGCTCGTACTGTCGCCGGCGACCTCATCGCCGCCCTTCTGCCACGGCCTCGCACGCGCCCGACACGGTTAGACCTCGCCTAGCCTCGCCAGCACGCTCCCCAGAACCGCCCGGAGACCAGGACGCTGTTGCGCACGTCGTCTTGCTCGCTCGCTCGCCGGAATCGCCGCGCAGCTGTCGCCCTCGCCGCAGAACCTCGGCCACCTCGAGCATCTATAAATAGAGCCCTCCCCGCGCCTTCACCTCCACACCAACCTTGCTCCCCTCTCTCTTCTCAAACTCCTCGTCCACTCCTCTCCCTCGATTAGCCACCGGAGTTGTGCAATTTCGGTGCCGGATCCCGCAGAGGTGCTGAGATCGCCGCCGACGAATTCGGCCACCATCAAAGACACCGTTGGTACCAGCGCACTCGCCGTCGACGACAACCTCGCCTCGCGTCAACGCCGCCCTTCGCCGGAGTCCAGGATCGCCGCCAACCCCCTACCTCCGCCGCGCCAGAGCTCCCCTCTCGTCGACGACGACGACAACTCTCCCCCGTCCGATCTGCTTCTGATCTAACGGCTCACGATCAAAGGTACCGCTTCGGGTTTTAAACCCAATGACACCTGGGTCCCACCTGTCAGCTGGCCCGTGGCGTGTGAAGCGATACTGGGCCGGCCCACCTCTCCCTTCCACGTTTTTGGCCCAGTAGTTTTTCCCGCCGGCCTTTTTAATTCAAACTCGATTTAATTAATTCCAAATGATTTTGAATACTGCCTCCACTTTGAAATTCATTAGATTCAAATTAGCTCAACCAAATCTGGTGAACTTTATATTGTTGGAAAGCTAGAGAAATTATCTATCAAATGCCACTGGTCACATGGCCAGACTCTTTGTAGAATTAATGTGATAAAAATAACAAGGCAGGGACTTTTCCCTATTCAAATAATTATTAAAAATAAAATAAAATAGATATTAAGTTAATTCCAACTCTACTAGCTCACTTTGGACTTACACTAATTGATTATGCAATAAAATGGTGTGGTCACTTTGCATGATCATGCCCTAGTTAAAATAATGGACAATATGGCTATTTTATTAAAGTAGTATTGTCCAAAAATATTAGGTAAATCATATGAAGTATTATGCTTCATTTAAATCTTGTCTCAAATGCATTCATATGAAGTGGGACCCCTGGTCGAATGATATCATATGAAATGCTTGGAGATATTAAATCATCATAGGCATTATTAAATGGTATGATGTACTCTACCTCATTTAAATCATTTTCTCAAATAATGAGGATGAAGGGTTGACTTAGGTCAATCTAAACTCATGCAGGAGTATTTGAGAAATTAAATCTTAAGAAGATTCAATGAGAGGAAATTATTCTTCAAGGACAAAAGAGAACTATCATTTACATAGATAATGAGAGGAAATTATTTTCCATGACTTAAATAGAAACATTAATATATGCAATGGGAGGAAATTATTTTTCTTAAGAATAAAACAATACCAACCAACATGATGGCAATGTGTTACCACTAGAATAATTTGTGTGATTTAGGTGTGTGCTTAGTATAGCTCTTGATCTGTTGAGTGATTGTATCCTCGTATTCGTGTATAGACGCTAGTACCGGAGAATACCAGGAAGAGGAAGGATTCTACCCCGGAGAAGAAGAGAACTTTGACCACATCAACAACCAAGGCAAGCTAACACTATTGCAAGCTCTATGGTTGCAAGCTAATATTCTTGCAAAGTGCAAAGTTCTACCAAGAACAAGGCACACTCACCCCTTTTCTTATGCTTCATTAACTCATCCCAAGTTTTACTCTTACCAGTTTTCACTTTGAATATTTAAGCTTCCTTTTATAGTTAACTTTGGTCTAAATCTAGAGTACTACAAGAGTATCAAACTTAGCCTAAAGAGCATTACAAATAGTTAGCACCCCTCATGACTAGTGCTAGTGCTAATATTAAAACTTGACTACTCTAGATGGGAACATGTGACTTAAAATGAATTTGAAACTTTGGAATGATGATGCATTCCATTGAATGAATTTTTGAAGGTGAATATGACCAAGAGAAGATAGTGATTTTTGAATAAAAACTGATATTGGTTTGGATGCGATACCTTTCCAATTTTTGAGTACCCCCACAATACCTGATTATGGGTAAGGGCTTAACTAGAAATTTATGTATTTTAGTATGGGTTCCCTCTGAACACACGTCATAGGGGTTATGCCGAGGCTGCCTCCGTTGTTGAGAAATGATGTGAATTGAGGTGAATTGTACGGCCAAGCCCTGTGCAGTTCCCAGGTTGACAGTTGATCTTCACTGGGAGGCCAAGCTCATGGGGAGAGGTGCTCATACTAGAGTTTGTAAATGAAAGGTTATGGTTGATGATCCGCGTACTGTGTTACGATGACTCGGGGTTATCCCGACGGATGAAATCAAATGTTGTGGCACAAGTGTGCAACCTCTGCAGAGTGTAAACCTATTCGAATAGCCGTGTCCACGGTTACGAACAGTTGGAAAGGCCATACTGTTACCAGTGTCAGATTCTTTGAAAATAGTGATGGAGTGAATGGTGAATTGGTGACTTGTTTTTGAATCACAACTTGAGTTGTGGGAATGACACTAATGTTCCCACTTGAGTTAGTTAGTACATGAAGAGTCTTTATTTCAAATACTTGTGAACTAAACTTGGCTTTATGCAAAAGAAATTAGAGCCTAGTACCCCTTTTTTTATATTTAATAGCACTTATATTAGTATTAGTTTGCGAGTACTTTAAAGTACTCACGGCTGTGTCCCTGGCTATTCAAATGGCCAGACTATGAAGAGGCGCAGCAGTATGAAGATGATGGACAGCAGGACGTCTACGACAACTAGGACTACTCCTGACGTCAACAGTTGCCTGTGGAACAGATGGACCAAGACCGCTACTTCGCTTCCGCTATATGTGTTTTGTATTTGGATCTCTAGATCCACTATGTTGTAAGACTGGATCAGGTGATCCTCTATTTGTAAGACGATTATGGTATGTAATGAATGATGTGTTGTGATATCAATCTATTATGTCTCGCAAAAACAATATTCCTGGGATTGCGATGTATGGCATAATAGGCATCTGGACTTAAAAATCCGGATGTTGACACGCCCCTAACGCGGGCAGTAGCGGGCGATAGCGCCCAGCGCCAGCGCCACCACCCCGCGCTGCCCTCCCGCCCCTCTCCCGCCCGCCTCCCACCCCGCGCCGGGCGATACCGCCTCCACTCCCGCCCCCATGGTGCCAATGCACCACACCACTATAGCCTGCCACGTCAGCTTTTTCCCTCACTCTCACCCCACTCTCACCCCACGGTGCTAGTGCCAGCTCTCACTTCTCTCTCCTCCACATCAGCTTTTCTCTCTCCTCGACATCAGCATTTCTTTTTCAGATTACAACATTAAAAATAATGCAAGGAAATTATTTTATTGAACTAAAATTGTTACCGATTACATCATAAAAAAATTACATAAAAATTTGAAAAAATTACATAAAAATTTGAAAAAATTACATAAAAATTTGAAAAAATTACATAATCTAGGCATTAGCCCACACATGCTCAATCAAATCATGCTGGAGCTGTGTATACATCGGTGAGTCCCTCATTTTGTTGTCCATCTGAATCCTGGCTGCTAGGCTTGGTGGTGCATGGTTGTGTATTGCAGGGCCGACATTGGAATCAACGGTCTCATAGATGTTCTCCAAATTTGTACCACGCTCATCGTCGATGATCATGTGATGCAGAATGACACATGCACGCATGATCAACCCAAGAGTACGCCTCGAGTAGGAGCGTCCCGGAACTGCTAGAATGTTGAACCTAGCCTTCAGCACTCCAAAGGCACACTCGACATCTTTGCGCCAAGCTGATTGAGCAGCAGTGAACACTCGCTGCTTTTCACTTTGTGGAAGAGTAACACCTTTCGTGAACACCGGCCAGGAGGGGTAGATGCCGTCGACAAGGTAGTAACCATAGTTGTACTCGTGTCCATTCACCGTGAAGTTCGCTACGGGTGCTTCTCCCCTAAGCACATCAGTGAACAACGGCGACTGGTTGAGTACATTGAGATCGTTGTTGGACCCGGCCACTCTAAAAAAGGCATGCCAGATCCAACGATCATACGACGCAACGGCTTCTAAGATTATGGTAGGGTGTTTGATGTCTCCCCTTGTGAATTGACCAACATAAGCCACTGGGCAGTTCCTCCACTGCCAATGCATGCAATCGATGCTCCCTAACATGCCCGGAAAGCCACGCTCCTCGGCTTTCGCTAACAGACGCTGAGTATCCTCGACAGTTGGTCGACGGCAAAACGTCTCCCTATAACAGGCAATGATGCCTTCACAGAATCTATCTAGACAATCTGATGTAGTTTGTCTAGCTAACTTAAGCCACTCATCTATCGTATCTGCAGAGGCTCCATAAGCTAACAGACGCAAAGCCGCAGTACACTTTTGTAGGGGAGAATGACCGGGATGGTTGAGAGCATCAACTCTTTGGGTGAAATACGGAGAGTATTCACCCAATCTATCCACAATGCGCAGAAAAAGGGATCGCCTCATCCGATACCTTCGCCGAAAGAAGCTCGGAGGATAATTGCAGTCGTCGGTGAAGTAGTCATCGAAGAGCCGATCGTGGGCACCCATACGATCACGTCTGATGAACTCTCGGCGGCGTCGCGGCCGTCTTGGCTCCTCCTCCTCGTTGAGCATCTCCTCCTCATACTCCGCCTGGAATGCATCGATCAGATCACCCTCTATTCCGTCGCTCGAACTGCTGCTAGACGAAGACATGCCGTTGAGAGGAGTGGAAATGAAGAGTGGAGGAGATGAAGTGAGGTGTGGAATGAGTGAAACCATATGGGGGTATTTATAGGGGGTGGGGATGAATTTTTGGGGTTTTTTTTCCGGATTTTTTGAACCAGCAACGGCTACCCCAACGACCAATCAGATCGTGCCACCTCAGCCCCTCCCTCTCGCCCCGCCTCTTGCCCCGTCCTGCCAGCGCGCCGCCCCGCCTCTCGCCCGCCTATCGCCTCCCTCTCGCCCCCAGCGCGGGCGGTAGCCGGGCGGTAGCGGGCGATAGCGCCCGGTGCCAGCGCCACCGCCCCGCGCTGCCCTCTCGCCCCTCTCCCGCCTCTCTCCCGCCCCGCGCCAGGCGGTATCGGCTCCACTACCGCCCCCAATGGCACCAGCCTTATGTGCAAGAGGAAAACAATTAAACACAAATCATCCTGCACATCGCTCTCTGTACAACCTTACATTCCTCTGCACCACATTACATATACACATATCACCACCGTTGTATGGAAAGCCCATCCTTGCTCTTCAAAAAAGGCGAGCTGGGACAGAGCTAGAAAAGAGAAAAATTCCTCCAAAAAAACCCAAACTGAAGGATTCAAATGTATAAGGTATGGGCGACACAAAGTTCGTGTGCTAAACTCGAATGACACGGTCACCAGCCGGCGGCGCGACCGGCGGAGGCGGTTGGCGATGCTCGTAGACCCGGTGGATTTCGTTGATGAGCCACCTCGCTCTCTTGCCCGCCACAGGGCTGCCGTCGGCCATGAGCGCGTACAGCGCGGGCATCAGCGCCGGCATCTTGCCCATCAGGGCGACGACCTTGTCGCCTCCGTGCCGGCACAAGGAGGCCAGCAGCGACACGCAGTGGTCCTTACCCGACCGAGACGACGACGCGCCGAGGGAGTCGACGACGCTCGTGACGAGCTCCGAGCTGGCCAGGATTGCTGTCGCGCCGGCCGGCTGCTCGGCGATCCTCGCGAGCAGCGCGACGGAGTCGTTCACGATGTCCTCGCGGTCGCTGGACAGGAGGTTGGCGAGCACGGCCACGGCGCCGGCGGACACCGCCTTCGCGATGCTGGCGGCGCCCTGGAGCACCCCGTAGAGGCTGACCAGCGCGTTCTTGCGGCCGCGGTAGGTGCCCTCCCTCATGAGGTGGACCAGCGTCGGGATGGCCTCCGGGATGCGGCCGATCTCCTTGCAGTAGTCGGCGTTGGAGGAGAGGTAGAAGAGGATGGCCGCCGCGTTCTGCTGCGCCTCCACCTTGGCCGCGACGTTGACGGCGTCCACGACGAGGCTCAGCCCGCCGGCCTCCACGAGCGCGCGCCGCCCGGCCGCGTGCTTCGACAGGTTCAGCAGGCTGGCGACGGCGTTGTCCTGGACGGACGCGTCCGCGGAGGAGAGCAGGTGGAGCAGCCACGGCACGGCGTCGGCCTCCACGAGGCACGCGCGGTGGAACACGTTGCGCTTCGCCAGCTTCCGCACCTCGTACGCCGCCTTCTTCTGCTCCTCCGGCGCGCCCCTTGAGAGCCTCGCGATTAGGCAGGACACGGCGACGCGCACGCCGCCGGCCGCCGCCGGGCCGAACGCCGCGACGGTCTTGTCCACCGCGGACCGGTGCTTGCTGCTCGGCTGCTCGTGGAGCGACGTCCCCTTGCGGAGGAGCAGCTGCTCGACGATGCCGCGCACCGCCACGTTCGGCACGAAGTGCGCGCTGCGGAGCTTCTCGCCGGTGACAGGGCACGTCCGGCACCCGCTCTTGACCCACCGTTTGATGGATGTCCGGTCGTACGTCTGGCCCGTGGTCACGGTCACCGGGTCGGTCATCAGCTCCAGAGTGATCGGGCACAGCAGCGCCTCCTGGCTGGGCGTCCACGGCGTGCAGCTCGCTGCCGGCGTCGGCTCGGGCGCGGTCGCGTCAGCCTTCTTCTTGGCATCAACGCGGTCGAACAAGACGACGCGACAGTACACCAGGAACGCCATTAGGCCGCTGATGAGCACGAGGTCGTTCTCGTTCTCGCGGCCGTCCTCCAAGCGATCCAGCATCTCGGCCTCCAGGAACGCCACCTCCTCGGCGCAGTCCCACCAGGTCGTGATGCCGACGCGGCCGAGCACCATCCTGGCGTCCTCGGCGTGCGGCGCGGCGCTGGTCCTGAACTTGGCGAGCATGGAGCGCACGCTCCACGCGGCGCGGCCGTCGTCCGCGTCGGGCCCCACCGCCGCGCGCCACGCCTGGTCGGACACAAGCCTCGCGAGCTCCCTGGCCTCGGCGGACGCCCCGGCCACCTCCGCCGGCAGCACGTCCATCGCCGTGGCGACGGAGCCGAGGACGAACCGGAGCTCGGAGGCGACCAGGTCGGCGTTCATCAGCACCCACAGCCTCGCGCCTCGCCTCGCGCAGTCCGCGAGCAGGAGCCGAAGCTTCTGCATCGCCACGTGCAGCTCGGACAGGCCGAGCACCGCGGCGCCTGGGAGCGGCGCGGCGGCCGACGCCTCCTGGAGCTCCTCGAGGAAGGCGAGGAGGACGCGTGTGATGCGCAGGGCCTCGCCGGCCCCTCGCCGGAGCACGGGGAACGCCCCGGCGTCACGGCTGGCCACGTCGGCCGCGAGGGCGAGGAGCGACGTCAGCAGCGTCCCCGGGGAGATGGCCTCGCACGGGCACACCGCCGGCAGCGCCAGCATCCGGCGAGCCGGTGGCGCCTTACGGTCGTGCGGCGGCATCTCGCTCGCGAATTGTGGTGCGATCGGGCGATGGCAAACTGGATTTGGAGGGAAGCCGATCGACAGAACAAAATGGGAATGTACAAAATCTGTTGCGCCGAGAGAAATGTGTCCTCTTCTCACTCTTGTTCTCGCGGCGGCCACCAAAAGCTATTTGTAGCGACGACGTACACGTGTTCTTTCACGTGGGGAAGATTGACGGGACGGCGACACGTGTCGATCAGCAGACATGGACGGCCATGGATGATGGATGGGGCTGCGCGCGGGCGGTGCTTCCCCGATGGTGGCGCGTCGGAATGTGGCGACGGCCGGTGGACGGCAGCTTCCGGGACGCGCCGATTTTATGATTGCACACTGCTTCAAATGGATGATGATGGGCTAGCTCGATTAGCTGCGAATTGAGAAGATACGGTTGGTTGGGCAAATACACATATACTCCTTCCTCCAGCTCAAACTACTTGTCCCAGCCGGAGGTGTACTTTGTGTACTCGCTCCGTTTCAATCTACTCCGTGAGTGAATTGGGCACAACTAGTAATCAGGCGACTGAGACTAGCTAAATCTCAGTCACCTCACTTGACGCTAGGCTGACTCGGCCTTAACTTGTTATATCTAGTAGTACAGATAAAGCACTAGCAGGCTACAGAAGAGGTCACAATTTTTTTAATAGGTGAGGTCCACTATTTTCTTGTTACGTTACATAACAGAGAGTACATGAGAAAAAACAACAAAGCTCCATACTCACATCTTTCACCGGAGAAAATGAAAAAAAATCCTAATTGCAATTCGTATGCCATTAGAAAACTTTGGTTGCAACACGGGCGCAATTGAAAAAATCTCAGCTACAACTTACGTGAAACTGAAAAATCTCAGCTACAGCTTGGAAAAATATCAGTTACATCCATCTACAACAACAAAAAAATCTCAGTTACAACCTACATGTAAATGGGAAAATTTTAGTTACAATCCACACGTAACAAGAAAAGTCTCAATTGCAACCTATACACAAGGAGAAAAAATATTAGTTGCAATCTACGTGCAACTAGGATAATGTCTGGCGCAACCTACATGCAACTAAAAAGAATCTCAGTTACAACCCACATATAACAAGAAAAGTCTCAATTGCAACCTACATAAAATTGAGAAAAACTCAGTTGCAACCTACATGCAACTGAGAAATCTCAGTTGAAACTCACATGCAAAACACGACTATCACATGCAACTGGAGTAGTGACCTACATGCAACTTGAAAAAAATCACTTGCGACCCCACGTACAACTGAGAAAAACTTAATTATGACCCACATGTATCTGGGAAAATCTCAGTTGTGATCTGCATGTAGTTCCGACCCACATATAACATAAAAAAATTCAGTTGCGACTCACATGCAACTGGGAACATTTCGGTTATGACCACATGTAGCTAGGAAAATCTCAGTTGCGACCCACATGCAATTCCGACCCACATGTAACTTGAAAAACATTCAGTTCCGAGCCACATATAACTGGGAAAATCTCGGTTATGACTCACATGGAACTGAAAAAATCTCAGTTACGACCCACATGCAGTTCCGACCTACATGTAACTTCAAAAACATTAAGTTATGACCCACATGCAACTGGGAAAATCTCAGTTACAACCAATTTATAACCCCTAAACTAGTACGAATAGTGACATAATCCAATCCTTGGACATTTTTCTCAGTTGCAAGAAATGTGTCGATATTAACTTGTTTTCAACGAACAAGAGCGAGGCAGAGAATAAAGCAACAAAAAAAAGCTAAACGCCAGCTGCTACAAAGGCACAAAAAAGAAGCGAGCCAAAGCGAAGCCCGTGAAAACGCAACAGCCCACGACAAAACAATAACCAGTGGCCCGCGTCCAAAATCACAGCGTGCAGCGTCCCTCTAGAGATCCTCAGAACAACAATATTGCACGAATTTTGATGCACTTAATCTAATGGATTGATAGGTGACTGAGATTTATTAAATCTCAGGCGCCTGATTTCTAGCAATTCACCCAAATCTATCATAATTGAGACAGTGGTAACGGGTCAGTACCATTATTGGATTTTTTTTTTTGCTAAAAACTACAACTTGTGAGACGTGGAGTCACAGATCGCTCTAATTCTCGTGTGATGGCATTTTAATACGTCTCCAACGTATCTATAATTTCTGATGTTCCATGCTAGTTTTATGACAATACCTACATGTTTTGTTCACACTTTATATCATTTTTATGCATTTTCCGGAACTAACCTATTGACAAGATGCCGAAGTGCCAGTTCCTGTTTTCTGCTGTTTTTGGTTCCAGAAATCCTACACAGGAAATATTCTCGAAATTGGACGAAACAAAAGCCATACTTCCTATTTTCCACGGAAGGTTCCAGAGAGCCAGAGAGGGGCCAGAGGGGAGCCAAGGGGGCCCCACCCCACATGGCGGCGCGGCCAAGGGGGGGGGGGGCGCCCCCCCTATGGTGTGGGTCCCTCGGGACCCCTCCGAGGCTGCCCTTCCGCCTATAAAGTCTTCCAGTCACGAAAACCCTAAATCAAGAAGCCACGATACAGGAAAAGTTACGCAGCCGCCGCCATCGCGAAGCCAAGTTCGGGGGACAGAAGTCTCTGTTCCGGCACGCCGCCGGGACGGGGAATTGCCCCCGGAATCCATCTCCATCGACATCAAGGCCATCTTCACCGTCGTTGTTGTCTCCCATGATTAGGAGGGAGTAGTTCTCCCCCGAGGCTGAGGGCTCTACTGGTAGCTATGTGGTTCATCTCTCTCTCCCATGGTGTGATCTTTATGTGATCATGAGCTTTGTATCACTATTAATCTATGTGCTACTCTAGTGATGTTATTAAAGTAGTCTATTCCTCCTCCATGATGTAAAGGTGACAGTGTGTGCATCATGTAGTACTTGGCGTAGGTTATGATTGTAATCTCTTGTAGATTATGAAGTTAACTATTATTATGATAGTATTGATGTGATCTATTCCCCCTTTCATAGCTATTGGTGACAGTGTGTATGCTATGTTAGTACTCGATCTAAATTGGAACGGTCTATTATACACTCTAGAGGTTACTTTAATATGAACTCCGGATGTTGTGGAGCTTGTTTACTCCGGCTTGAGGGAGCTCTTGTAGCCCTACACAATGAATGGTGTTTGTTATCCAACAAGAGAGTGTTTGAAAGTAGCACAAGTGAGGAGAAGTTATTTATTTATTATGTGATCAATGTTGAGAGTGTCCACTAGTGAAAGTATGATCCCTAGGCCTTGTTTCTAAGCATTGAAACACCGTTTCCAACAAGTTCCGTTACATGTTTGCTTGCTGCCATCTTTATTTCAGATTGCAATTGTTAATTATAATCATCCATATTACTTGTATTTCACTATCTCTTCGCCGAACTAGTGCACCTATACATCTGACAAGTGTATTAGGTGTGTTGGGGACACAAGAGACTTCTTGTATCTTAATTGCAGGGTTGCTTGAGAGGAATATATCTTTGACCTCTACTTCCCTGAGTTCGATAAACCTTGGGTGATCCACTTAAGGGAAACTTGCTGCTGTTCTACAAACCTCTGCTCTTGGAGGCCCAACACTGTCTACAGAAATAGAAGCGTGAGTAGACATCACATTTTAACACAATTCTGGCAGGTGGAACCTAGTTGACAGAGCTGACTGGTCAATAAAAATAGACAACTTGGCATGCTTGACTGGTGGGTCCCAACGTCAGGCTGATGTGGCAGGGAGGGAACATTGTCTTCTGTTTTACCTCATCCTTATCACCTACAGTCAACACATCTCTAGCCTCAGTTGGTTCCGACGAGGCGACGTCCCTGGGCACGAGGGTGAGGAAGACGCGGTGGCGTGCTCGGGCACGAGGGTGAGGCTGACACAGTGGCGGCCCTAGGCGGCGGTGGCGGGCAGCGGAGCTACTGGCACTCGTGGACGAGCACCACCACCTCGCCCTGCTCGGGGACGAGCACAATAAACTTGCCCCCTTCTCGCGGACGAGGAACACGGTCGCACCCGTCGCTCGCTGAATCCCTTCGCGGTCGAAAGTCATCGGGATCGTAGAAGAACGACATTGCGCGGCTCGGCTCCGTCGAGGATGTCACTCCGGTGCTCGCCCAAGTAGACACAGTAGCCCAGGGGATGCAGGGAGCAGCCGTGGTGGCCTTCTTCTCCCGCGGGTTTCTGCCCTCCCCTTCCTCCTTCGGGCGCCGCCCTCCCCTGTCTCATGCTCCGTCGTAGGCCGACAGATGAGCTCCGGCCGAGAGGAAGAAGAGATAGGGAAAGAAGAGGCGCTGACATGTGGGTCCTATGTCCACCTCAGCTCCTGCACCAAGTGTGCTGCCAACTAAGCTTTGTCAGATGGGTCCTACTAGTCAGGATTGCTGTTGAAATGTCATTAGACAGGAATTAGTGCGATCTGTGACTCCACGCCTCACAAGTTGTAGTTTTTAGCAAGAAATTCCAAGAATGGTACTGACCCGTTACCACTGCCTTAATTGTGGTAGATTTGTGTAATTTACTCCTACTCCGTATGTTTCAATGTATAAGCATTGTATCTAAAAAGTTAAACTAAGTAAGTTTTAGTTATAATTTTTAAAATATTAACAACTATACTATTATACTACGAAAATTCATTTTATGATTTATCTAACGATATTTATTTTGTATTGCACATGTTAATAATTTATTATAAAACTTAGTCAAACTTTACGTGGTTTGATTTTTTATATAAGAAAGTACTCCCTCCATGTCGTAAAGGATGTACTCCCTCCGATCCATAATATTTGCCGATGAATCGCATGTATATAAACACATTGTAATATGCCTATTCACTCATTTCATTGACAAGTATTATGGGTCGAATAGAGTATTAGATTTGTCTAAATTTAAAAATATCGAGTATATGCACTATTTCCTGGAATGGTAGTATTTCTTTTAGCTCTACATATTTGTCGCAGATTTAGGAAAACTATAGGTTAAAAAATACTCATTAAACTTGTAACAAGTATTTAGAGTCAGAGAAAGTAGTAAATGATTTGTATATCCCACATGCTTTGAAGCCTAGAATACAGCAAAATACATTGGTAAATATGAAAAGAAGAGGAAACATGGAAGGGCGTGCGTTTTCCATGCGCAGGAAGCTAGGCACAAGCCACAGATTATGGATCAGTTTAACAGCTATCGGTCGCTGTTTTTAAGAGATTTCCAGCTGGACCGCGCCCGAGGATTAGCAAAGTTATTCTTAGGAGGCCACGTGCACATTTATCTTCGTGTCTCGTCGTGCTCAAAACGAAGGAATATTTAGGTCCTATGGGTAACTCAAACTTTGATGTACTATACTTCTTTCGTCTATAAAAGGTAACAAAACTTTTGTAAGTTTAGATGTATCTATACACTAAAAAATATTTAGACATATTTAAATTTAGATAAATTTACAACATCATTTTATGGATAAAGGTAGTACATGATTTTATTGAAATTATATATTCTTGGGAGAAAGAAGGAGGGGCTCCTCGTGCCACTCGATATATGAAAGCTTTCCAAAATTATTTGACAGATTGTTGTCTCGAGGATCTTAGTTACATTGGAGGCATATTCATACATGGAGTTACATTGGACGAGAGAGACAAACATTGGAACATGATATGGAGATATCAACAAACATGTGAGGATTGAAGAGGACGCTACGAGTGAAGATTTCAGAACTTTGAAGCCACCATAATGAAGAAAGACGAGATTGGACCAAATATTCATGATGACATCTCATAATTTCGTCCTAAGTATGATATGGTGCCGCGTCACCTTTACTTTTGGGCCAGGCCCATGTTAAATTCACAGGAATTATTTCAACCCTTTTAGAGTCCGTATTGAAGGAGAAAATGATTCTAGAGGCCGGTTCCGCCACCACATCTAGGGTTTGTGGGATCCCTGACAACTAGGGTGCCATGGACCTATGATTGTTGGGCCCACGGTAGCTACTCAGAAACAATAGCTCGCGGAGGCTACTCCCGAGTGAGGCTCCGCGAGGCGTAAAATTCTCTTGGAGACACCGAGCTGGAGCAGAAGGTAGGCTCGGGGAGGAACTTCCTCGTGGAGGTCCCCAAGCTACTAGCCCCCTCAACTCGGAAAGCCCCTTTTTGGGAACGATAAGATAAAGGAAGGAACCATTGTATTCCCACCTCTCAAGACCTGCAGCGAGGACAGGAAGAGAGGCCCTAAAGGCTACAATACAAGTTAGGATGGAGCCGCGCACGTCATGGCTGAGCTCAAAAGCTTTGTCCCGAGGAGGCGAGATTCCATTGCCTCTTTGGTGATTACTTCGGACATGTTATTTCTCAGCAAACACAGTAATTAATTCTAATCAAATGCGATGGATATATACATGCAGGGTGTCCCTATATACATGACTCTGATCCGAAGAACGAGCATATCAGTGATTATGCCAAGACAAGTATTGATTTAGGAGAACATAAATAAGTGTTTATTACTAAAACCAAAGTCTTGAGGATGTGATGGCGATTGTTTTGTAAACATGTTTTATGTATAAAATATGAATCTAATTCTTGCTCAAAAAATATGAATCTAATTGTTTATGTTGGCAATAACTTGAGCAAAAGCTTACTTTGTTTTTCAAGTAGGATAGAAGCAGTCAGACCGGCTGACTTATTATCGATTAGCGGAGATGTGCACAATGATTGTTTGGTTCACATTATCATAAGTACAGATCCGACTTCCTAAACCCGTTAATGAGAAAAAATGGACCCCCATCACTAGAGTTTTTGTAAAGGAATGTTTTGTATTTTTTATACATGCATAAATATCATGTATTTTCTTACTAAAATAGATAAATAACACGAGATACATTAAAGTTGGTGCTCTCGCATTTGCGAGGGCCGGTGTGCTAGTTAGAGGAAAAACAAAATAATTAGGATTTATAAAAAAATAATTTTATTTTGTCAAAACATGGATATGATGCATGATTTGATTATGGATATCAAGCAACGAGAAAAAAAATCTAATATAGAGTTTTTCCGGGTCGTTACATCGGAGGCATGCGAGGGGGCGGTTGCGAGGACAAGGCACGACGAGACGTCTCCGTGCGTGTATGGGGAAACTGCAACATCGTTGCGTGGAAATTTATTTTTCCTTGGCTATAGGTAGACGACGGGTGCACGACGACCCTGTGTGGATGACACGGCTTAGCCCGCCACTCGCGGCGTCGCTTTTAATTGTGTCTGGCTCGTATATAAGCTGAATCCGACAAAAAGAGCTTTAGGACACGCGGCTAGAGATGGTCAAACGTCCGACCCGCCCTAAATCTTTTCGAGGGATGCCACTGGATTACCTGATTGGAGAATCGCCATGAAGGCTTTCCCTAAAGTTTCATTTGGAGCTGCTCATAGACAGTTGTATTAATGCCTGATATTCAATAAAAGTTTTTCCTAAAAAGAAAATTTGTGAACAAAACGTTGATTGGACCCGTTGGATGCCACATGTCGGTACGGCATTCAAAATGGCCCACTACAACATTGCCCGGCCTGGTAGTGTGCACGCTCCGGTTCGCTGTTCGCACACTTTTGACAAGCAGAGGAGCGAAGATAGTGGTGAGACCACCGGGAGGAGGGCAACAACCCGCCGCCACCCAAACCCCAAACCCTCATGGAGCCGCCGGTGAAACCGCCTCCGAAGGTGAATCCGCGGACCGTAGAGATATTGATCCAGCAATGGGTCGGGATGCAATACGAGGAGGGGGAGGATGACATCGACTGGGAAGAGGGGGAGGAGGACATCGACCGGGAAGAGGCGGGGGAGGGGGAGGAGGACATCGACTGGGAAGAGGCGGGGGAGGAGGAGGATGAGAGCGACTGGGAAGATGCTGTGAGCGAACTGGAGGAGGAGGAGCAGGAGGGCCTGTACGACGACCTCTGGCTCAACAATGTTGAGGGGGAGGATGGGGAGGAGGATGAGGACGAGGAGGAGGAGGTGGAGGAGGAGGAGGTGGAGTTCTTTTTCCAATCTCTCTGGGATGCTGCCTTGGCGGAAGCCGAAAGACGTGTTCGGTTTCACAAGCAGACCTTTTTGAGTGTAAGTTCGCTCAGCCTAATTATATGTTATGCGAAGTAAATTGTGTAACGTATGCGAAGCATCACGCAATGGTTACATGGATGCCACTTTATGAGTTTAGGTAAATTTTAATTGTCCGATCTATATATGCCTACCTTAGCATTTAATAGTAGTTTACGCGTGAAAGAACATCAACCTGCTGTAGATCGTTTACAGTCAAAACGGTTTAGATTTGTGGAACAATCACATTATTTATACTTCTTATTTCTCTTATGCCCGTAAATCAGCGCCATTGCTCACCTGATTTTGCACTGGACAGGATGTTCCAGTTTTCCGAATCAGGATAAGCGACATCAGTGACAAATCATATAACAAGCTGATTGAAAGACTTTATCGCCGAATGAAAGAAGTTCAATCCATGTCTCTTGGTGGAACGCCTGTCACACCACCCAGAATCCTAGATCAGGAATCTCTCCATATAATTGAAATCATCAGTGATATTGAGGATCCAAAGGGCACTGTCCGGTGCCTATTCAAAGAATGGAGTCTTTACTTCTCAGCCTTCAGTGTCGTACCTGCAGGATCTACTGAGCCAAGCCAATGGTTTATCTTTCTCGATGAAATTCTTCCTGACTTCATAAAGGGAATAAGAATACCCTTCAGTTCCAGCCATGGAAGATTGTATGCATTAATGCTCTTTGTCTGATAATATTTACAATTCTATCGGTGCAACATAACATGCTATGCATTTTTCAGTCTTCCACGCTGCATTGGTTTGTTGCACAACGCCATCACTCGAGTTTCAGAGTTGCATTTAGTGTTGCTAAGTTTTTATCTGGGCCATCCTGAAAGTAAAAGTTACTTAGAGTCAAACCATCTCCTTTAATAACATCATTGGCCGGTAAGCATAATCAGTAGGGTAAAAACACTGAATTGTTCATCCTGTAAAATGTGTGGGATTTAAAAGTACAGAAAATGACATGTTGGTCAATGGTCATTGCAATTTCCCCTGGATAGATTTTGTGTACTTCATTGCAACACTAGTTATGTAAACCCTGAATCTGCTGTTTTCATGACAGAGTTAATGTCATAATGGGGAAGTACTGGTGGCGCCACATTTTTAACAAATTACTCAAGTTCCCCTTGGCCTACATGGAATCAGCCCCTAATGAAGCGGGTTCAGTCAATGGAGTTCAAAATGCCTCTAATGAAAAGGCATCAGGCAGTGATACTCAGAGATGCTCTAAAGAGGAGGCTTCAGCCGCTGATGTTGAGAAAGCCACTAATCAAAAGGCATCAGGCAACGATATTCAGAGAGCCTCTAAAAAGAAGGCTTCAGCCAGTGGCAGCAAGATAGTCCTCAATGGGAAGGCTTCACTTACTAATGTTCAGGAAGTCCCTCAAGAGAAGGCTTCAGACAGTAATCTCGCCGATAAGAAGACTACTTCAGATAGTGCTGGTTTTCAGAAAGTTTTAAACTGGAATATGCTTGTGCTTGCTGAACCGCGGCGTATCAGATCACACCTGCGGAAGGTCAAGGATACGCTAAAATATGACACGGTCGAGGAAGTTGAAGAAGAGAAGGAAATCCACAGCTGGTCATCGTTGAGCCGCACAGGTTTCATGTTTGTATTGGAACCAGAAAAAGTTGCTTTCTTCGAGCGGTTGATGGTACACCACAAGTATAAAATCTATAACGAGGGGAAAAATGAGTATGATCCATGGGGTTTATTCGGAAGATTTGGTGATATTTCTATACTAAAGTACAATGAAGCCTATGTGATCCCACTCCTAATGAAGCTCCAAATAGCAGCAGCGGAAGTTGCAAGAATATGGAGACCAAAGAAGAAAATGCTCAGCAAGATCTGCTTCCTGTTGAATGACAGATCTGACCAACCCCTCTGGTGGAAACAACGTAAATATAAGAACATGAAAGACTTTCACTGTGTCAACACCCGGATTTTTAAGTCCAGATGCCTATTATGCCATTCATCGCAATCCCAGGAATATTGTTTTTGTGAGACATAATAGATTGATATCACAACACATCATTCATTACAACACATAATTGTCTTACATCGAGGGATCACATGATCCAGTCTTACATCATAGTGGATCTAGAAATCCAATTACACAAATAGTTGATCTATTGATCAATAAACCCAACATCTAGCGGAAGCGAAGTAACGGTTGGGGTCCATCTATTCCACAGGCAACTGTTGACGTCAGGAGTGATCCTAGTTGTCGTAGACGTCCTGCTGTCCATCTTCCTCGTACTGCTGTTCTCCTTCATAGTCTGGCCATTTGAATAGCCAGGGACAAAGCCATGAGTACTTTAAAGTACTCGCAAACTAATACTAATGTAAGCACTATCAACTATAGTAAGGGGGTGCTAAGCTCTAAGTCTATTTGCATAAAGCCAATTTTATTTCATAAGCATTTAGTAAAAGCCTCTTCATTTGCTAACTAACTCAAGTGGGAACATTAGTGTCATTCCCACAACTCTGTTGTGATTCAAGTCAAAGTCACCATTTCAAGTTCAAATCACAAGTCACCCTTCACATGTCACATTTTTGAAAATGGTCTGATGACGGAACAGTATGGCCTTTCCAACCGTCCATAACCGTGGACGCGGCTATTCGAATAGTTCTACACTCTGCAGAGGTCGTACACTTGTGCCACAACATTTGCAATAATCCGTCAGGGTTAAGCGGCCCTGATTTATCACACTCCGTGTGCGGACTACCAACCATAACCTTTCACTTACATATCCTAGTATAGGCACCTCTCCCCATGAGCTTGGCCTCCCAGTGAAGACAGACGATCGGCACAGGAACTGCACGAGGCTTGGGCCGGACATTCACCTCATATCACGTCATTTCACATCATTTCATATTTCTTTGGAGGCAGCCCTTGGCATAACCCCGATGACGCTTGTTTAGAGGGAACCCATACTAAGATACATAAACTTCCAGTTAAGCCCTTACCCATAATCAGGTATTGTGGGGGTACTTGCAAAATTGGAATGGTATCGCATCCGAACCCAACCATCAGTTTTTGTAAAAGTCACCAAGGCATTCACAAATCATATTCACCTTCAAAATCTTTCAATAGAATGAATCATCATTCCAAGGTTTTCAAAGTCATTTCATTTCACATATTCCCATCTAGAGTAGCCAATTTTATTTGTTTAGCACTAGCAACTAGTCATGAGGGGTGCTAACTAGCTTGTCTTGTTCTAGGCTAACTTGGATGCTCTTGTTCTACTCTATATCTAAACCAAGTGAATCATGAATCAAAAAGTAAGCTTTGATAAACCAAAGTCAAAAACCTGTAAGGTAAAAACTTGGGATAGGATCATTAAGCATAAAGTAAAAAGTGGTGGTGCCTTGCTCTTGTAGAGCTTTGCACTTAGCAAGAATATTAGCTTGCAAGAGTATAGCTTGTTTTGGGGTTAGCTTGCATTAATAATAGCTTGCCTTGGTTGGAGTAGTGATCAAAGTTCTCTTCCTCTTCAAAGTAGTCCTCCTCCTCCTCGGTGTACTCCTCGGTACTAGCGTCTAGATACGAGTACAATACACACAATTACCACACAAAGCCTAAGTACTCGACTAAGCACACACATAAATTACTCCTACTAAGCTATCACTCAACATGCTTATTAGTTGAGTTGATTTACTTCTATTCTTAAGAAAAATAATTTCCTCTCATTATAAATATTAATTAGAGTTTCTATTTATTGTTTTAGAGAAAATAATTTCCTCTCATTAACTATTATTAAGATTTAATTTCCTTCATGAATAAGATGTGACCTAGGTTGACTAAAGTCAACCTCTTCACAAGTATCAATTGGGAAGTGATTTAAATGAGGCACACTACCTCATGTTTTTTATTACTCATGATTAATGATTTAAGATCATCAACTAATTTGATATGAGTTTAAAATTGACCATAGTCTATTCCTCATATTAATCTTAGTTGAGGCAAGATTTAAATGAGACCACTACATCTCATAAGATTTAATAAGTAGCCTTGAATAATTTAAATACTACTATGAAAATGCTTGAATATTTTTAAATAAGAACCTATGGATTATTACTACATGTGTCATCAATCCTCATTGAATCCCTTGGAGTAAGTATTTAAATGAGAGGCTACACCTCATATAGTTTAATACCATCTACTAATGATTTAAATGAGGTGTAGCACCTCATACCTTTTAATTCTAACATGGTAAGGATCTAATATTATCAACAATTCATATGAGACCTAAATGACCAGAGTCTCTAGTTTATTTTGAATTGTTCATGACCAGATTTAAATGAGAGAAATATTCCCATAATATTTATTAATAGTTTTGGACAATATCTTTGACTAGAAATAGCCATAAAGTCCTTTAATTCAACTAGGCCATGATCATTCAAGGTAAGCATGGTATATTTTTGCAGAAACAATTAGTGTAAGTGAAATGTGAATTATAGGAGTTGGAATCAACTCAAAAGCATTTTTGGTTGATTTTTAAGAATTAATCTAAGGCAGAAAAGTCCCTGCCTTGTTTATTTTGTCAGATTTATTCTATAAATACTCTAGGGTTGGGACCAGTGTAGTTTTGTAGATATTTTCACAAGGTTTCCAAATATATAAAATTTGTTAAATTTGGCCAAGTAGATTTGATTCTATTTAAATTGGAAAAAGTATGCAGTAAGCAATTTGATTAATTCGAAATATTCAAATTCAAATGCATGGGCTCGCGCGGGAAAGCAAATGGGCCAGGGAGAGGGGGAAATGGTTGGGCCGGCCCAGCTAGCGCGTCTCACACGCAGCGGGCCGCCTGACAATGGCCCCCGCTTGTCAGCGGGTGATTCTTACTGTAACATCCCAAATTTCAATAAAATGAACAAGAGAGAAATTCAAGAACCCAAAAATTAGGGTTAACAAAAACTTTTTCTCATCATATAGGTTTATGCATGTAGAGCACCTTATTGATTTTTTTTGAATGTGCAATTGCCATGATGCTTGCTTATGTGTTCTCTCTCACTCTAAAACCTTAGCCATGATCTCTTAATCATCCAAAGTCAAATAAAAAGAAAAGAGAAAAGAAATAATAAAAATCAATCTCACATACACATGAGGCTTAGGCCATTTTTACAAATCTTTGTTAGAGACCATTTTGGCTTGCACCATTAGGTGTAATTGATTACTAAACATATATTAACAACTTTGGAAACAATCAAACACAATTTAAATCAAATTTGAAACAAATATGAGCTCACATATGCTTATGGTCATATGTGACATTTATAATCTGGTACCCACTTTGAGCCACTGTATTTTCACTTTTCACTTCTACACTTGGTCAATTCTCTTCACCTCATCCAAGACAACATCAAGCACTACAACTTTGCCCAAAACCACCACCCCAAATTCCGTCACCAATTTCAAATGGGAAACATGCAAAGTTGGGACAAACTCACATATGTAAGATCACATGCAAAGTGAAATTTTGCAAATCAATTCCATTTTGAACCCCACCACCACCAATATGCTACATTTAATATATGTTTGCAACCCACCAAAAAGATTTGCAAAATTCGAAAATAATCTTCTTGCGGGCATTATGTCAAACACCTTGCAGGCAGGGTATCACTTTGAGCCCATACTGAATATTTTGGGTTGGACTTGGTCCAAACCTGCCTTCTCTGCGCCCTGGCACCTCCTCTTATCCCTCAGCATCAGTGCCAGCCACTGTGCTTCCCTCCACTTGCTCGACATGGTCAAAACCATGCCATGCCGTGGCATGGCATGGCCTCACCGTGCCATCTCCCTCACCCTTCACCTCTGGCCTGCACCACCGTGTCCCCTGGCTCCCTCTCACCTCCCTGGACGCGCCCGTGCCCTCCCCTGGTCAAAGCCACGCACACACACGACAGCACTGACGCGCCCAGACACGCCCAGCGCATGCCAGGATCGGCATGGACGCGCGCCAGGACGCCCTGGACGCGCCAGCGCGTGACGTCGCCCCAACGCCCCCCGCCACCACTTGCTCTCCCCTCAGCATCAGTCGACGCGCGACAACTCCCAGAACCGCCAGGACATGGCCAGTGGGCCGCGGGAACGCCGCAGGCGACGTGAGCTTCCGCGACCTTCCGCCATGCCCTGCGCGCTCCCGTCAAGCTCACCATCACCACAGACCCCCTGCAACGCCACGAGCACGCGCGTCAGCTTCCTCATGACGCCAGCCACCGGACGCGCCCATGCCTTGCCCCTTCGCCACCATGGAACGACGGCGACGACGACGACCCTAGCCGGGCGCCACAGCCACCATCCGCTCCTATAAAAGGAGGGCCTCTCCCACCCATTCGAGCACACCGATTCGTCTTCTCTCCTCTCCTAGCTTCTCCCCGCCACTCCAATTCCACCAGACCGTCGCCGGAGGCCGCCAATTGGAAGATCGCCGCCGCCGCCAGTACACGGAGCAAGGAGGAGCAGGAGGCCACCCCAGGAAGCGCCGCTGCTACCAGGCGCCTCCTCGTCCTCGACAACGTCGCGGCGCACCCCGCCGGCGACCGCCGGAGCCCCCGAGCGCCCTCCGACCCCCTACCGCAGCCGCCGGTGAGCTCCTCGCCCGCCGTCGACGACGACGCGCGTGGGCCGTGCGATCGTGCTCTGATCGCACGGCTCACATGCGGCACGTACCGTTTCGGTCGGCCAAGCCCCGCCGACGGTGGCCCCCGCCGTCGGACGGCCCGCTCGCGCCGGACGCGAAGTGGGCCGGCCCAACTCTTTTCCCCGTGCAGCCCGAGTTATTTTCCCGCGCGAGCCCACCAGTTCAAATTCGATTTTCCAGAATAAATAGAATATGCAATCTGATGCAAACTTTGAAAATTAATAGGGACAAATCTACTCAGTCAAATTTTACAAACTTTATATATTTGGAAACCTTATGAAATTATCTACACAATGCCACTGGATAGAACCCTAGATCTATTGTAGAATTAAAATGACAAAATAAACAAGGCAGGGACTTTTCTGCCTTATAATAATTATTAAAAATCAAACATAAATGCTTTTCAGTTGACTTCCACCTCCAATAATTCACATTTCACTTATACTAATTGTTTCTACAAAAATATGCCATGCTTACTTTAAATGATCATGGCTTAGTTGATTTAAATGCCCTTATGGCTATTTCTAGTCAAAGATATTGTCCAAAAATATTAGTAAATCATATGGGAGCTTTCCTTCCATTTAAATCTTGTCATGAACAATCCAATATGAGGTGAAGACTCTGGTCATAAAAATCTCATATGGTTTGTTGATGATATTAAATCATTACCATGCTAGGATTAAATTGTATGGGATGCTACACCCCATTTAAATCATTTTCTCAAAATGATAAGTGTGAAGAGGTTGACTTGGGTCAACCTAGGTCACATATTATACATAAGAGAAATTAAATCTTAAAAAGATAATGAGAGGAAATTATTTTTCTGAATAATTCACAGCAACATGAAAGATTATTATGAGAGGAAATTATTTTTCCTAATCAATAATAAAAACCCATCCACCAACATAATAGTGATATATAATGCTAGTTTAATTTGTGTGAATCATGTGTGTGCTTAGTTTAGTACATGAATTGGTGTGATGATTGTGTACCCCGTATTCGTATTTTAGACGCTAGTACCGAGGAGTATCCAGAGGAGGAGGAGGTCTACTGTCAGGGAGAAGAAGACCACTTTGACCAGTTTCCCAACCAAGGCAAGATAATACTCTTGCAAAGTGTTAGCTCATCCTGAGCCAAGCACCACCCAGTTACTTTATATTATGAGCCTAATTCCCAGTTTTATTTTAAGTTTTACTTATTGTTATTTTGTACTATTGTTTCATAATTTCATAGGGTAAATGTTAGATTAGTACAAGAGTATCAAAGTTAGCCTAGGAGCAAAGCAAATTACTTAGCACCCCTCATCCTTAGATGCTAGTGCTAAATTAAACATGACTACTCTAGATGGGAACATGTGTGGTGAAATGTTGAAATGATTTTTGAAGGTGAATATGACCAAGAGAAGATGGTGATTTTTGATTAAAAACTAGTATTGGTTTGGATGCGATACCTTTCCAATTATTGAGTACCCCCACAATACCTGATTATGGGTAGGGCTTAACTAGAAGTTTATGTATCTTAGCATGAGTTCCCTCTGAACACACATCATAGGGGTTATGCCGAGGCTGCCTCCGTTGTTGAGAAATGATGTGAAGTGAATTGTACGGCCAAGCCACTGTGCGGTTCCCGGGTTGACGAGTTGGTCTTCACCGGGAGGCCAAGCTCATGGGGAGAGGTGCTCATACTAGGGTTGGTAAATGAAAGGTTATGGTTGATGATCCGCGTCATTGTGTTACGATGATTCGGGGAAATCCCGACGGATGAAATCAAATGTTGTGGCACAAGTGTGCAACCTCTGCAGAGTGTAAATCTATTCGAATAGCCGTGTCCACGGTTACGGACGGTTGGAAAGGCCATACAGTTCCCGTATTAGAATTTGATCATATTGTTGATATGAATGGTGAATGGTGAATTGAGTATTTTGAAACACAACAGAGTTGTGGGAATGACACTAATGTTCCCACTTGAGTTAGTTAGCACTTGAATAAGTCTTTAGTAAATACCTGTGAACAAAAAAATTGGCTTTATGCAAATAAACTAGAGCTTAGTACCCCACTGCTAGAAATGTTAGCACTTACACTAGTATTAGTTTGCGAGTACATAAAGTACTCACGGCACGTGTCCCCTGGCTATTCAAATGGCCGGACTATGAAGAGGAGCAGCGAGTACGAGGAGGACGGTCAGCAGGAAGTCTACAACAACTAGGAGTACGCTAACGTCAAGCGTTGGCCTGTGGACTATAGAGTCCTTGTATCTTACGCTTCCGCTATGAACTTGTGTTGGTTCGTTGATCAGTTCGTTGATCGTTAGATCAACTATTTGTGTAATATGGATCATGTGATTCCAATTTGTAAGACTTTATGAGTTGTAATGAATGATGACTGTGATACTTAACTATTATGCCTCGCAACAACAATATTCACTGGGATTGCGATGTATGACATAATAGGCATCCGGACTTAAAAATCCGGGTGTTGACAAGTTGGTATCGAGCCATTGTTTGACCTTAGGAGACCCTAGTTTAGAATGGACGTTCCGAAAAATTTAGTTTCTAAAACAAATTGAGTGAATACTTGGGAAAAACTTACTCATTCTCTTTTCTACCGGATCTTTTCAAAAATGATGACCATGCTCTTCTTTTTAAAATACATCTAAAATATTGCCACACTTAGTCACATCTCTAACTTACTCATCCATTTCACTTTCAGATGGAGCCCTACGTCCAGACGGAGACCTACGACCTGGAGAACGGAGGAAGCCTGGTGTTCGAGCGCGACTTGTACCTTGTGTCCGAGAGGCTCGAACGTCCACCTCCCAAGTTCCATGGAGTCCGGATCCACGACACCCCCACCGGGGAACAGCGATGGATGATCACCGCCGACTTGAAGGGAAGTTCGGAGCCTCCCATCTCGGAGAGGATCCTTTTCTCCTTCAAGGCATGCAAGCTGGCCGGATGGGCTTGCTCACGCTCTTCAGGAGGGACTTGCTCGGGTGTGCGGACAGCACATCGCCGCACTCCGGGGAAGCCGCTTCGCCTACTTCGCCAGGCACGACACCATGGGAGAACCCATGGCACCCTCTTCACACCCGGTGCTCATGATCCATGTGCAGCATTTGGACTTCATGCTTCATGAGACCCGGAAGGACCTGGAGCGGACGCGGGTTCACAACCACCGTGCTCAGATGACTGTGGCTCACCATGCCGAAGCTATCCAGATGCTCGCCAAGGACCGCAAGATACTCCGCCTGCAGCGCGCCAAGAAGGATGCCACTATCCGCCGCCTTCGCGAGAAGATCCGCACTTTGGAGGTGACTGTCCGTACCCAGCAGGACCAGATCCGGGAGATGGAGGAGGAAGGAGATGACATTCGGGGAGGCGATGACTTCACGAGTGATGACAACGACTTTGAGGATGATGAGTTCACCGATGAGGAGGACTACGAGTTTACGGAAGCCGCGGAAGATGGGATCATTCCCATTGATGTGGATGAAGATGACGAGTAGTGTTGCACTCGATCACATGTGTAGGAATGGCTTGTACCCGTCCTTTGTATCGTAGCATGAAGGGTTCTTAAAACCCTGGGTATGAGTATGTATCCGGTCCCTTGTATCGTAGAAGGAAGAAGAAGGGTTCTTAAAACCCTTAGTGTGTTAGCTTGTAATCTGTGATGCTTGTTATGAATGAATGGATGTTTGTGTGTTATATGCATCATCAAAAGTCTTTAAAGTTTAAAAGTTACCCAAAATAAGCCATAGAAAATTCCCTCTTATCTCATGATCTATCTATCTGTTCAGATGGCTCACCGCAACGCGAACTCAGATGCGATGATGCAACTGCTGCAGACCCTGATGGCAGACAGGGAGACAGATCGAGCTGAACGTCAAGCCAGCCTCGCAGCACTGCAACAGTTAGCCAACAACCAGCAGGGCCATGGACACCATGACCATCCAGGATCCAAACTCAAGAATTTCCAAAACACCAACCCACCTGTGTTCAGCAAGACTGAAGAACCCTTAGATGCAGATGATTGGCTGCAAACCATGGAGAATAACTTGGAAGTAGCTGGGGTGGATGAGAATGAGAAAGTGCTGTTTGCTACGCACTACTTAGCAGGACCAGGCAAGAGCTTGGTGGACCAGCGCCCGTGCATTAAATGCCGGACGGATGATGACTTGGGCTGACTTTAAGCTCAAGTTTAGCAAGTACCATGTACCACCGAGGTTTGATCAAGAAGATGAGGGATGAATTCCGGGAGCTGAAGCAAGGCCGGATGTCGGTGGTAGAATACCGCGACGAGTTCCTAACCACTGTCAAGGTACGCCCACGATGAAACGGACACCAATGAGAAAAGGAAGGAGAGATTCCTCGAACGGCACCGCACGACGAGATGCGAGACGAGTCCTGGTCAACATTCCCTTTGCTGACCTTGAAGCCTTAGTGGATTCTTCCATCCAAATGGAAGGCAAGTTGCACCAGGCCAATGAAAACCGCAAGCGCCGCATGATGAATCGAGTGGGCCCGAGCAATGCCCCGAGATACCGCCCTAGCTCAAGCGGTGGTTTCGCCCCCGAAACAACAAGCCCCGAGAACCAAGTGTCGCGCCCGGTTTTCGGAACCGGAGCGGAGGAAACCCAAGGCCAGGAGGCCCCCACCACAACGAGCAACAACCCCAACTCCTATGTGCACCACAACAGCAACTTCAACCGCGCTCCGCCGCGAGCCCCCAACACCAACAACAACAACACCAACACTGCACCAAGGACCGGAAGCAATGCTATTCCGGTGGGAACCAAGGACAAGACCACAATCACCTGCTATGAATGTGGAGTTGTGGGACACTTCTCCAATGAGTGCCCCAAAAGACTGGCCAAGCTCGCCGGCAACACCGCTGCACCTGCTCAGCAGCAACGCCGTGTCTCCACCGGCAAGAAGTTCGCCCCCAACAACCCGCACAACCGCGGAGGTCGCCTCTACCACATGAACGCCGAGGAAGCCCAGGAAGCCCCAGATGTGGTGCTGGGTATGTTCTCTGTTAACTCAATACCAGCAAGAGTGTTGTTTGATTCCGGAGCATCACATTCATTTGTCACCGAAGATTTTGTGAGCACTAGTAAGATTCAACCAATCAGCTTGAAACATGTCATGATAGTTCAAATACCTGGATCAACAACTAAAGCTAGAAAATTTTGCAAAGAAGTACCCATCAGAATTCAAGAAATAATGTTTTTTGCAAACTTAATTGTTACGGGAACAAAAGGATTGGAAGTAGTACTAGGAATGGATTGGATGGCGAAACATCATGGATTGATAGGCTGCGCCAAGAAGGCCATCACCATGACTAGTAGCACCGGAATAACAATAGAACATGTGTACGAAAAACTCCCCGGAAATTTCACTTGCAACCAAGGAGTAGCCAAACCAACTCTGGATCGGATCGAGGTCGTTTGTCGATACGGCGATGTGTTTCCGGATGATCTACCCGGTATGCCCCCGGATCGGGATATCGAGTTTATCATCGAGTTAATTCCTGGAACAGGACCTATAGCCCGAGAGAGCCTATAGCATGAACCCGGCAGAACTAAGAGAGCTGAAGAAACAACTGGATGATATGTTGCACAAAGGTCTGATTCGACCAAGTTCGTCGCCTTGGAGATCACCAGTTTTGTTTGTGGATAAGAAAGATGGTGCCAATCGGTTATGTACGGATTATCGTAAACTTAACGATGTCACCATCAAAAACAAATACCCCTTGCCAAAGATAGAAGATCTGTTTGACCAGCTAGCCGGTGCCACCGTATTCTCCAAGATTGACCTGAGGACCGGTTACCATCAGCTGAAGATTCGTGCAACAGATATTCCCAAGACTGCCTTCACCACCAGATATGGACTGTATGAGTACAATGTCATGTCATTTGGATTAACCAATGCCCCCGCCTATTTCATGAACCTCATGAACAAGGTCTTCATGAACTTTTTGGATAAGTTTGTCGTTGTTTTCATCGATGACATTCTTATCTACTCCAAAACCGAAGAGGAACATGAACAACACTTGGAAATAATCCTAGAAACCACGAGGCAGCACAAGTTATATGCCAAGTTCGGTAAGTGTGAGTTTTGGTTGAAGGAGGTAGGATTCCTGGGACATATATTGTCCGCGGGGAGGAATTGCTGTAGATCCCGCCAAGATCAAGACCGTCCACGGAATGGAAAGCCCCAACCACTCAGACCGAGGTCCGCGCATTTCTCGGATTAGCGGGATATTACCGCCGATTCGTTGAAGGATTTTCCAGCATAGCCCGACCCATGACCCAACTGCTGAAGAAGGATAAGAAGTTTGAATGGACTGCCAAATGTGAAGAAAGCTTCCAACAGCTCAAGAACAGATTGACCACAGCCCCAATATTGATCATGCCGGATATCACCAAGCCATTTGATGTCTCTCGTGATGCGTCCAAGATTGGTCTTGGATGTGTGTTGATGCAAGGAGGCAAAGTGATATCATACCTGTCCCGGCAAGCCGAAACGAGCATGAGCAGAACTACCCAACCCATGACCTCGAACTCGCAGCCGTAGTGTTAGCCCTGAAAGTTTGGCGTCATTAACTCATGGGTAATCGATGCGAGATCTATTCTGATCACAAGAGCCTGAAGTATATCTTCACCCAGAAAGAGCTGAACATGAGGCAACGCAGATGGTTAGAGCTAATCAAGGATTATGATATGGAGATCCACTATCACCCCGGCAAGGCCAATGTAGTAGCAGATGCCCTGAGTAGACTGCCTTGTCAGTTAAACTCCATGATAGCAAAGGAACAGCCTAGCCTACACCAAGAGTTTGAGCATTTCAGAATGGAGCTAGTTAGTGAAGGATACCTAGCCAGCATAGAACTGCAGCCCACTTTGATTGGACAGATCAAAGAAGCCCAGAAGGGAAATGCCAGCATTGACGGAATCAAGAGTCAGATAGCTGCAGGAAAGGCACCAGGATTCACCATCGATAAAGAAGGAGTACTTTGGTACAACGGTCGCCTGTGTGTACCGTCAGATTCAGAATTGAAGCAAGTCATACTGAAGGAAGCTCACGACACCCTGTATTCCATTCATCCCGGAGGAACCAAGATGTACCAAGACCTGAAGGAACAATTCTGGTGGCACGGAATGAAGCGAGAGATAGGAAGTTATATCGCCAAGTGCGATATATGTCAGCGAGTCAAGGCAGAACATCAACGACCCGCAGGACTGTTGCAACCCTTACAAATTCCTGAGTGGAAATGGGATTCTGTCGGTATGGACTTTATCACAGGATTGCCCAAATCTAGCAGAGGGAATAACTCCATTTGGGTGGTCATTGATAGGTTGACCAAGGTTGCACACTTCATCCCTGTCAAGACCACATACCAAGGCCCAAAGTTAGCTGAGTTGTACATCTCAAGGATAGTAGCCCTGCACGGAACCCCGAAGTCAATTGTGTCAGATAGAGGATCACAGTTCACCTCAAGATTCCGCGAGAAAGTGCATGAAGGGCTAGGAACCCGTCCGAACTTCAGCACGACCTATCACCCGCGAGACTGACGGACAGACCGAGAGAGTCAATCAGATCCTAGAAGATATGTTGAGAGCCTGTGTACTGGAATATGGATCCAAGTGGGAAGACTGCTTGCCCTATGCAGAATTCTCGTACAACAACAGTTATCAAGCCAGCTTACAGATGGCCCCCTTTGAAGCCCTGTACGGAAGGAAATGCCGTACCCCTCTGAACTGGTCAGAAGTCGGAGAAAGCCAAGTCTTTGGACCCGATGTTCTTCGAGAAGCCGAAGAGAAGGTGCACAAGATCCGCGAGTATCTCAAGACGGCACAATCCCGACAGAAGAGCTACGCTGACAAAAGACGCCGAGAGATGACCTTTGAGATTGGAGATTTTGTCTACCTCAAGGTGTCACCCCTCAAGGGAATGCAGAGATTCCAGCTGAAAGGAAAACTTGCACCCCGATATGTCGGACCATTCAAAGTTCTGAGTCGCCGAGGCGAAGTGTCCTATCAACTGGAACTACCTGAAGAAATGGCAGCCGTGCACAATGTGTTTCACATCTCACTGCTCCGGAAGTGCCTTGAAGTACCGGAGAAGACTGAAGTATTCAAGAATATAGATCATCGTTCGGTGGATATTAACACAGACTTGACATACCGCGAAGTACCTATTCGCATCCTGGAGGAAGCATACAGAACCACCCGCACCAGGAGTATCAAGTTCTTGAAGATTCAGTGGAGCAATCACACTGAAGACGAAGCCACTTGGGAACGCGAAGAAGACATGAAGAAAGAATACCCCGATCTCTTTAGTACCTAGTTTTCTCTCGATCTCGAGACGAGATCTTTTGTAAGGGGAAGGGTTTGTAACATCCCAAATTTCAATAAAATGAACAAGAGAGAAATTCAAGAACCCAAAAATTAGGGTTAACAAAAACTTTTTCTCATCATATAGGTTTATGCATGTAGAGCACCTTATTGATTTTTTTTGAATGTGCAATTGCCATGATGCTTGCTTATGTGTTCTCTCTCACTCTAAAACCTTAGCCATGATCTCTTGATCATCCAAAGTCAAATAAAAAGAAAAGAGAAAAGAAATAATAAAAATCAATCTCACATACACATGAGGCTTAGGCCATTTTTACAAATCTTTGTTAGAGACCATTTTGGCTTGCACCATTAGGTGTAATTGATTACTAAACATATATTAACAACTTTGGAAACAATCAAACACAATTTAAATCAAATTTGAAACAAATATGA
The DNA here is from genome assembly GCF_022539505.1 of Lolium rigidum. Classification (NCBI taxonomy): domain Eukaryota; kingdom Viridiplantae; phylum Streptophyta; class Magnoliopsida; order Poales; family Poaceae; genus Lolium; species Lolium rigidum. The sequence goes on from NC_061508.1 coordinate 152,151,474, forward strand.
GCTCACATATGCTTATGGTCATATGTGACATTTATAATCTGGTACCCACTTTGAGCCACTGTATTTTCACTTTTCACTTCTACACTTGGTCAATTCTCTTCACCTCATCCAAGACAACATCAAGCACTACAACTTTGCCCAAAACCACCACCCCAAATTCTGTACCAATTTCAAATGGGAAACATGCAAAGTTGGGACAAACTCACATATGTAAGATCACATGCAAAGTGAAATTTTGCAAATCAATTCCATTTTGAACCCCACCACCACCAATATGCTACATTTAATATATGTTTGCAACCCACCAAAAGATTTGCTCAAAATTCGAAAATTAATCTTCTTGCGGGCATTATGTCAAACACCTTGCGAGCGGTGGTATCACTTTGAGCCCATACCTGAATATTTTGGGTTGGACTTGGTCCAAACTCTGCCTTCTCTGCGCCCTGGCACCTCCCTCTTATCCTCATCAGCATCGCATGCCAGCCACTGTGCTTCCCTCCACTTGCTCGACATGGTCAAAACCATGCCATGCCGTGGCATGGCATGGCCTCACCGTGCCATCTCCCTCACCCTTCACCTCTGGCCTGCACCACCGTGTCCCCTGGCTCCCTCTCACCTCCCTGGACGCGCCCGTGCCCTCCCCTGGTCAAAGCCACGCACACACACGACAGCACTGACGCGCCCAGACACGCCCGGGACGCCATGCACGCCGGATCGGCATGGACGCGCGCCGCAGGACGCCCGGACGCGCCGGCGCGTGACCGTCGCCCCAGCGCCACCCGCCACCACTTGCTCTCCTCGGCGCTCGGCCGACGCGCGACAACTCCCGGAACCGCCAGGACATGGCCGGTGGGCCGCGGGAACGCCGCGCGGCGACGTGAGCTTCCGCGACCTTCCGCCATGCCCTGCGCGCTCCCGTCAAGCTCACCATCACCACAGACCCCCTGCAACGCCACGAGCACGCGCGTCAGCTTCCTCATGACGCCAGCCACCGGACGCGCCCATGCCTTGCCCCTTCGCCACCATGGAACGACGGCGACGACGACGACCCTAGCCGGGCGCCACAGCCACCATCCGCTCCTATAAAAGGAGGACCTCTCCCACCCATTCGAGCACACCGATTCGCCTTCTCTCCTCTCACTAGCTTCTCCCCGCCACTCCAATTCCACCGGATCGTCGCCGGAGGCCGCCAATTGGAAGATCGCCGCCGCCGCCGAGTACACGGAGCAAGGAGGAGCAGGAGGCCACCCCGAGAAGCGCCGGCTGCTACCGGGCGCCTCCCCGTCCTCGACAACGTCGCGGCGCACCCCGCCGGCGACCGCCGGAGCCCCGGCGCGCCCTCCGACCCCTACCGCAGCCGCCGGTGAGCTCCTCGCCCGCCGTCGACGACGACGCGCGTGGGCCGTGCGATCGTGCTCTGATCGCACGGCTCACATGCGACGTACCGCTTCGGTCGGCCAAGCCCCGCCGACGGTGGCCCCCGCCGTCAGACGGCCTGCTCGCGCTGGACGCGAAGTGGGCCGGCCCAACTCTTTTCCCCCTGCAGCCCAGTTATTTTCCCGCGCGAGCCCACCAGTTCAAATTCGATTTTCTAGAATAAATAAGATATGCAATCTGATGCAAACTTTGGAAATTAATAGGGACAAATCTACTCAGTCAAATTTTACAAACGTTATATTTTTGGAAACCTTATGAAATTGTCTACACAATGCCACTGGATAGAACCCTAGATCTTTTGTAGAATTAAAATGACAAAATAAACAAGGCAGGGACTTTTCTGCCTTATAATAATTCTTAAAAATCAACCAAACATGCTTTTAAGTTAATTCCACCTCCCATAATTCACATTTCACTTATACTAATTGTTTCTACAAAAATATGCCATGCTTACTTTAAATGATCATGGCTTAGTTGATTTAAATGCCCTTATGGCTATTTCTAGTCAAAGATATTGTCCAAAAATATTAGTAAATCATATGGGAGCTTTCCTTCCATTTAAATCTTGTCATGAACAATCCAATATGAGGTGAAGACTCTGGTCATAAAAATCTCATATGGTTTGTTGATGATATTAAATCATTACCATGCTAGGATTAAATTGTATGGGATGCTACACCCCATTTAAATCATTTTCTCAAAATGATAAGTGTGAAGAGGTTGACTTGGGTCAACCTAGGTCACATATTATACATAAGAGAAATTAAATCTTAAAAAGATAATGAGAGGAAATTATTTCTCTGAATAATTCAAAGCAACATTTAAGATTATTATGAGAGGAAATTATTTTTCCTAATCAATAAGAAAAAACCCATCCACCAACATAATAGTGATATATGATGCTAGTTTAATATTGTGTGAATCATGTGTGTGCTTAGTTTAGTACATGAATTGGTGTGATGATTGTGTACCCCGTATTCGTATTTTAGACGCTAGTACCGAGGAGTATCCAGAGGAGGAGGAGGTCTACTGTCAGGGAGAAGAAGACCACTTTGACCAGTTTCCCAACCAAGGCAAGATAATACTCTTGCAAAGTGTTAGCTCATCCTGAGCCAAGCACCACCCAGTTACTTTATATTATGAGCCTAATTCCCAGTTTTATTTTAAGTTTTACTTATTGTTATTTTGTACTATTGTTTCATAATTTCATAGGGTAAATGTTAGATTAGTACAAGAGTATCAAAGTTAGCCTAGGAGCAAAGCAAATTACTTAGCACCCCTCATCCTTAGATGCTAGTGCTAAATTAAACATGACTACTCTAGATGGGAACATGTGTGGTGAAATGTTGAAATGATTTTTGAAGGTGAATATGACCAAGAGAAGATGGTGATTTTTGATTAAAAACTAGTATTGGTTTGGATGCGATACCTTTCCAATTATTGAGTACCCCCACAATACCTGATTATGGGTAGGGCTTAACTAGAAGTTTATGTATCTTAGCATGAGTTCCCTCTGAACACACATCATAGGGGTTATGCCGAGGCTGCCTCCGTTGTTGAGAAATGATGTGAAGTGAATTGTACGGCCAAGCCCTGTGCAGTTCCCAGGTTGACAGTTGGTCTTCACTGGGAGGCCAAGCTCATGGGGAGAGGTGCTCATACTAGGGTTGGTAAATGAAAGGTTATGGTTGATGATCCGCGTACTTGTGTTACGATGATTCGGGGAAATCCCGACGGATGAAATCAAATGTTGTGGCACAAGTGTGCAACCTCTGCAGAGTGTAAATCTATTCGAATAGCCGTGTCCACGGTTACGGACGGTTGGAAAGGCCATACAGTTTCCAGTATTAGAATTTGATCATATTGTTGATATGAATGGTGAATGGTGAATTGAGTATTTTGAAACACAACAGAGTTGTGGGAATGACACTAATGTTCCCACTTGAGTTAGTTAGCACTTGAATAAGTCTTTAGTAAATACCTGTGAACAAAAATTGGCTTTATGCAAATAAACTAGAGCTTAGTACCCCACTGCTAGAAATGTTAGCACTTACACTAGTATTAGTTTGCGAGTACATAAAGTACTCACGGCTGTGTCCCTGGCTATTCAAATGGCCAGACTATGAAGAGGAGCAGCAGTACGAGGAGGACGGTCAGCAGGAAGTCTACAACAACTAGGAGTCTGCTAACGTCAAGCGTTGGCCTGTGGACTATAGAGTCCTTGTATCTTACGCTTCCGCTATGAACTTGTGTTGGTTCGTTGATCAGTTCGTTGATCGTTAGATCAACTATTTGTGTAATATGGATCATGTGATTCCAATTTGTAAGACTTTATGAGTTGTAATGAATGATGACTGTGATACTTAACTATTATGCCTCGCAACAACAATATTCCTGGGATTGCGATGTATGACATAATAGGCATCCGGACTTAAAAATCCGGGTGTTGACACTTACCGAAACGGTACGCAGGGCTGAGAGACGTTGGATCAGACGCTGATCCAACGGTCGAGCATCGTCGTCGTCGACGGCGAGAAGCAGGCGCTGGCACGGCGGAGGTAGGGGGTCGACGGCGATCCTGGGCTCCGGCGAGGCGGGGCGTCGGCGGCGTTCGACGTTGTCGAGGACGGCGAATCGAACGGTGGTCGAGGGAGAGCTTGAGGAGGACGCAATCGACGGCGAGCCTCTCGGCACCTCCGCGGCTCCGACGTTGCAATTGGACGGCGTCGGCGGCTAATGGAGCAAGGGAGTGAGCGAGGCGAGTGAGAAGAGGGAGTGGAGACTGGCGGTGTGAAGAAATCGAGGGGGAGGGTCTCTTTTTATAGTGGCGCGTGGTGGCCGTGGTGGAGCGGGGCAGGTCGAGCATGGAGGCGAGGCTACCGGCGTCTAGCGTCACGGGCGAGTGGGCAGGGCAGTGCAGCATGGTCTGGCGGTCGTCACGGTGGTCTCAGAACAGCGGGAGGGGGACGGGCTTGGTCTGCATAGTGCGGCGTCCTGCGGGACGGTGGCGGCGGTCGGCGACGAAGTCGTCGGCTATAGGGCTTGCGCGGGCCGGTGGGGTTGTCCGAGGTGGGAGCAGGTGACCGGGTGAGTGCGTAGGAGAGAGGGAGAGGACGAGAGGAGGTCGGCAGCGACGGGGTCAAGCGGCGGCTTGCGGCGCGCTCGCGTTGCCACCATGCGCATGCGGCGTCACGGGGGCGTGTCCGGGCGCGGCGCGTTACGGCGGTGCGGCGTCTCTGGGGTCGGCGCGTGCATGGTCGGCTTCGGGAGGGGTCGGGGAGGGCAGGCGACATGGTGAGGGGAGATGGATGTGAGAGGAGGAAGGGATGGCATGGTGGGTGACAAGAGCTCGGCATGGTGGTGTTCTGGTCAAAGATGGTCCAATGCCGGGGCAGGCAAGTGGTGGCACTGGTGTTGAAAGGTGAGGGAGGTGCCGAGCATGCGAGGAGGGCGGGGTTGGACCAAGTCCAAGCCAAAATCGGTATGGGCACAATTCTAGTTGGTGCACACAAGGTGTTTGTATAAATGGCCGCAAGAAAGTTTTTGTTGAATTTTGGCAAACTTTTTGGTGGATCTCAATCATATAATATTTGAAGTATATTGGTGGTGGTGGTGCTCATTTTGGTGTTGATTTGCAAAGTTTCAAAAAGTGGATCATCTTCTCTTTAATTCAAAGTCTCCACTTGGCAATTCTCTACTTGGTCAACCTGGTCAACTTCAGCAGGGATGGTCAACATGGAAGTTGTTGACCTTGACAT
>NC_061508.1:152156768-152334513 GCF_022539505.1 Lolium rigidum
AGCTTTGACCATGAATCAGCCCATAATACTGTCCCATTGGGTTTTAACTTTTTCTTTTTGGAACACAAGTGGGGTCAAAAGACCCTGGTGAAGAGAACCATGTGGCAGGTACAATTTACAGAAAGACCCCTTAACATCTCTTGCCCTAAGAAACCTAATATTTGAAGAAGGGGCCCTCCACTTTACTAAAAACACCCTAGCTAAGAAGTTGAAAAAGCAATCAAGTTCAAAGGTGCCTCTACCACCCAACGCCGGCGAACTTCAGGCGATTCCACCGAGCTCCGAGCGCAGTAAGCTTGAACCCTCTTGTCCGGCGACCAGATCAATCCCCGCTGGAAGGTCGGGGACGGACCACTTGACCATCTAGCAGCGTCGAGCTCCACCAGCAGATCAGTTGGGCCTCCATCATGAAGGTAGAAGAAGGGCCACCGTCTTGGCCATGGATCACGGAGATGAGCACAATCCCCGTGTGTTGCGCCCGATGAAGAGCTCCGAAGCGACAAGGATCGCACCGCCATCGATCGAGAGGAGATCATCTGCCTCTGCCGCCACCTTGACGACGCTTATTGAGGAATGCCTCACCGGATCTGCCACCACCGCCACACCTCCACCTTGAAGATTCGGCAGGGAGCATCACCGAAGACCACTCGGTGCCGCGCCAGGACACAGGAGCGACGAGCCTCCATGGCACCAAGCCAAACTCCATAAAGGTAAGACTGGAACAAGCCCAAAGCCTAGATCTAAACCTACACCTACAGAAGAAAGAGGAAGGAGAACTACTATCTACACTACAGCCCAAGCCTCCTCTCCCATGCTCACGCCAAGCAGCAGTGCCGCCGGCAGAGAAGGGGAGGGGCGCCGGGCGGAGAGACCGAAGGGAGAGGCTCAGGAACTGTTCACAAGAGAGAGAGAGAGAGAGAGAGAGAGAGAGAGAGGAGAAGAAAGAATAATCGACGTCCGGTTTTAAATATTCGATACCGCACTCTAGCTAGTTTGGTGCGAAAAAAATTAATAATACATTTTTTCTCTAATTCTAGAAATAATACTCAATTTTGTCAAATTTCACAAAAAATACAACATTGGAGTATTGTTTCCTGATTAGTACTTATCGAGCTAACTTAACCCGACTGGTCGAAATTCGGTGGACCAGCACGTGTGACATAGCAGGCCAAAAAAAAGTATCAGGATAAGCTAACCCGACAGGTCCTATCGGGCAAGCCTAACCCGACATGCACTTGTCGGGGAAGACCAACCCGATTGCACAACTGCTCACCTTTCTCGGTCTCTCCTCACGCAAGAAGCACACATGCATCACTAGGATGGGTTAATTAGAAGCAAAAGCTGCCACATGACACAGGGATCAATGCAGCACATGCAAATGCTTCGCGGCGCAAATGGAATTAGAGCATCTCCAGCCGTCTCCCCGACGAGATCCCTGCAGCCTTTTTTTCATCCGGATGGCGTTATTCGGTCTAGTCGCGCCCCTGGCGATGTAGCCCCGCCTAACGATGACGCTACACCATGGCCAAGGAGTCCCCCAACCCAAGCCATACACGACAAGGTGAACTCAATCCTCTCTACCCTCGATCTCGATACAACTTCGGATGGAGTGCTACCTCATTCCGATATGTTATGTGTTATTAGGTATGAGCTTCGACAAGGAACCGTAGAGGAGGAACAAGCATTGCACAAGGGAGAAGAAGAGGAAATGAGAAGAGAAGAAGAAGAAGAGGAAATGAGAAGAGAAGAAGAAAGAAGAAGAAGAAGAAGAAGAGAAGAGAGAAAGAGAAAGGAGGCCGGCCCCTCCACCTCAAGGGAGGCCGAAGCCTCTACCCAAAGGGGAGGCCGGAGCCTCCACCCAAGGGGGGGGGGCGGCCAGCACCAAGGGCCATGTCTCCGTGCGGGAAAGAAGCAGGACCGGTACCACGAGTGGAGCCTCCACCCAGGGGCTGGCTGGAGCCTCCACCCAAGGTACCGCCCGAGGTACCGCTCGGGGCCCTCGACTCCCAGTAATGTCGCGCTCATTTTGTTGCTCTCCCCGGTACCTCGACCGGTACCTCCGCCCGTGGTACCGCCCGCGCGCAAATGAACTCAAATCTGAGCCGTCCATTCGCCATCTAGCCGATGTAACTTATTTAGCCTTTGCCCAAACTATCCTTGACTCAAATCTGGCTATATGTATCTCCCGTACTCCTCCTTTGTTAGGTTAGACAAGATTTGACTTAGAATAGATTTTGAGCTTTATCTCCCTAGAACTATGTTCTTTGTATCAAGGCACTCTTTTGAGATTTGAGTTTTGTTGTGTGAGATTCTAGTGTTGCCCACTCTCTCTCACACAGCTTGATTCAACTCCCAAACCGGTCTCTCCGTTCGGAATTCTACCTCGTGTCTCTTCCGGGTTGATTCTATCGGCGTGGTCCATCGAGCCACGGGAGTGAAATTCGTTTGTATCGGGTTGGTGTGCGTGTGTTTGTTCTTCGTGTTCATCGCGTTCTTCATCTCTCCCTCTTTTCCCCTCTTTGATTTCGGGTCGATTCGCGAGATCGGGCCACATCCTAGGTCTTAGACCACATCATATGGTATCAGCAGCTCAAGGTTACCGCGAATTTGACACCCCACCCACCCAATTTCATCTCTGAAAAATTTCCCAAAAAATTCCCAAAAAAATAGCCCTAATTTGCCTTTTGACGGATCTGCGATTTTGTTGCGTTTTGAGTGGTTTTGGTCCATTGATTCGGTGTTATTAGTGTTGATCTACTACTCCCCCCACTTTCTATCCACAAATTTCATCGTTTCCCTTCGATTTGGGTCGATTTGGTTTGATATTGGGGAAGAACAGGAGAGAGAAAGGGACGAACAGCTCATGCGTGCTCCCAGGAAGAAAAAACAGCCACGAGCGGTACCACGGGTGGAGCCTACAGCCACGCACGAACTGCCCGAGAAATAGAAAAACAGACAGCTGAGTTGAACAGGAGAAAGGAGGCAGCTTCTGCATCCAGCAGGAGAAGGGCGGATCTAAGTGGACAATCTAGAGTTTCGGGTGATAGCCACAGAGAGGCTCGGAACGAGAGGAAGATCAAGGTTACAACACATACCCGAAGCGGAAAGAGAGCACTTGGTTCAAAACCTCGACATGTCTTTTATGTCGATAGATACAAGAGGAAATATTATCCCTAAGACACCGAAGCTCGGGTATATGGCGACACAAGCTTACATCCTCGCATCCAGGCCACCCTCGGGAGATCCAAGGGAAACATTATATAATATGGCGTTAGCGAGGGTTGGAGCTATGGGGACGGCGTTCGTAGCAACGCCTCCCGAAGGAGCGACAAGGCAAAATAGTCCACGACTCGCGGCGGCAACGGCGGCAGCTCTCGAAGGACCAAGTGGAGCAAGAGATGCAGGAGCACAAGCAAGGGTCGATAGAGCGAGGCAAAGCGAGAAGAGATCATCGGCAGCCCCGGAGCTTAATGACGAGGATATGTGCGGTCTACCGTGCTTCACGAGAAGAGTCCGAAAAACTCGAGTCCCCTCAGGATTCAAGTTATCCGATCACTTCAAAAAATTCGACGGTCTGCAAGATCCAGAGGACTGGCTAATTGATTATCTCGAGACAGTGAAGCTAACCGGAGGAACTAGAGCAACAGCCATGCAAAGTATTCAGGTGCACTTAAGTGGAGCCGCACGATCTTGGATCAAAAAACTTCCGCCAGGATCCATCGACAAGTCGGGAAAGTTTCGAGGACATATTCGTCAAGAACTTCGGGTCCACGTGCAAAAAACCCGCGTCGTTAGAAGAGCCGAGGGCATGTCGACAAAAGCCGGATGAGTCAATGAGAAAATATATCCAAAGGTGGAACATCATAAAAAAACTCGGCGAGAAAATATATCCGACGAGAGAGCAATAGATGCGTTTGTCGCGGGAATTAGGCGTGGAGATTTTGTCGAGGATTTGGGAAGGACCAATCCAAAAACGAGTATCCGCGTTGATGGAAATAGCAAATAGATGGGCGGACGGAGAAGACGCTGTCCACAATAAACGACACAGGTCGCCGGAGGAGGACCGTGGTCGAAATTACCAATCGAGGCGACGATTTCCTCGGCGGTATCGAACTACGACGTTCCGGGGCAAATTTCGAGCTGGATTCCGAGCCAGCGCGAGGAGGAAATAATAGAGATGATTATCGGAGAAGTAATGAGCAGAGAAGCGACAATAGAGACGACTCCCGCAATAGACAAAATAGTGGGCCGAGGTTCCCAAGACCTTTCGTGTCCCCGAAGAAATGCTCGAACGGACCGTGCCGGATGCACTTCTTCCTCGACGAGCAACGGGAAAAGACAGGTCGGGGCACTGCAGAAAGACTGTCGAAATTTTCGAGCAATGTTCGGATACGCAGAAAATGCTCACGCTCGAGCAGCACGAGAGAAACCCTCGGGAGCCTAGGAGCGAAGTTCATCTACCGCCACCTCCCGCGATTACGAGAGGACAATCGACACCAGCTCGGAATAGCGGCAGCACTTGCACCACCACCCTATGTTGATCCTAACTCCAACGGAGCGAGTGTCGATGATTCGAAGGGAAGGCCGTCCAATAGAGCTCAAAAAGTAATCTCACGACAGGTGTTTATGGCAGAGAAAATGCCTCCACCAACGGTTGAGTACCTTAATTGGTCGGGACAAGATATCGGCTTCACAATAGCGGATCATCCGCGAGCAAGTTCCTCGACCAGGGCGATCAGCACTTATTCCGCCGAGTTATCGCATGATTTGACGTTTCTCGAGTATTCATAGATGGTGGCAGCAGCTTAAACCTTATGTATGCGAGATACATTGAGGAAGATGAACATATCCTTAGCAAACCCGAAGCCAACGGACACAAGGTTCCACGGCATCACACCGGAAAAACCAAGTTACCCATTGGGAAAGATCAACCTCGACGTTCGGTTTGGAACCCGAGAAAATTATAGAATCGAGAACCGGAGTTTGAAGTCGTGGATTTTCCATCGCGAGTATCACGCCTTGTTGGGACGACCAGCATACGCTAGATTTATGGCGAGTACCACACTATACATACCCGTTATGGAGATTGCCCGGACCCAAGGGACCAATCACGGTCAAAGGGAGTTTCGCCTTAGGCGATAAGTGCGACAAGGATTTCCATCGGTTATCGGAAACCTTCGGGATGCAAGCTGAATACTTGGCGTCGAAAAGCATGACCGATTACGACGTCGCGCCGGACGTTGGAAGGCCAAGCAAAGAATCAACTTTCAACACGAGAGAAAAATTCTAAGGAGGTGCGGATTCACCCGACGGATCCAAAAAGACGACATCCATTGCAAACAACATGGATATCGCATAGGAAAGCGCGCTCGTCGAGTTCCTCCGTGAGAACTGGAAAATCTTCGCATGGTGTCCAGTCGACATGCCGGGAGTACCCGGGGAACTTGCCGAGCACCACCTAAATTTGGATCCAACAGCGAAACCAATCGAGACAACCTTTGCGGCGTTTTTCGGAACCAAACCGCAAAGCCATGCTATCGAGAAATAAATCGATTAGAGGAAGCTGGTTTTATCGGAGAGATATCTACGAAGCCACATGGGTAGCTAACCCGAGTGATGGTGCCGAAGAAAAACACGACAGTCCTTCGCATGTGCGTCGACTTTACGTGTCTCAACAAACATTGCCCTAAGGATCACTTTCCCCTCCCAAGGATCGATCAAATCATCGACTCCACGGCAGGTTGTGAACGTCTTTCCTTTTTGGATGCATACTCCGGTTATAACCAGATCAGATTAAAAGAAGATGATGAAGCCAAAACAAGCATTTATTACACCTTATGGCGTGTTTTGCTACAAGACAATGCCCTTCGGTTTAAAAATGCGGGAGCAACATATCGGAGGATGATGCGAAGTGTTTAGCAACACGGATCGGGAAAAACGTGCAAGTATACATTGATGATGTCGTCATAACGTCCAAAAAGGGGGCAACGCCGATCGAGGATCTCAAAGAAACTTTTGACAACCTCGACAAATTCCGCCTCAAGCCGAACCCGACGAAGTGTTCTTTTGGCGTCCCAGCGGGAGAACTTCGGGGTTTCTAGTTTCAGCAAGAGGGATTGAAGCAAATCCCGACAAAATACAAGCCATAGTAACAATGAGAAAGCCAACGAAGTTGAAAGAAATACGACAGCTAAGCTGGGCGAATCGCAGCTTTGAGCGGATTCGTCGCCGGGTTAGGAGAAAAAGCATTACCATTTTATGCGCCGATAAAACAAGGAGATAAATTCCGAGTGGAACGAAGAGGCCGATATAGCTTTCGAGGATCCGAAGCGAAAAATCTCGACACCACCAATCCTGGTGGCTCCAAAGGAAAAGGAACCTCTCCTGTTGTATATTGCAGCCACACCCCAAGTGGTTAGCACGGTGTTAGTTGTCGAAAGAGAAGAAGAAGGGAAAATCCATGGAGTGCAGCGGCCAGTATACTTCGTGAGCGAAGTCTTGTCGCCCTCAAAACAAAGGTACCCTCAGTACCAAAAGCTAGCATATGGAGTGTTCACGACAGCACGGAAATTGCGCCACTATTTTTCGGCACACCCGATCACAGTGGTCAACGAAGCTCCCTTGTCAAATATACTGAACAACCCAGAAGCTACGGGTCGTGTCTCCCTTTGGGGAATAGAACTTTCCCCTCGGGACATCACGTACGAAAAAAGAAAAGCAATAAAGTCGCAAATACTGCCGGACTTCATCGCGAGTGGATGGAGTTGCAAAATACGGGACCCCCAGATTTATCGAGAACCTGGACTATGAACTTTGATGGGTCCAAGAGACTAGAAGGGGCTGGCGCAGGAGTAGTACTCATATCACCTGAAGGCGACAAGATGAAGTACATCCTTCGGATGACGTTCCCTAACGCATCTAAGAATGAAGCAGAATATGAGGCTCTCATACACGGGATGAAGATGGCGAAAGCCCCACGGAGCAACTCGATTAAAAATCTTTGGCGATTCACGAGTTGGTAGCTCAGCAAGTTATGAACCAATGTGACGCGATCAATGATAGCATGATGGCATACAAGGAGGTGTACAATGAGCTCGAGAAGTTGTTCGATGGATGCGAAGTAAATCATATTAGTAGATTGAGCAACGACGAAGCCGACGTTACGGCAAACATCGGGTCGCGAGTGCCTTGCAATCCCACCGTGTGTATTTTGGGAAGAGATAACAGAGAGATCCACCGAGTCGACAAAATCAAAAAGAAGGAGAAGAAACCCTTGGGGGCTACCAAGGAGAAGCAAGAGGAAGAAGAAGAAGAGCAAGACCTGGTCATGGTAGTACGGATACCAGTGGATGCAGCCATACATATCATATATACTCGGGAAAGAAATACCCGACGATCCGGTCGAGGCAAGGCGAGTAATTCGACGCTCCAAAGCTTTCACGGTGGTTAAGGGAGAATTATATAAAAGAAGTATTTCAGGCGTCTTGCGAGAGGTGCGTCACACCCGAAGAAGGAAGAATAATTCGAAGGATGTACACGAAGGAATATGTGGCCACCACGCAAGTAGTCGAGCTATCGCGAGCCAAGGTTTTTCGGGCAGGATTCTACTTGGTTAACGAGCAATTGAGGATGCTAAGGACATAGTACGAACTTGCGACGCGTGTCAAAGGTTTGCCGCAAAACCTCACTCTCCGACGAGCAGAGCTAGCACCAATACCTTTGTCGTGGCCCTTTGCACAATGGGGACTCGATATGGTGGGCAAGTTACACAAATCGTGGCCGGGAGGAAAGGAATACATGCTAGTAGTCGTCGACAAATTTACAAAGTGGATAGAAGCGAAGCCGATAAATTCACCGGACGGAGCATCTGCGAGTAAAATTCATAAAAGGCCTCGTCTTCGATTTGGAGTGCCCCACAGCATCGTCACAGACAACGGCAGCAATTTCACATCCAATGAATTCAAAGACTATTGCAAAGAGGTGGGTATCAAGCTGAACTTTGCGTCAGTTGCACATCCTCAAACCAATGGGCAAGTTGAGAAAGCCAATGGCATCATCTGCAATGGCATCAAGAAACGTCTGTTGGGACCTTTAGAAAAAGCTCGACATACCTGGCTCGAAGAACTACCAAGTGTGTTGTGGAGCATCCGAACAACACCAAATACGGCGACACAAGAAACCCCGTTTTTCTAGTCCATGGCGCGGAAGCGTACTTCCAATAGAAATAGAGCACGACTCCCCTAGAGTCATAGCATATGATGAAGAAGCGTCAAAGACAAGCATTGGAAGACGATGTAGATGCACTCGACGAAGCTCGAGACGAAGTATTATCAAGGGTCACCAAATATCAACGGGACTTGAAAAATTATCACGGTCGACGTTTGCGGCCAAGATCTTTTCAAGTGGGGGACTTAGTTCTTCGGCTCACGCAAAAAAGTCATGAAAAACTCGAGTCACCATGGCTTGGTCCCTATATCGTCACGGAAGTAATTGGAGGAGGAGCATACAGAATAAAGGACAAGAAGACAGGGGTGGAGGAGCCAAACCCCTGGAACGTGGCGCAACTTAGGCGGTTCTACGCCTAGAGTCGAAATATAGTCCTTGTAAAACTTCAATGTACTGAAACGCCCGCGAGTTTTCAGACGCACTCTTTTCCTTTTTCGGGGCACCGAGTGGGGCCGGAGAAGGTTTTTAATGAGGCGGGCTCGCGGTGCTGCAATATAATAAAGATAGTGGCTATATCACCTTTCTTCTTTATCAACATGACCAAAGTCATTGCTCCGACGAATTCCAATATAGTTCATCGACAAAAGAAAAACCTTACCTTGGTATTCAAATACCTCGTGAGTCAATAAAATACAAAATAGTACTCAATAAAAGCTCGGGGGCTCATATTTGCCTCAAATATATAAATGCCTTGGTTCACAACCTCGCAAATATACAAATATAGTAAAGAGTCACCGAAACACTCGGGGGCTTCAACAACATAGAGGACCTCAGCAATATACAATAAAATCCTTCGGAAACATAAAAAAGAGGAGGGACATTAAAAAAGAGTGAGACATAAGGTTTCCAATATAATACAAGTCAGTTAAATCCCAAGATAGTATCTACGGACAAGCCCCTGGTTGTCTTATGCTCAGCATAAGAACCCTTGGTAAAAACTCCGAGTCCATCCGAAGAAGTTCATCTATCATCGATTCAGCTACAGGAGCTACCATTGCATCGATTGAGTCAATATCATTTTTTCGACGCGTTTTCTTGGCCGGGCAACCAGCAACAATCTTCGTCAGAGTCCAACTTTGGATAACAAATGTTTATCATAATCATGGCAAATCTCGCTCCAGCGAGTGAGTTGAGCCCGCACAAAGTTATGAATGCGAGGAGCATCTCCGAATACCTCCAATAATTCGGGAAGAGTTTTGGAACCTCGTTTCGCGGAAACAGATTCCTATAGACAAGGGTTAATGTCGACGTGCAAAAGCCGAGAAAATCGCGCACCTGGCAAGCACGATCTTGGAACCTAACAATTTGTTGGGTTCGTTCGGGAGTGGCCCGAGAAAAACACCCATGATTAAGGGAGAGATTAACAAGAAGATTTGTCCTCTCATTCACTCTCCGATCTTCGGCGGCAGAATCAAGAACTGAGCTCGTTAAAAGCGACGGGGCAAGAAATTGGAAGAAAGGCACAGCAAGATAAAGAAGAGGCATCGAAGAAAGCAAAAACGTGCCTAGCATATCTGTGCTAGCTTCCGACATTAGCTCAAGCATACTATTTTCTCGGGTTGTGGCTCCCTTTGCTTCCGATACGACGGCATCCCTAGCAGCCACAGACTTCTTCGGCTTGATGAAGAGCAAGTTTTTCTCCTTCAGAGGCTTTTCGAGATTGTTCCATCATGGCCAAAGTTTGTTTCTTCATAGACTGAAGTTGTTGTCGAAGTTCTTGTAAATCTTCCGACAAATGTCCGCTTGATGAACTCTCGAGGAGACTATGGTCGACTAGTATTTTCTTCGAGAAGGAAGATGCAGGTGAAGCAGCGGCAGAACAAGGAGGAGTCGAGTAGTTATCAAATATTAACTGGAAAAGAAAAGCCCAGGATCAATGAAAAGCACGAAGGGAAATTTCATTACTTGCTAGAAAATTTACATGGGTATTACAAAAGAAAGTTCTCCAGGAGGACTAAGTGAGTAATTGTCGCCAAGGCTAAAATGGCGACAAGAGCAAAAGAAACGAAAAGGAAACAAGGAGGCATGCAACTAGACCTCCGGCCTCGAGGAGCTAGGAGTCGAAGTTGGCTTGGTCCCGAGATACGCCAAGATTTTCTTCGTATTGGGCTTGGCCGCCTTAATCGGTGACTTCCATCTCGACCGTTCTATCCGATCGGTGTCGCCAACCTTCATCCGGTCGAGAGTCTCGTTGGCTGTCGACAACCGAGCAACGAGTATTTTCAACAGACCACCTTCATATTTTCATGGCGCATCTTCGGTCCAAGGTCTTCCGATGAATTGAAAAGCTTGGCAAGGTCAAGGAAAGTCGAAGGTTCCTCTTTCTTCGGGAAGAAGTAGGGGAACAACGCCGACAAACCCGCACTGGCATTGGCCACGCCTTCACGAATTTCGCGCCCATGCAACTCCAAAAGAGAGAGTGCGTCAAGGAGAGGGTCATTGACGGGATTCTCCAGATCAAAATCCTGGTCTGTTTGGGCTGCCACATGAGACAAAACATTAGTCGAAAACCAAGATACAGGAAATACAACAAAATAGAAGAAATTGAGGATATTACTCAGCGTACGTCGACTTTGCGACTTCAAACGCTTGATGATCCCTTGCTCACGTGCGGCTTGTGCAGATTTTTGCTCGTGTAAGGCAGATTCAGCATCTTTGAGTTTTTGCTGCAATTCCTCGACACTAGCGGCCTTTGCTTTGGCATCATCAGCTTCAGCTCTAGCTTCGCTAGCGGCAAGCTCAGCTTTCTTGCGAGCCGCCTCACTTTGCTCAAGTTTTCGAGCAAGTGTCTCGGCACGTTCGTTAGCCTCTGCAAGTTTTTCCGTTGAGATGTGGAAAAGAGAGAGAAGAAAGATCAAAAATAGCGACAAGCAGCAGGAGTAAAAAACCAAGGAAAAACAGCAAGTATAAAAGTCGTTACCTTCGGCTCTGTCGGCATACTCGCGGTACCCAATAAATTGGGACCCGATGCGGATAAGATCCTTGATCATAGGTCTGTCAAAGAAGAAGAAAAGAAGGGGAAAACTTCGGTATTACAAAAAGTAAGGGTCCACAAAAGCAAAATAGAAGAAATATAGACATCGACAAACTTACATCATCCAAGAGGCTGCGACGAAGAGCTGCTCAATTGAAGAGGAGGCTCAACGATCATTTCAACCCTTGCCCTTTTTGGCGAAGGGACAAGGGGGCTTGAAGGAAGAGTAGATGTCTCAACATTCTGTTGAGGAGGCGACGATTCTTCTCCTTCAATAGGCTTCTCTGAAATAACTAAAGTGTGTGACGTGCTCGTCCGAGGAGCTACGTCACGAGTTGGTACTTCTTCCTCGTCATCACTGCGAGTAAGGAGCAATAGCATAAAAAGCAAGACAAGAAAAACTTCGATTACAGAAATAAAGAAGAAGCCGAGGAACTTACGAGCTGACGAGGGATGCAACATAAGGATCATAAGTTGCCTTCGGAGGAGAAGGAACAACTTCTTCGGCTTTGGAAGTGCCGGAATCTTCGACATCGTTCCTCTTCCTTTTCCTTTGTGGGGAAACAGCGGGAGGAGGAGATTGGATCGACGTGGTGTCCTCGGAAGATCCCGCAGATTTTCGAGAATCCACGGGATCATTCACAAAGGACGGAGCTTCTTGATTGTCGTCAGTAACAATGCCCATTTCTTCGACTTCTCCATCCTCAGGAAGAGGAGGAAGGGAAGTCATAGTAGGGTGATTCTACAAAAAAAAATAGCGACAAAGGGAAAAATAGAGAGATATCACTGCAATGAGATGCAGGGAAAATTCACAACAAGATAAAATTCGAGAAGACAAAATACCTCGGGGAGAGGATTGGTGGAGTTGTAGGGTTCCACGCGACAAGAGGAAGGAATAGGATCCCTCTTACTCAGCGAGGTAATTCTTCGAATAAGCTTCTCCAAGTCCTTCACAGCAAGATCATTGGAGAGCCTATTGGCGTCATTGGCACCAGAGTACGTCCAAAGGGGATTTTTGCGAGCCTGAAGAGGCTGCACTCTAATCCTAAGAAAATAGGCAGTGATTTGGACACCGAGATAACTCTTTGCCTCGAGTATTTTGAAGTTGATGAATACGAGACATAAGAGCTTCGTCGCCTTTTTCTCTTCTTCGGAAGCTTCGGCATCCCAGGAGTAGCGGCGTTGAATCTTTGCGTTTCCGTCGAAAGGAACTATGTTGTGTTCCACGGAATTGGCGCTCTCTTCGTGTATATAGAGCCACCTTTTGCGCCATCCTTGGACAGAGTCGGGAAATTTGACGTCGAAATAATCGACATCGGTTCGGACACAGATAACTACGCCACCTATGTTGTAGGTGGCGTTGTGAGCGCCATTGCGGCGAAGGCAGAAAATGCGCTTCCAAAGAGCCCAATTGGGAGCAACTCCAAGAAAGCATTCGCAAAGCGTGATAAAGATAGAAATGTGGAGGATGGAATTGGGGGTCAGCTGGTGCAGCTGAATCCCATAAACAAAGAGAAGACCGCGGAGGAAATCATGGATTGGGGTAGAGAGGCCGCGGATGAGATGATCAACGAAACTAACCCGATACTCCATTGGAGGCTTGGGGTAGCTTTCTTCGCTGGGAAAGCGGATGGCGTCTTCCTTCTTCATCGTGCCGAGCCTCTTCGAGCATATTGACATCTTGGTTGGAGATTTTGGATCTCTCCCACTCAAGATCTTCGGCGGCCATCTTGGACTCCGGAGTGCTCGTGGCGAGTCAAACGCGCACGCGGTGGCATCAACGGCAATGGGCGAGCAATGTGTGCGAGTGCGGGAAATTAGAGAGAGTTGGGCGCATGGGAAGATTTGCGAAGAGGAACAGGTGAGCGGCGCAAGCGAGGGATGAACGGAGGTTGAAGACAGGTTTATATAAGAATTGGGTGAAGCGAGTGAGCCGTTGGATGAAGAAATCGTGTGGTGAGAATAGATCTTCTTGATACAAGGGCAAAAAAGTATTTTTACTGGGATAGGCGTTACCGTACGTGCGCCAGAAAAAGCGGAGGACGTGTGTTCCCCACCTGCACGACGTGTCAACATGGTGGGAACGATGGACCCACAAAGCAGAAAAATCTCGACCATTGATAGAGTTGAAGAAAATTTGACAAGGGAAAATATGTCGACACGAAAAATAAAAGAAGAATGGCGACGAGGATAAGTTATTTGAATATTTCGGGAGCCTTTGGTCAGAAACAAGTTTTTGCCCAAATGCTCGGGGGCTACTTTGACAAAAAGTAAAATTTCGAGTATGACAATATAGCAAATGTTGAGCCTACAGTCAAGCACACGTTCTTGGCTGTAGCCTCGGGGACTACTCCCATCGGGAGCGCTGTTCGCGCACCCGAGAGATAAAAAAAGAGAGAGAAGAAGAAGAAGAGAAAAGAGTTCATATTGAGAAGTAATGACAATATAGTGACAAGGTGGACTAAAATGTTGAGCCTACAACCAAGCACAAGTTCTTGGCTGAAGCCTCGGGGCTACTCCCATCGGGAACGCCGTTCGCGTGCCCGATGAAATTAACAAAGGAAAAATAGAACGAGCAAGAGAGTATATTTCGAGTTATAATTAACTCTACATATACTCCCATCGGGAGAGCAATATAAGTCATATTTGACTCGATAAAATGTGCCATTCCAACAGCCGGAAAAGCACTCGACAATATATTCTCGAACGCCAAAGTTGCGATCAATTTCTGAATGCCGCAAATTTGCGAAGGTAAGACCCAGATCCATTCTGCTGGGCGTGGCATCGCCAAAGACTGCGCTCTGCTACTTTTATCCGTATCAACATATACGAAGAAAAATCCTAACGGACGCGTTAGGTACTCGATAAATTTGACTGGGACTCGACAGAATGGTAAGACCTTAAGCGGCACTGTCGAAGTTTACACCAGTATCCCGAGATCATGTCCGGGGACGTGATTTTGAAGTAGGTTTTTGCGGATTGCCACTAGAGCGGTTAACTAGTACCCGATCCGTCAGATGAACTAGCCCCAACTACCAATATCCCTGTACAATATAGAATTTTATGAGAAGAAGTATAAAAGTTAGAGCTTTCGAATAAAAATAAACAGTGGAGATTTTCCATGACTCTATGATTCAAGCAAAATCTCGGGGGCTACTGACATAGGCATCCCAAATGGGCCTGTCGAATATAGTACCCGGGGTTTATTGAAGGCCCACTACCCGAAGAATAAGAAGATTCGGAAGCCCAAGATGTATTAAAGGAAAAGATAGAGTTGTAATAGGAAGTGTTATTTGTAATCCGGCGGGATGAGTTAGAAACCGTCCCGGACTCGTAACTTGTACAAAACGAAACCCTCGGCTCCACCTCTTATATAAAGGGGGAGTCGAGGGACGAGGAGATCATCGAATCATTGTCTGCAAACCTTAGTTTTCATAATCGTCGAGTACTTTTCGGCTGAAACCTTCGAGATCTACTTGCCCTCTACTTCTAACAAAACCCTAGCCTACAATCCATAGGCATTGATAAGTTAATCCCTTGTCAGTCACATACAGATATTATGATAAGCTCTAAACCTTTATTCCATATAAGATATTGAGATAGCTCCCCCATAATGTCTGCACTTGGAGAATTTGCGTTTGAATACAAAGTGCACCATCTGTGGAATATGAGAAGCTCCCCCAATATCTTTAGGAAACAAGCATGGTATGGACAAGTATAACAAGATATATGAGCATAAAGCATGATCATCCTAATAGAGTGCTTAAGCATACAAATAGTCATCCATACACGAATTATTCGAAGTAGCAAATGGTTCTTGAGAAATCAAAGCAAATAAGCACAAGCCATATAAGAATCAAATAAGGCAACACCCATGGCTTGTGACCATCAAAGAACCCCGTGATCGTAGACTCTACTCTCTTCTCCCCCTTTGGCATCGGAACACTGATACGTCCCAAACGTATCTATAATTTCTTATGTTCCATGCTACTTTTATGATGATACTCACATGTTTTATACACACTTTATGTCATTATTATGCATTTTCCGGCACTAACCTATTGACGAGATGCCGAAGAGCCGCTTGTTGTTTTCTGCTGTTTTTGGTTTCGGAAATCCTACAAAGGAAATATTCTCGGAATTGGACGAAATCAACGCCCGTGGTCTTATTTTTCCACGAAGCTTCCGGAAGACCGAAAGGGATACGAAGTGGGGCGACGAGGCGCCGCCACCATAGGGCCGCGTGGCCGGAGGGGGCCCACGCCGCCCTATGGTGTGGGCCCTCGTCGACCCTCCAACGCTGCCCTTCCGCCTACTTAAAGCCTTCGTCGCGAAAACCCCGCATCGAGAGCCACGATACGGAAAACCTTCCGGAGACGCCGCCGCCGCCAATCCCATCTTGGGGGATTCGGGAGATCGCCTCGGCACCCTGCCGGAGAGGGGAATCATCTCCCGGAGGACTCTTCATCACCATGATCGCCTCCGGATTGATGTGTGAGTAGTTCACCCCTGGACTATGGGTCCATAGCAGTAGCTAGATGGTTGTCTTCTCCTCATTGTGCTATCATGTTAGATCTTGTGAGCTGCCTATCATGATCAAGATCATCTATTTGTAATGCTACATGTTGTGTTTGTTGGGATCCGATGAATATGGAATACTATGTCAAGTTGATTATCAATCTATCATATATGTGTTGTTTATGTTCTTGCATGCTCTCCGTTGCTAGTAGAGGCTCGGCCAAGTTGATACTTGTGACTCCAAGAGAGAGTATTTATGCTCGATAGTGGGTTCATGCCTCCACCGAATCTGGGACGAGTGACGTAAAGTTCTAAGGTTGTGGATGTGTTGTTGCCACTAGGGATAAAACATCAATGCTTTGTCTAAGGATATTTGTGTTGATTACATTACGCACCATACTTAATGCAATTTTCCGTTGTTTGCAACTTAATACTGGAAGGGGTTCGGATGATAACCTCGAAGGTGGACTTTTTAGGCATAGATGCATGCTTGGATAGCGGTCTATGTACTTTGTCGTAATGCCCTGATTAAATCTCATAGTAGTCATCGTGATATGTATGTGTATTGTTATGCCCTCTCTATTTGTCAATTGCCCAACTGTAATTTGTTCACCCAACATGCTATTTATCTTATGGGAGAGACACCACTAGTGAACTGTGGACCCCGGTCCATTCTTTACATCTGAAATACAATCTACGCAAACTATGTTCTTTACTGTTCTTCGCAAACAAACATCATCTTCCACACTATACATTTAATCCTTTGTTTACAGCAAGCCGGTGAGATTGACAACCTCACTGTTAAGTCGGGGCAAAGTATTGTGATTGTGTTGTGCAGGTTCCACGTTGGTGCCGGAATCCCTGGTGTTGCGCCGCACTACACTCCGCCACCAGCAACCTTCACGTGTTCCTTGACTCCTACTGGTTCGATAAACCTTGGTTTCTTACTGAGGGAAAACTTGCTGATGTACGCATCACACCTTCCTCTTGGGGTTCCCAACAGACGTGTGTCAACTACACGCCAGCAAGACTTTTTCTGGCGCCGTTGCCGGGGAGATCAAGACACGCTGCAAGGGGAGTCTCCCACATACAATCTCTTTACTTTGTTTTTGTCTTGCTTTACTTTACTTTATTTACTGCTTTGTTTGTTCTCTATATCAAAAATACAAAAAAATTAGTTGCTAGATTTACTTTATTTACCTTTTATTTATTTCATCATGTTTCCTCCTAAGTTCACTCTGAAAGACATACCGGTAGGACGAGGGTCTATCATTGGAAGAGATAATATAGAAGATTTTTTCACTCATGTTAGTACAGCTGAAGATTTTGAAGATAGACACTTGGTAGAACTTGCTCCTACTTATGAAATTGCTGCTTGCTTCTTTAGTACACATGTTGGAAGCTAGATTTGTTAATCTTAACCCCGTAATGCAACATATGTTTCTTACACTCTGTGATATGGAGGAAGGAGAAAAGAAAGATTTTGTCTTAGAAACCCTTCTTAAAGAATTTGGTGATGTAGCAAGAGAAGGTAGAAAAGTCTATATTAAATATAAGATGATTGGCTCTTATACCAACTTTGCTAGTACCCTTGAAAAAATGGAAAAAGATAGATTAAAATACACTAATAAATTTAATTGTGAAGGGGAGATTAAGACATCAATACCTTGCAAGCTCTTAGGAATGTGCGAGGCACTAGAAAAGAATTATGATTGGATTGTTCCCGAAAATTTGTTTGATGAGAATAGCAAGCCTAAGAGTAATGAAAAAGGGGCCTCTGAAACTTACATAGATAAGATACAATGCATAGTTGAGAAAACTCCAAACCCCTTTGTTAATGCTTCATCTCTCGATAATACTTGATTCACACTTTCTGCGCCTAGCTGAAAGGCGTTAAAGAAAAGCGCTTATGGGAGACAACTCATTATTTTACTTCTGCACTTTTGTTTTATATTTGAGTCTTGGAAGTTGTTACTACTGTAGCAACCTCTCCTTATCTTTATTTTATTGTATTGTTGTGCCAAGTAAAGTCTTTGATAGTAAAGTCAATACTAGATTTGGATTACTGCGCAGAAACAGATTTCTTACTGTCACGAAATTGAGCAGCCCCTTCTGTAGGTAACTCAGAAAAATCTGCCAATTTACGTGCGTGATCCTCAGATATGTACGCAACTTTCATTCAATTTGAGCATTTTCATCTGAGCAAGTTAAGTGCCCCAGAAAAATTCGTCTTTATGGACTGTTCTGTTTTGACAGATTCTGCCTTTTATTTCGCATTGCCTGTTTTGCTATGTTTGATGGATTTCTTTGTTCCATTAACTTTCAGTAGCTTTGTGCAATGTCCAGAAGTGTTAAGAATGATTATGTCACCTCTGAATATATGAATTTTCCATTATGCACTAACCCTCTAATGAGTTTGTTTTGAGTTTGGTGTGGAGGAAGTTTTCAAGGGTCAAGAGAGGAGGATGATACAATATGATCAAGAAGAGTGAAAAGTCTAAGCTTGGGGATGCCCCCGTGGTTCATCCCTGCATATTTTAAGAAGACTCAAGCATCTAAGTTTGGGGATGCCCAAGGCATCCCTTCTTCATCGACAACTTATCAGGTCACCTCTAGTGAAACTATATTTTTATTCCGCCACATCTTATGCGCTTTACTTGGAGCGTCTGTTTGTTTTGTTTTTGTTTTTATTTAAATAAAATCGGATCCTAGCATTCCTTGTGTGGGAGAGAGACACGCTCCGCTGTTGCATATGAACACATGTGTTCTTAGCTTTACTTTTAATGTTCATGGCGAAGGTTTAAACTGCTTCGTTCATCATTATTATGGTTGGAAACAGAAAATGCTTCATGTGGTAATTGGTATAATGTCTTGAATAATTTGATACTTGGAAATTGTTGTGCTCAAATAGATCATGTTTAAGCTCTTGCATCATGTACTTTGTACCTATTAATGAAGAACTACATAGAGCTTGTTAAAATTTGGTTTGCATGATTGGTCTCTCTAGAGTCTAGATATTTTCTAGTTAAGGTGTTTGAACAACAAGGAAGACGATGTAAAGTCTTATAATGCTTGCAATATGTTCTTATGTAAGTTTTGATGTACCGTTTTATACTTGAGTTTGCTTCAAACAACCTTGCTAGTCTAAACCTTGTATTGAGAGGGAATACTTCTCGTGCATCCAAATCCTTGAGCCAAAAACCATGCCATTTGTGTCCACCATACCTACCTACTACATGGTATTTCTCTGCCATTCCAAAGTAAATTACTTGAGTGCTACCTTTAAAATTCTATTCTTTGTATTTGCAATATATAGCTCATGGGAAAATAGCCTTAAAAACTATTGTGGTAAAGAATATGTACTTATGTATCTTATTTCTTAATAAGTTGCTTGTTGAGCGGTAACCATGTTTCTGGGGACGCCATCAACTATTACACCTTTGTTGAATATCATGTGAGTTGCTATGCATGTTCGTCTTGTCTGAAGTAAGGGTGATTTATCATGATCAAATGGTTTGAGTATGCATATTGTTAGAGAAGAACATTGGGCCGCTAACTAAAGTCATGATCCATGGTGGAAGTTTCAGTTTGGACAATCAATCCTCAATCTCTTATGAGAATATTATCTGTTGTTGGATGCTTATGCATTAAAGAGGAGTCCATTATCTGTTGTCTATGTTGTCCCGGTATGGATGTCTAAGTTGAGAATAATCAAAAATGAGAAATCAAATGCGATCTTTCTCCTTAGACCTTTGTACAGAGCGGCATAGAGGTACCCCTTTGTGACACTTGGTTGAAACATATGTTATGCAATGATAATCCATGTAAATCCAAGCTAATTAGGACAAGGTGCGAGCACTATTGGTAATCTATGTATGAGGCTTGCAACTTATAGGATGTCTTATACATAACACATATGATTTATTACTACCGTTGACAAAATTGTTTCTATGTTTTCAAAATGAAAAGCTCTAGCACAAAAATAGTAATCCATGCTTCCCTCTGCGAAGGGCCTATCTTTTACTTTATTGTTGAGTCAGTTTACCTACTTCTTTCTATCTTAGAAGCAAACACTTGTGTGAACTGTGTGCATTGATTCTTACATGTTTACCTATTGCACTTGTTATATTACTTTGTGTTGACAATTATCCATGAGATAATCATGTTGAAGTTGAAAGCAAGCTGCTGAAACTTATATCTTCCTTTGTGTTGCTTCAAAGCTTTCTACTAAGAATTTATTGCTTTATGAGTTAACTCTTATGCAAGTCTTATTGATGCTTGTCTTGAAAGTATTATTCATGAAAAGTCTTTGCTATATGATTCAGTTGTTTATTCATTGTCTTTACCATTGCTTCGAATCGCTGCATTCATCTCATATGCTTTACAATAGTATCCTATATAACTAAGAAGTTCATCCCCACTATCATATTTCTCTCAACATGCAGCTATGACACCTCAGCGGTCCCACTATGTCACCAACTCACATCACTTCATTGCATGCATAAATATATTTTTGTGTAATCGTTTAGTTCTCCTGCTTTTTCTAAAGCTATAGTACACACTAATTTATGCGCGTCACACCAGCCTCCTCAACTCCTTGCAACTGCTTCCTTTATTCTCCACGTCAACCCCGTCTCATTATTTTCCCATGTCCCTCCACTCCGGCGGTGTCCCTCTAACTTCCTAAACTTCCTAATAAAAACAGAATAAATCATGGCGTCTTGCCTTCTCCACTTCCTCCTCACATCTCCACCCAATATATATTCATGTAAGCCTACGGGTGACTCGCTCAATCAACAAATCAACATCACAACACAGCGCCACAGCTTTGCCATCCAGTAATAGTATGTGTATTGCTACCCTCAAAGGCTTTTCATGGAGTCATCCGTGTGTTGCAACTTGCAACAACCATCAAAGCCTGATAGTTAGATCCAGTGATAAGGGGTGGCCCGATCTTCTCAGTAAGCGACGGGTGGTGATGAACACACGATGGTAGCAGCGGATGGAATCGATGATGATGAGGAGGATAACTTGTATGACGCCGACGAAGTCTCTCGATTGATTCCCGATGCCAATGCAACAGCTCTCAACCCCGCAAGATATTGGCAACTCCACACACTTGCGCACGTAGCCGCCGACCACGAAGCGGTAGATTGCAATCTTCTAATCCCCAATGGAACAGCGAGATCACACAAACTTTCAGTAGCATAAAACTCCGGATCGCAACGAATTGGAGAGTTGGGGAACAATAGTTTTGCTTAGCAAACAACTATGAACTAGGGTTTATCTTAAACTTGGTCTAAAGCAGCTAGGGGTCGTCCAAGGCACTTATATAGGCGTCCGGGACGAGTTCTGGTCGAAAAATACAAGTAAAACCGACCCAGAATAGTTCTGGTCGAGACAGACTCAGACAGATCCGGTGTGGAATCCGGTCAACCGGGCCAGGGACCGGGCAGGCCGGCGTGGGATCCGGTCAACCGGTCGCCAACCGGAAAGTTCGCAAAATTCCGGTTTTTGCCCGGTACGATAAATCCCCATCCGGTTGGCGACCGGTCAACCGGGCCAGGGACCGGGCTGGCCGGTCTGGAGGCCGGTCTAACCGGGTGCTGGACCGGCCTGGACGTCGTCTTCTCCTCTCGCGCATGCCTCCCGCTCCTCCCTCGCGCGACCATGAGATATTTTCATGTCCAGCTCCATGTCCAGCTTCACGTCCATCTTGAAGTCCGTCTTCATGTCCAGCTGCTCCTCTACTCCTCGTGCGATGCTCGTCTCCTCTTGATACCTGATGATACATAAGTAATAGGACTTAGGCGAGTATAAAGTTCTCATCAATCAAAGTACCGTTTAGAAACAAGTTCACTGTTGTTTAAGTAGCTTCGCACGAGCCCTTGTAATAGGTCCAATCCGAACTTCATCGGACTTGAGCTTCACAGCAGGTTCATCTTCATTTATCAATGACGGAGGTAGTGGTGTAGTAGGGATGTCCTCATCACTCCCCCTTCAAAAGGCGCCGACCTCGACGCTCCAAGGTCTTCTCCGTCATATGGTGTCAAATCAGCAACATTGAAAGAATTACTGATACCAAACTCATCAACTGGAAGATCTATCGAGTATGCATTATCATTGATCTTGGCAAGCACTTTGTAAGGACCAGGCACCACGAGGCTTCAACTTAGACTTCCGCAGCTTCGGGAACCTATCCTTGCGAAAATGTACCCATACCATATCACCAGGCTTGAACAACATCTCTTTGCGCTTCTTGTTCATCCTTGCAGCATTGCTCTTGCCTTTCTTCTCTATCAACTCTTTAGTCTTCACATGAATTTTTCGCACAAAATCTGCCCTCTTGGATGCCTCCATATTAACTCTCTCATGTATGGGCAAAGGCAACAAGTCAAGTGGAGTAATGGGTTTGAAACCATACACCACCTCAAAAGGACACAGCTCCATGGTAGAATGTACCGCCCTGTTGTAAGCAAACTATACATGCGGCAAACATTCTTCCCACTCCTTCAGGTTCTTCTTGATCATGGATCTCAACAGTTGTGACAAGGTTAGATTCACCACCTCAGTTTGACCATCAGTTTGGGGATGACAAGTAGTACTGAACAGTAGCTTTGTCCCCAACTTTCCCCAAAGTGTCTTCCAGAAGTAGCTCATGAACTTCACATCACGATCAGAAACAATAGTCTTCGGAACTCCATGTAGTCGAACAATCTCCCTGAAAAACAGGTTAGCAATATGAGACGCATCATCGCTTTTGTGGTAGGCAATAAAGTGTGACATTTTAGAAAATCTGTTCACTACCACAAATATAGAATCATGGCCTCTTTTAGTACGCGGCAAACCCAACACAAAATCCATACTAATATCTTCCCAAGGGGTAGTAGGTGCCGGTAACGGAGTATACAAACCGTGAGGCTTCAGCTTGGACTTGGACTTGTTGCAAGTAATGCACCTCTTCACATACCTGTCCACGTCCCGCCTCATCTTTGGCCAATAAAAGTGATCGGCGAGCATGAGTAGCGTCTTCTCACGCCCAAAGTGACCCATCAAACCTCCAGCATGTGATTCACCGCAATAAGAGCAAACGCACGGACGATTACGGAACACATAGTTTGTTAGCTCTAAACAAGAACCCATCGTGTATGTGATACTTTTCCCATGCTTTACCAATAACACACAAGCGGTACGGTTCAGCAAAATCATGATCGATTGCATATAAATCACATAACACCTCTAATCCGGGAATTTTAACATCAAGATGGGTTAATAGCATAGTCTTCCTAGATAGAGCATCAGCAACAATATTATCTTTTCCCTTCTTATGCTTGATAATGTACGGAAAAGACTCAATGAACTCAACCCACTTAGCAAGACGCCTATGCAAAGTAGATTGGGCTTTCAGATATTTCAAAGCTTCATGATCAGAATGTATGATAAATTCTTTTGGCCACAAATAATGTTGCCAAACCTCAAGAACTCTAATTAAAGCATACAATTCTTTATCATAAATAGGATAGTTCAACTTAGCACCAGAAAGTTTCTCAGAAAAATATGCAATGGGGCGACCCTCTTGCATCAACACACCACCAATTCCAATACCACTAGCATCACATTCAATCTCAAATTGCTTATTGAAATTAGGAAGTGCAAGCAACGGTGCAGAAGTTAACAATCGTTTCAGTTCATCAAAAGCATGATCTTGGGCAACGCCCCACTCAAAGACAACACCCTTTTTAGTCAATTCATTCAAAGGTGCAGCAATAGTAGAAAAATTGGACACAAAACGGCGATAAAACCCAGCTAGACCATGAAAACTTCGTACTTGACTCACATTCATGGGAGTAGGCCAATTTTGAATAGCTTCAATTTTAGACACATCTACTTCTACTCCATGCTTAGAGACAACATAACCCGGAAATATGACCTTATCTTTGCAAAATGTGCACTTCTCAAGATTACCATAGAGTTTACTATCACGCAACACTTGCAAAACATGTCGAATATGCATAATATGATCAGATTCATTGCGGCTGTAAATTAATATGTCATCAAAATACACAACCACAAACTTGCCAATAAAATCACGCAAAACATGGTTCATCGAGTCTCATGAAAGTGCTAGGTGCATTAGTCAAACCAAAAGGCATTACTAACCACTCATATAAACCAAATTTTGTTTTAAAGGCGGTTTTCCACTCATCCCCTTCTTTCATCCTAATTTGATGATAACCACTACGCAAATCAATTTTAGTGAAAACAGCAGCACCACTCAATTCATCTAGCATATCCTCTAAATGGGGAATAGGATGACGATATCGAATAGTAATGTTGTTTATCTCTCTACAATCTACTCACATACGCCATGTACCATCTTTCTTAGGAACAAGAATAACAGGAACAACACAAGGACTAAGGCTTATGCGGATATAACCTTTGTCAAGTAGCGCTTGTACTTGCTTCTGTATCTCCTTCGTCTCTTCGGGATTCGTCCTATATGGCACCCTATTGGGCAGCGAGGCACCGGGGATCAAGTCTATTTGATACCACGCAACGGTGGTAGTCCCGCGGGTACCTCCTCCGGAAACACGTCATGGAATTCATGCAAAACATTAGAAACACCAAGAGGAAGAGGGGTCATGTCGTTAGAAACCAAAACCGTACCCCTGTACATGAGCAGAAGAGGCATTGCTGTAGGATCCTCACTAAATTCTCTCATGTCTTGTTTGGTGGCTAATGAGACTAAGAAATTCACTCTCTCACTTTTCGTTATATCACTCACGGCATTACAATTCTCTCGCCTATCTATGGATGCATCCTCCAAGTTCACTTCAATCTTCTGACGAGACTCATTGACAATTTGCTGTGGTGACATAGGCTGTAAGTTAATTTTCTTGCCCTTGAACTCCAAGTGATATGTATTGGCGCGACCATTGTGTTGCACAGAACGGTCATAGAGCCATGGCCGGCCCAACAGCAGGTGACAAACCGTCATAGGAACCACTGAAGGAGATATGCCCTAGAGGCAATAATAAAGTGGTTATTATTTATATCTCTATGTTTATGATAAATGTTTATATGTCATGCTATAATTGTATTAACCGAAACATTAGTACATGTGTGATATGTAGACAATAAGAAGTCCCTAGTATGCCTCTTAAACTAGCTTGTTCATTAATGGATGATTAGTTTCATAATCATGAACATTGGATGTTATTAATAACAAGGTTATGTCATTATATGAATGATGTAATGGACACACCCAATTAAGCGTAGCATAAGATCTCGTCATTAAGTTATTTGCTATAAGCTTTCAATACATAGTTACCTAGTCCTTATGACCATGAGATCATGTAAATCACTTATACCGGAAAGGTACTTTGATTACACCAAACACCATCGCGTAAATGGGTGGCTATAAAGGTGGGATTAAGTATCCGGAAAGTATGAGTTGCGGCATATGGATCAACTGTGGGATTTGTCCATCCCGATGACGGATAGATATACTCTGGGCCCTCTCGGTGGAATGTCGTCTAATGTCTTGCAAGCATATGAATGAGTTCATAAGAGACCACATACCACGGTACGAGTAAAGAGTACTTGTCAGGAAACGAGGTTGAACAAGGTATGGAGTGATACCGAAGATCAAACCTCGGACAAGTAAAATATCGCGTGACAAAAGGAATTGGTATCGTATGTGAATGGTTCATTCGATCACTAAGTCATCGTTGAATATGTGGGAGCCATTATGGATCTCCAGATCCCGCTATTGGTTATTGGTCGGAGTGAGTACTCAACCATGTCCGCATAGTTCACGAACCGTAGGGTGACACACTTAAAGTTGGATGTTGAAATGGTAGTACTTGAATATGGAATGGAGTTGGAATATTTGTTCGGAGTCCCGGATGAGATCCCGGACATCACGAGGAGTTCCGGAATGGTCCGGAGAATAAGATTCATATATAGGATGTCATTTTATGTAAATAAAATGTCGCGGAAGGTTCTATGGAAGGTTCTAGAAGGTTCTAGAAAAGTCCGGAAGAAACCACCAAGGAAGGTGGAGTCCACATGGGACTCCACCTCCATGGCCGGCCAACCCTAGTGGGGGAGGAGTCCCAAGTGGACTCCCCCTTAGGGGGCCGGCCACCCCCCCATATGGGAGGTGGAACTCCCACCTTGGTGGGAGTCCTAGCTAGGCTAGGTTTCCCCCTCCCTATGGAAGGTTTTTGGTTCGGGTCTTATTCGAAGACTTGGAGACCAACTCTTGGGGATCCACCTATATAATGAGGGCCAAGGGGGAGGGGGCCGGCCACCTCAAACACCACCAAGGTGGCCGCACCCCATAGTGGCCGGCGCCCCCTCTCCCCAAACCCTAGCCGCCCCGCTCCTCCACTTCCCGCACGCTTAGCGAAGCTCCGCCGGACTTCTCCACCACCACCGACACCACGCCGTCGTGCTGTCGGATTCAAGAGGAGCTACTACTTCCGCTGCCCGCTGGAACGGGGAGGTGGACGTCGTCTTCATCAACAACCGAACGTGTGACCGAGTACGGAGGTGCTGCTCGTTCGTGGCGCCGGAACCGATCGTGATCAAGATCTTCTACGCGCTTTTGCAAGCGGCAAGTGAACGTCTACCGCAGCAACAAGAGCCTCATCTTGTAGGCTTTGGAATCTCTTCAAGGGTGAGACTCGATACCCCCTCGTTGCTACCGTCTTCTAGATTGCATCTTGGCTTGGATTGCGTGTTCGCGTTAGGAAAATTTTTGTTTTCTATGCAACGTTATCCTACAGTGGTATCGAGCCGTGTCTATGCATAGATGGTTGCACGAGTAGAACACAATGGTTTTGTGGGCGTTGATGCTCTTGTTATCTTTAGTTGAGTACTTTGCATCTTTATGGCATAGTGGGATGAAGCGGCTCGGACTAACTTTACATGACCGCGTTCATGAGACTTGTCCCTCGTTCGACATGCAACTTGTATTGCATAAGAGGCTTTGCGGGTGTCTGTCTCTCCTACTATAGTAAAGATTCAATTTACTCTTCTATTGACAACATTAGTATCAACGTTGTGGTTCATGTTCGTAGGTAGATTAGATCTATATCGAAAACCCTAAACCACGTAAAATATGCAAACCAAATTAGAGAGCGTCTAACTTGTTTTTGCAGGGTTTGGTGATGTGATATGGCCATAATGTGATGATGAATATGTATGAGATGATCATTATTGTATTGTGGCAACCGGCGGGAGCCTTATGGTTGTCTTTAAATTTCATGTTGAGTAGTATTTCAAAGTAGTTGTAATAGTTGCTACATGGAGGACAATCATGAAGACGGCGCCATTGACCTTGGTGCTTCGCCGACAATGATGGAGATCATGCCCGAAGATGATGGAGATCATGTCCGTGCTTTGGAGATGAAGATCAAAGGCGCAAAGACAAAAGGGCCATATCATATCACATATGAGCTGCATGTGATGTTAATCCTTTTATGCATCTTATTTTGCTTAGATCGCGACGGTAGCATTATAAGATGATCCCTCACTAAAATCTCAAGATAATAAAGTGTTCATCCTTAGTAGCACCGTTGCCAAGACTTGTCGTTTCGAAGCATCTCGTGATGATCGGGTGTGATAGAATCAACAAGTGCATACAACGGGTGCAAGCCGATTTTGCACATGCGGATACTAAGGTGGCCTTGACGAGCCTAGCATGTACGGACATGGTCTCGGAACACGTGATACCGAAAGGTAGAGCATGAATCATATGATTGATATGATGAACACTTTGAGTGTTCGCCATTGAAATTACACCTTGTCTCGTGATGATCGGACTATGGTGTGGTGGATTTGGTTCGTGTGATCACTAAGACAATGCGAGGGATATTGTTTTGAGTGGGAGTTCACCTAGATTTTTAATTATGTAGAATTAAAATTTGAACTCAATTTGTCATAAACTTAGTCTAAACTATTGCAAATATATGTTGTAGAGATGGCGTCCCCAATCAATTTTAACCAGTTCCTAGAGAAAGAAAAGCTTAAGAGCAACGGTAGCAACTTCACCGACTGGTTCCGTCATGTGAGGATCTTCCTCTCGGCGGAAATCTGCAATATGTGCTTGATGCACCGCTAGGTGACCCTCCTGCGAAGCTGAAACCGATGAAGTAAAAGCTGTTTACGCGACTCGGAAAACTCGGTACTCTCAAGTTCGAGTGTGCTATCTTATGCGATGCAGGAATCCGATCTTCAAAAACGTTTTGAGCACCACGATCCTCATGAGTTGATGAAAGAGTTGAAGACTATTTTTGAGACTCATGCGGCCGTGGAATGCTATGAAGCATCGAAACAATTTTTCAGCTGCATGATGGAAGAAGGCAGCTCCGTTAGTGAGCACATGCTCGCCATGACTGGGCATGCGAAGAAACTCAGTGACTTGGGAATAGTGATTCCTAACAGACTGGGGATTAATCGTGTCCTTCAATCACTGCCACCAAGTTACAAGAACTTTGTGATGAACTACAATATGCGAGAACATGAACAAGGAGTTACCGAACTCTTTGGCATGCTAAAAGCTGCTGAGATTGAGATCAAGAAAGAGCACCAAGTGTTGATGGTCAACAAGACCACTAGTTTCAAGAAACGGGGCAAGTCTAAGGGAAAATTCAAGAAGGGTGGCAAGAAAGCTGCCACGCCTCCTATGAAACCTAAGAACGGCCCTAAGCCGATCTTTGAGTGCTATTACTTGCAAGGAGAAGGGACACCTTGGAAGCGTAATTGCTCCAAGTATCCGGCTGATCCGAAGAGCGGCCTTGTCAAGAAGAAGAAAGAAGGTATATCCGATATACATGTTATAGATGTTTATCTCATCGGTTCTCGTTCTAGTACCTGGGTATTTGATACTGATTCGGTTGCTCATATCTGTAACTCGAAACGAGGAACTAAAGAATAAACGAAGACTATCGAAAGATGAAGTGACGATGCGCGTTGGAAATGGATCCAAAGTCGATGTGATCGGCTGTCGGCACACTTCCTCTACATCTACCTTCGGGATTAGTTTTAAGCCTAAATAATTGTTATTTTGTACCCGCGTTGAGCATGAACATTATATCTGGATCTTGTTTAATGCAAGACGGTTATTCATTCAAGTCCGAGAATAATGGTTGTTCTATTTTTATGAATAATATCTTTTATGGTCGAGCACCACAAAAGAATGGCTTATTTCTGTTAGATCTCGATAGTAGTGATACGCATATACATAACATTGATGCTAAGCGAATTAAATTGAATGATAATTCTACTTATATGTGGCACTGTCGTCTTGGTCATATTGGAGTGAAACGCATGAAGAAACTCCATACTGATGGATTACTTGAATCACTTGACTTTGAGTCACTTGATAGATGCGAAGCATGTCTAATGGGAAAAATGACTAAGACTCCATTTTATGGTACGATGGAGCGAGC
Organism: Lolium rigidum; assembly: GCF_022539505.1. Classification (NCBI taxonomy): domain Eukaryota; kingdom Viridiplantae; phylum Streptophyta; class Magnoliopsida; order Poales; family Poaceae; genus Lolium; species Lolium rigidum. The sequence goes on from NC_061508.1 coordinate 152,185,947, forward strand.
TACGACTTATTGGAAATCATACATACCGATGTGTGCGGACCAATGAGTGTAGCATCGCGCGGTGGTTATCGTTATGTTCTAACCTTCACGAGATGATGCGAGTAGATATGGGTATATCTATTTCATGAAACATAAATCCGAAACTTTCGAGAAGTTTAAGGAATTTCAAAGTGAAGTAGAAAATCAACGTAACAAGAAGATCAAATTTCTATGATCCGATCGTGGAGGTGAATATCTGAGTTATGAGTTTGGCATGCATTTAAAGAAATGCGGAATACTTTCACAATTGACACCACTGGGAACACCACAACGAAACGGTGTGTCCGAACGTCGTAATCGAACTCTCTTAGATATGGTTCGTTCTATGATGTCTCTTACTGATTTGCCGTTATCATTTTGGAGTTATGCATTAGAGACAGCCGCATTCACTTTAAATAGAGCACCATCAAAATCCGTAGAAACGACACCGTATGAATTATGGTTTAATAAGAAACCTAAGCTGTCGTTCCTGAAACTTTGGGGTTGCGAAGCCTATGTAAAAAAGTTACAACCGGACAAGCTAGAACCCAAAGCGGAGAAATGCGTCTTCATAGGATACCCTAAGGAAACTATAGGGTACACTTTCTATCACAGATCCGAAGGCAAAATTTTTGTTGCTAAGAACGGAACATTTCTTGAGAAAGAATTTCTCACTAAAGAAGTGACTGGAAGAAAAGTAGAACTCGATGAGATTGATGAATCTATACTCGTTGATCAGAGTAGCGCGATGCGGAAGTTGTACTGTACCGCCTACACCGGCAACGAGAGGAAGCTAATGATAATGATCATGAAACTTCGAACGAGGAAACTACCGAACCTCGCAGATCGACAAGGGAACGTACCACTCTGATTGGTTTGATCCTTGTCTAAATGTCATGATTGTGGATAACAATGATGAGGACCCTGCGACGTATGAAGAAGCGATGATGAGCCCAGATTCCAACAAATGGCAAGAAGCCATGAAATCCGAAATGGGATCCATGTATGATAACAAAGTATGGACTTTGGTAGACTTACCTGATAGCCGAAAGGCTGTTGAAAATAAATGGATCTTCAAGAGAAAAACAGATGCTGATGGTAATATTACTGTCTATAAAGCTCGACTTGTCGCAAAGGGTTTCCGACAAATTCAAGGAGTTGACTACGATGAGACTTTCTCACCTGTAGCAAAGCTAAAATCTGTGAGGATTTTGTTAGCAATAGCTGCATTTTTCGATTATGAGATTTGGCAGATGGATGTCAAAACGGCGTTCCTTAATGGAGACATTGAGGAAGAGTTGTATATGGTACAACCCAAAGGTTTTGTCGATCCTAAAAATGCTGACAAAGTATGCAAACTTCAGCGTTCAATCTATGGACTGAAGCAAGCATCGAGAAGTTGGAACCGACGCTTTGATAAGGTGATCAAAGACTTCGGGTTTATACAGTGTCATGGAGAGGCCTGTATTTACAAGAAAGTGAGTGGGAGCTCTGTAGCATTCCTGATATTATATGTAGATGACATATTATTGATCGGGAATGATATAGAACTATTAAGCAGTGTTAAAGGTTATTTGAATAACAGTTTTTCAATGAAAGACCTTGGTGAAGCATCGTATATATTAGGCATCAAGATTTATAGAGATAGATCAAGACGCCTAATAGGGCTATCACAGAGTACATATCTGGACAAGATTCTAAAGAAGTTTAGAATGGACGAAAGTAAGAAAGGGTTCTTACCTATGTTACCGAGGCAAGGTCTTGAGTAAGACTCAAGGACCGGCTACGGCGAGAAGAAAGAGAAAGGATGAGTAATATCCCCTATGCCTCGGCGATGGGATCTATCATGTATGCCATGCTATGTACTAGACCGGATATAGCACATCTTTGTTAGTTTGACTAGCGAGATATCAAAGTGATCCGGGAATGGAACAACTGGACGGCGATCAAGAATATCTCGAAGTACTTGAAAAGAACTAAGGATATGTTTCTTTGTTATGGAGGTGACCAAGAGCTCGTTGTAAATGGTTACACCGATGCAAGTTGGAACACTGATCCTGATGACTCTAAGTCACAATCTGGGTACGTGTTTATATTGAATGGTGCTTTGCGATAAGCTGGGCAAGCTCGAAGCGAGTGCACGGTGGCGAAGTCTTCAACGGAATCGAGTACATAGCGGCTTCGGAGGCTTCATCGAAGCGGTATGGATGAAGAGGTTCATTGTAGAGCTCGGTGTGGTTCCTAGTGCATTGGACCCATTAATCATTTATTGTGATAACATGGGTGCCATCGCCAATGCACAAGAGCCAAGGTCACACAAGAGGCTGAAGCATATCAAGCTGCGTTACCACTCGATTCGCGAGTACATCGAAGATGGAGAAGTAAAGATTTGCAAAGTACACCTCGATCTAAATGTAGCGGATCCGTTGACTAAAGCTCTCCCTAGGGCAAAGCATGACCAACACCGAGAATGCCATGGGTGTTAGGTATATTACAATGTAATCTAGATTATTGACTCTAGTGCAAGTGGGAGGCTGAAGGAGATATGCCCTAGAGGCAATAATAAAGTGGTTATTATTTATATCTCTATGTTTATGATAAATGTTTATATGTCATGCTATAATTGTATTAACCGAAACATTAGTACATGTGTGATATGTAGACAATAAGAAGTCCCTAGTATGCCTCTTAAACTAGCTTGTTGATTAATGGATGATTAGTTTCATAATCATGAACATTGGATGTTATTAATAACAAGGTTATGTCATTATATGAATGATGTAATGGACACACCCAATTAAGCGTAGCATAAGATCTCGTCATTAAGTTATTTGCTATAAGCTTTCAATACATAGTTACCTAGTCCTTATGACCATGAGATCATGTAAATCACTTATACCGGAAAGGTACTTTGATTACACCAAACACCACTTGCGTAAATGGGTGGCTATAAAGGTGGGATTAAGTATCCGGAAAGTATGAGTTGAGGCATATGGATCAACGGTGGGATTTGTCCATCCCGATGACGGATATATATACTCCGGGCCCTCTCGGTGGAATGTCGTCTAATGTCTTGCAAGCATATGAATGAGTTCATAAGAGACCACATACCACGGTACGAGTAAAGAGTACTTGTCAGGAAACGAGGTTGAACAAGGTATGGAGTGATACCGAAGATCAAACCTCGGACAAGTAAAATATCGCGTGACAAAAGGAATTGGTATCGTATGTGAATGGTTCATTCGATCACTAAGTCATCGTTGAATATGTGGGAGCCATTATGGATCTCCGAGATCCCGCTATTGGTTATTGGTCGGAGTGAGTACTCAACCATGTCCGCATAGTTCACGAACCGTAGGGTGACACACTTAAAGTTGGATGTTGAAATGGTAGTACTTGAATATGGAATGGAGTTGGAATATTTGTTCGGAGTCCCGGATGAGATCCCGGACATCACGAGGAGTTCCGGAATGGTCCGGAGAATAAGATTCATATATAGGATGTCATTTTATGTAAATAAAATGTCGCGGAAGGTTCTATGGAAGGTTCTAGAAAAGTCCGGAAGAAACCACCAAGGAAGGTGGAGTCCACATGGGACTCCACCTCCATGGCCGGCCAACCCTAGTGGGGGAGGAGTCCCAAGTGGACTCCCCCTTAGGGAGCCGGCCACCCCCCCATATGGGAGGTGGAACTCCCACCTTGGTGGGAGTCCTAGCTAGGCTAGGTTTCCCCCTCCCTATGGAAGGTTTTTGGTTCGGGTCTTATTCGAAGACTTGGAGACCAACTCTTGGGGATCCACCTATATAATGAGGGGCAAGGGGAGGGGGCCGGCCACCTCAAACACCACCAAGGTGGCCGCACCCCATAGTGGCCGGCGCCCCCTCTCCCCAAACCCTAGCCGCCCGCTCCTCCACTTCCCGCACGCTTAGCGAAGCTCCGCCGGACTTCTCCACCACCACCGACACCACGCCGTCGTGCTTGTTGGATTCAAGAGGAGCTACTACTTCCGCTGCCCGTCTGGAACGGGGAGGTGGACGTCGTCTTCATCAACAACCGAACGTGTGACCGAGTACGGAGGTGCTGCCCGTTCGTGGCGCCGGAACCGATCGTGATCAAGATCTTCTACGCGCTTTTGCAAGCGGCAAGTGAACGTCTACCGCAGCAACAAGAGCCTCATCTTGTAGGCTTTGGAATCTCTTCAAGGGTGAGACTCGATACCCCCTCGTTGCTACCGTCTTCTAGATTGCATCTTGGCTTGGATTGCGTGTTCGCGTTAGGAAATTTTTTGTTTTCTATGCAACGTTATCCTACAACCACATCAAAGTCAATGGAATCCTTATACGGTCCAATCTCAAAATCAACACGCACCATGTGGCTCACCTTCATCTCACCATTATTGCTCAACCACTGAATATAATATGGATGCGGGTGCGGTAGATACTTCGAGTTTCAGCTTGGCACATAACTCTTTGCTTGCTAGATTGCGACAACTCCCGCCATCAATAATGACCTTGCAAGCTTTATCGGGACCAACCGGTGCCTTTGTTTGGAACAAATTACAGCAGCTGTGTAGATGCACTTGATTGCACATTAAGAACACGCTGCGAGACAACAATAGTTTGAGCTTCGAAGGGAAAGCATCAAAACCATCACTGTCATAATCATCCTCATATGGAGCATTTGGATCAACATCATCTCCAGTTTCATACTCATTGTCCTCATTAATGATCATAACTTTGCGGTTAGGACAATCTCGCTTGAAGTGACCCTTGCCACCACATGTATGACAAGCCATATCGCGATTGCGCGCTGTCGACATGTTAGAACTAGTTCCACTTGCTGCAGGAGCGAGCTTCTTTGTGTTGGTGACACTAGAGACCAGCTTGCTAGACGAAGTAGGAACATCAGTAGGGTGCGAAGATGGCGCCATGGAGGGCGGCGCGCGGGGTGTGTAACGCCCAGCGCCTGTAGCACGGCCCTTCATTTGCAGTTCTTCAGCCAACTGTGACTCAGCTTCTCTTGCATGATGTAGCAACTCATTCATAGTAGCATAAGTGTGATGACGCACAATGCCCTTGATGTTAAATCCGAGACCATTTAGAAATCGCTGTAGTGTCATCTCAAGAGACTCACGGACACGGGCACGCTGCATAAGCATCTCCATCTCCATGTAGTAAGCATCAACCGTCAACACACCTTGCTTCAATTGGGTCAACTTGTCAAAGACGGAACGCAAGTAATTGGTAGGCACAAAACGAGCTCTCATTGCCGCCTTCATAGCACGCCATGTGATAATAGGCAGCTCACCATCTTCTTCTCGAGCACTCACAAGTCCATCCCACCAACGCAATGCATAGCCATCAAATTCAGAGGAAGCAAGCTTGATCTTCCTATCTTCGGTATAGTCAGGATGTAAACGCCATAATCTCTCAATCTTCAGCTCCCATGTAAGATATTCTTCAACATCAGTACCTCCTTCAAATCTGGGAATTGAGAACTTGGGCTTACCCAAACCATCATCTTGTTGTTGTATAACACGTTGGGCTCCGACGGGGACAAAACCACGACCACGGAACGCATCTCCAACGCCACGTCCAAGACCACGACCAACACCACGCCCTTGAGCATTAGCAGCTTCGGCATTGTCACCTTGCACACTGCCATCTTCATCAGGTAGTGGTTGTTGTTGCACCATTGTACGAATCTCACCAACGGCGGTTGTCAAAGGTTGTATAGATGCTTGAAGAGTCGTCACCGATGTTTGAACGGTATTAACCGCTGTAGTAGCCTCATCGACCTTCAAGTGTACACTCTGAATATCCTTGTCCAACACATCACTAGCAACTCGTATTTCACGTTGCATGTGATCACGAAGTGCCTCAAATTCCAGCCAAGTAACTGTCGATGCTGGATCCTTTTTCTGCATCACATCAACATTCTCGGTAGAAGACATGATTAGTAGGTTAGTGCACTAAACAAAAATATTTGGTGGTACTCTCACAACTCACTCAAAACTGATAAGAAAGGTAAATCTTACCGCTCCAAAGTGAATTAGTAGTGCTTACCAACTTGGATTGACGGACTAGTGCACGGATGTAGCGAAGCGAATATCAAGGGTATAAGAACAATCACACGACAAAGCAGGATATATGTGGGGTTGTAGGTAGGCTACCTATTTGCACCAATAACAAGCTCTAGCGCTGACCGTAGACAACCAATGATACTCACACAAGGCGATATAATGGGGCAATGCAACTATATGTGGGAAAAGGTTGCAATGCACTAGAGAGACGCTAGCAAAGCTCAACGAGACAGGCACAAGATTGCTCAACTACGGGTGCAGTAAAGTAAACTTAGGCCTTCACTTGATTCAACTAGCACTTCACTTTTTTTTTTGGATTTTTCTTTTTGTATAACACACGCAGCTATGTAGCTCTTTTTGCTTCGTTTCAAATTTTTTTTGATGTTTTTTTTTGACTCAACTCCTTGATAACACGGCCAACAGAAATTGCAAAGCACCAAAACCCTAACGAGCAGCCTGTCGAGCGGTAAAACTAGTCTCTTCTGGGGAAGTTCCTAGTCACTGTATATCGAAAGGCTGTGTCTATGGTTGGGAACAAGCACACTGTAAGCTATATGGACTCGGAGTAACAAAAACTGACACCACTTGATAGGAAAAAACAAGATGATAGTATAGACTCAAACCCTAAAAATACTAGATGGAAGAAAAAGATACGCAAAAACAACTACGAGAAGCAACTAAAACTTGAAATTTAGTGCAATCTAAGGCTATGGCACACCATAACCCTAATATTTTTGCCTTTTTCTGGATAGGAAAAACACTTACAACTCAACTATGGGGTGGATTGTGGATGGCTTACCGAGGAAAACTGGAAATCTGATACCAAGATGATAAGGGATGACCCGATCTTCTCAGTAAGCGACGGGTGGTGATGAACACACGATGGTAGCAGCGGATGGAATCGATGATGATGAGGAGGATAACTTGTATGACGCCGACGAAGTCTCTCGATTGATTCCTGATGCCAATGCAACAGCTCTCAACCCTGCAAGATATTCGCAACTCCACACACTTGCGCACGTAGCCACCGACCACGAAGCGGTAGATTGCAATCTTCTAATCCCCAATGGAACAGCAGATCACACAAACTTTCAGTAGCATACAACTCCAGATCGCAACGAATTGGAGAGTTGGGGAACAATAGTTTTGCTTAGCAAACAACTATGAACTAGGGTTTATCTTAAACTTGGTCTAAAGCAGCTAGGGGGTCGTCCAAGGCACTTATATAGGCGTCCGAGACGAGTTCTGGTCGAAAAATACAAGTAAAACCGACCCAGAATAGTTCTGGCCGAGACAGACTCGGACAGATCCGGTCTGGAAACCGGTCAACCGGGCCAGGGACCGGGCAGGCCGGCGTGGGATCCGGTCAACCGGTCGCCAACCGGAAAGTTCGCAAAATTCCGGTTTTTGCCCGGTACGATAAATCCCCATCCGGTTGGCGGCCGGTCAATCGGGCCAGGGACCGGGCTGGCCGGTCTGGAGGCCGGTCTGGAGGCCGGTCTAACCGGGTGCTGGACCGGCCTGGACGTCGTCTTCTCCTCTCGCGCATGCCTCCCGCTCCTCCCTCGCGCGACCATGAGATATCTTCATGTCCAGCTCCATGTCCAGCTTCACGTCCATCTTGACGTCCGTCTTCATGTCCAGCTGCTCCTCTACTCCTCGTGTGATGCTCGTCTCCTCTTGATACCTGATGATACATAAGTAATAGGACTTATGCAGTATAAAGTTCTCATCAATATAAGTACCGTTTAGAAACAAGTTCACCTGTTGTTTAAGTAGCTTCGCAGGAGCCCTTGTAATAGGTCCAATCCGAACTTCATCGGATTTGAGCTTCACAGCAGGTTCATCTTCATTTATCAATGACGGAGGTAGTGGTGTAGTAGGGATGTCCTCTTCATCCAGCCAGCGAAGTAGAGGCTGCAGGGGAAAGCGAACTGCCTTTGTTTTAGTTGTCCGCCCCTTTGGTTCTAGAAGATGTTTCAGCACTTGATTTGGTTTCATGGCCTTTGAAATTTATATTTTGCCTTTTTGTTTTTTTCAGGTGGAGAGAACAATTTTCAGAGAAAGGATAATCAAGTAAAAACTTATATGCTATTTTTGTGTGCGGATACTGCTTATTTGTTGGCACTAAACGTTATTTTCAGAAATCTTGGATATTCTCATAAAGATATGTTTTTTCATGTATTTAATTATGCAGGAAATGAGGAATCAAGAACTATAATACTGCTATCTAACACACCCATTTCCAAGTTTTGCAATTAGTCTGGCAATTCCGTAGTCCGTCAGTGCAACTTTATGCATGTACAAAGTACTCCTCTTGATGAATAGGTAGGAATTGTAATATTTCGATAAATGTTGTTTTTTTCTGCTTGCAGTCAATTAAATGTGCAGAAGACCGAGTGTGAATAAACATAGTACTACCGCATCCGACAACGATCTATTTTTAATTTTCTCTATGCACATGTCGCACTAGAAATTGTCAGACAGAAGTTGTTTCCCTGATTACAGCTTTAAGTGATTCAGCCATGTTCTTATTCTTCTAGATATACAGAAACTATTAAAGCCACGAGCATACATAAGTGCGCTTCTATCTTACACAAGAACTTCAGCTCGGGTGGAACTACTTGTGCTTTAATATCTGGACTATTTTTTGTTTACTATGAAGTTACGAATTGACAATAACATTTTTCTTCTGCGTAGACTTTAATATTTACTATGCTTATCTAAATACAATATGTCTTTCCCTCAACAAATGAATGTGTTATTTAGTATAAAAGTGTAACTGGATATGCTATTTGAAGCACCATGTTATTTATTAACAAATGTATTATAATGTTTATCTTTGGGTTGCTTGGTATATCCTACAAAAAGTCATTTTTTATGGGAATGGCTCATTCACAACAAGATGCTGGCCACAATGTTTATAATCCACTGGGGGCAACATCCACCCACACTGAGTCCTCGGACTAACTCTTAGCTCCCATTTTAGTAAGTTCATGGGCAGCAGTGTTGCAAACACGTCTGCTAAAAGAGAACAAGTATGAATCAAAATTTAGAGTGCATAAGCTTATTGCCTCCTTCACAAGGACAACAATGGTTTGTCCCAGCCTTGATCGCTCCACCAATTGCAGCTATACAAGCGAATGCTTCAGAATGCACTGCATCTCTAAGTTGCACCGATTTTTTTAAGCCAGCAGCAACTTAATCACCCGCTTGGTCACGAATGATGTAACCCCATCCTCCAATCTTTGCTCGCTAGTTCTCATGATCTACCATATAGCTCCGCAGCAACGCGCGGGGTATTATCTAGTTGATCAAGATTATGATAGCATGTCACTTCAGAATTATCTTTGTTATCGTTTACCTACTCGAGGGCGAGTAGGAACTAAGCTTGGGGATGCTTGATACGTCCCAAACGTATCTATAATTTCTTATGTTCCATGCTACTTTTATGATGATACTCACATGTTTTATACACACTTTATGTCATTATTATGCATTTTCCGGCACTAACCTATTGACGAGATGCCGAAGAGCCGATTGCTTGTTTTACTGCTGTTTTTGGTTTCAGAAATCCTACAAAAGAAATATTCTCGGAATCGGACGAAATCAACGCCCAGGGTCTTATTTTTCCACGAAGCTTCCAGAAGACCGAAAGGGATACGAAGTGGGGCGACGAGGCGCCGCCACCATAGGGCCGCGCGGCCAGAGGGGGCCCGCGCCGCCCTATGGTGTGGGCCCCTCGTCGGCCCTCCAACGCTGCCCTTCCGCCTACTTAAAGCCTTCGTCGCGAAAACCCCGATGCACGAGAGCCACGATACGGAAAACCTTCCGGAGACGCCGCCGCCGCCAATCCCATCTCGGGGGATTCAGGAGATCGCCTCCGGCACCCTGCCGAGGAGGGGAATCATCTCCCGGAGGACTCTTCATCACCATGATCGCCTCCGGATTGATGTGTGAGTAGTTCACCCCTGGACTATGGGTCCATAGCGGTAGCTAGATGGTTGTCTTCTCCTCATTGTGCTATCATGTTAGATCTTGTGAGCTGCCTATCATGATCAAGATCATCTATTTGTAATGCTACATGTTGTGTTTGTTGGGATCCGATGAATATGAAATACTAGTCAAGTTGATTATCAATCTATCATATATGTGTTTTTTATGTTCTTGCATGCTCTCCGTTGCTAGTAGAGGCTCTGTCCAAGTTGATACTTGTGACTCCAAGAGGGAGTATTTATGCTCGATTGTGGGTTCATGGCTCCATTGAATCCAGGACGATGTGACGAAAGTTCTAAAGTTGTGGATGTGCTTGTTGCCACTAGGGATAAAACATCAATGCTTTGTCTAAGGAATTTGTGTTGATTACATTACGCACCATACTTAATGCAATTGTCCGTTGTTTGCAACTTAATACTGGAAGGGGTTCGGATGATAACTCGAAGGTGGACTTTTTAGGCATAGATGCATGTCTGGATAGCGGTCTATGTACTTTGTCGTAATGCCATGATTAAATCTCATAGTAGTCATCGTGATATGTATGTGCATTGTTATGCCCTCTCTATTTGTCAATTGCTCAACTGTAATTTGTTCACCCAACATGCTATTTATCTTATGGGAGAGACACCACTAGTGAACTGTGGACCCCAGTCCATTCTTTACATATGAAATACAATCTACTGCAAACTCTGTTCTTTACTGTTCTTCGCAAACAAACATCATCTTACACACTATATATTTAATCCTTTGTTTACAGCAAGCCGGTGAGATTGACAACCTCACTGTTAAGTTGGGGCAAAGTATTGTGATTGTGTTGTGCAGTTTCCACGTTGGCGCCGGAATCCCTGGTGTTGCGCCGCACTACACTCCGCCACCAACAACCTTCACGTGTTCCTTGACTCCTACTGGTTCGATAAACCTTGGTTTCTTACTGAGGGAAAACTTGCTGCTGTACGCATCACACTTTCCTCTTGGGGTTCCCAACAGACGTGTGTCAACTACACGCCAGCAAACACCAAAAAGGCGAAGAAAAGAGGAGAGATACTAGCGCACCCATCAATAGAACTCATGCCCAGCGGAATAGGAGCTCTCGCCATCATCAAGCGCAGCCGCATCCGCATCACCTTCATCCTCGTCATCATCATCAGCAGCAGGGGCACTAGCAGTCCTAGGAGGGAGGCCACCATGAGCATACATGGAGAGGTCAAAGTTCTGGAGCATCTCACCAGTAATGGTAGGCATCTCCCAAGTAGGTGCAACCACAGGCTCCATCTCAGGGCCAGAAGGAGGGACAGGGATATTCCTTGCAGCCATGAACTCATTATGTCGCCTCCGTGTCTCCTGGTTCAAAGCAAGACTTTGATGTGCAACATCATTGGTATTGTTGCACATTTGCCACATGCTGGAGAAGAAGCGAGCGGCAGCGTGCTTGGGGCGCCGAGAGTAGCTGAAACTAGCATCATGATCATAGCGTTCCTTGGAACGGCGCTCAGAGGAGGGCATCATGGAAGGGACGTCCGGGCGAGTGACCTCCTGAGTGGGGAACTTGAATGGTTCCATGATGACCCTTTGATCTAGTGTGTTGAGAGGAGGAGGTACAATGTAGTTGATGAGCCGCTGAACATACTGGGCATAGTTGGGAGTCATGCGGCCCTTAATAGACCGCTTCAGTTCACAGTGAATGAGATCACAGCCATCAATCTTCCTTACCCTGTCAGGATGGCAATAGTACATCAGATTCAGGTGGTAGTTCCTGACTTCATTGGTGTCGCCAGACTTGCTGATGAGACTCTCACGAAACATCTTGGCAAGGACAAGATAGGAGTAGTACATCCCAGAGATAGTGGGAGGTCCAGGTGTAGGGTTCGGAGGATAGAAAAAGGAGATGTCACCCTTAGTAAGCTTAGGCCGAGAATGAATCTTGAACCCTGGAGCACGGTCACCACCACAACCCATGGCTGCACAGAACTGAGTGTAGGTGCATGAGTATTTCTCCTTGCCAGTCATCCAAGTGATAGTGCGATCCTCATCATCATGGAAGAATACGGTGCAATGGAATTGACGGACTAGAAGGGGACAATAGATGCTTTCTCGCTTGTTCATCATCGGGCTTCGAGGCACACAAGATCATATAGTCCCAAACCCTTCAAGGTTTCAACCACAAAGCGGTACTTTGTGGCTTCATGCAAGGCAAGCTCGTCAGGGTTGATGGCCTTGGGCATCACAACAACACCATTCTTCATACACTCTCGAGTGTCATAGAAACCTTCCCATATGGTTGCTAGAGTCTTGGTCCAGAAGAACTTGTCCCCACCAGTGTAAGTCCGTTGTTCATAGCGATACAGATTCGCCGTCCTCAAATCCTGCCAATCACCACAATGTGCGTCTGCTATATTGAAGGTTGGCACAATTTCATCATCCTCTTGAGCTGCGTGCTTGTCTTTCCTCTTACCACCAACTGTCTTGGTTCTTCCCCCAGCTGAGCTGCCAGTGTCATGAGTCTGAGGTGCTTTAGTAGGCATGCGGCTGCTAGAACGGCGGGGTGGAGGCACCGTAGGCCGTCCTCTCTTGGCAAGGGCGCCACGGTCTTCACCACTCCAACTTTTTGTGAAAGAGCAAAATAGAGCGAGGATAGCATGGGGTAAGTGTACATGTCATCAGTAAGTAGGGAAGCCAAAAAGCATAGCATATATCCAAGTGTTTTGATGAGATTATGCGAAATGCGGGCGATCCGGCGCACGAGCCGGTCGAACCGGACAGCAGACCGGACGAGCCGGTTGCCAATCCAGTTGACCGGGCGGCACACCAGGCCGGCCGGTTGAGAGGCCGGTTGACCGGGCTGGTGACCGGATTTGTCGATTTGTGAGAAGTTGCCTAGAATTTCTACCACAAAATCATGCAAAAACTTATAAACTTGGACATAGACTATAGCAATAGAGTGGAGTATGTGCATTGTGTGTGTGAGACACTCTAAAGGCATGAGGACTTACAAACCCTAACCCTAACCCTAAAATTTCCCCAAATCTTCTCAAAGATGTGTAATGTGTGATGAGAACTAGGAAATAGAGAGAAAGAGAGAATAAAGTACCCGAAGACATGGTCCTCCTTGATCAAGAGAACAATAAGACCACCTAGGAAAGCCTTGAGAGCCAAAACTCCAAGATCTCCCAAAATAGCTTGAGAGGGACCAAATCCTTTGGTGGAGATGTTCCAAGGGTCCCGATCTATGGTTTGGTGGAGTTTGGGAGAGTTCTCGCGGTGGGAAGGTCCTAGAACGTGGTGGAGGTGGCGGCCATGGAGGTTTTGGAGATGGGGGATAATGAGGAAGAAGACCCCAAGAGGTATCCTCCCCCAAAACATAACCAGCCGCATGGCCGGTCGGGCGCCCGGTCGACCGGGCCTGACGCCGGCTGGTCCGGCCCAGAGGCCGGTCCAACCGGGCCAGAGACCGGCTAGGAGCAATCAACCCAGTTTTGTCTCGTTTTGCCCCTATTCTTTGTGTAAATGTGTATGAATGCTCAGATGATGACATGTACATATAGATAGATAGATGATGATGAGATGAGCATAGACATGGGGTCGGAAACACAAAGTTCTCTAGGCATACCCATTGGAGTGAAAATCCAAACAAGATGTAAATAGCAACAATGGGCATGATTCGAAATATATATCAAGAATCATAAGTCATTTTGAAATGATTTTTGCAATAAGATCATTTGGCCTTATATAGTCAAATCAAGTTGTAATAGAGGCTCAATGAGGGGCGGGGGATTACGCCCCCTATGTGAAAGCGCAAATGTCATGAGACCTCGAAGAGACATGCTTGGGTCCATATAATGACATTGGGTCTATTTATGTTGCACACATAGGTATGCATCATACCAAGACATGGTAAGATGACTATCCCCATATGTGCTATGCCTCTAAGCTAGATAGCAAGATAAATGCAAGAATATAGTGCAAGAAGTTATTCAATCCAAGTTTTTAGGATCAAGAATACCAAGTTCTCCTCTCAAGTTAACGAACCGGGCTTCATCCAAAGGCTTAGTGAAAATATCCGCCAATTGGTAGGTTGTCCCCACATGAGTGAGATCAATATCCTTATTGGCAACATGGTCACGTAGGAAGTGATGGCGAATGTCAATATGTTTGGTGCGACAATGTTGAACCGGGTTATTGGCGATCTTAATTGCACTTTCATTGTCACAAAGAAGAGGCACCGTACCAAGAGACACACCATAGTCTTTCAAGGTTTGCTTCATCCATAACAATTGAGTGCAACAAGATGCCGCGGATATGTATTCGGCTTCGGCGGTGGATAAAGCGGTGGAGTTTTGTTTCTTGGATGACCAACTCACCAATGACCGGCCAATAAATTGGCAAGCCCCGGAGGTAGACTTCCGGTCAACCTTATCACCGGCCCAATCGGAATCCGAATAGCCAATGAGTTCAAAGGTTGACCCCTTTGGATACCATAGCCCGAGAGTAGGAGTGAGAACAAGGTATCTTAGAATCCGTTTGACCGCCATTAAATGGCTCTCCTTGGGAGCGGATTGAAAACGAGCACACATCCCTACACTTAGCATGATATCCGGCCTAGAGGCACAAAGGTAGAGCAAGGATCCTATCATGGAGCGGTATACCTTTATGTCCACATCCTTCTCACCGTCACATGATCCAAGTTGCCCCTTTACGGGCATGGGTGTCTTCATTGGGCTTGCATTGGTCATGTTGAATTTCTTGAGCATGTCCTTCACATACTTTTCTTGAGAGATGAAGGTGCCTTTTGCAAGTTGCCTCACTTGGAAGCCTAGGAAGAACTTCAACTCCCCCATCATGGACATCTCAAATTTCCTAGTCATCAATAGCTCAAAAGCTTTGTTATGATTGGGGTTAGTTCCACCAAAGATAATATCATCAACATATATTTGACATATAAATAAGCCACCCCCTTTAACCCGCTTGGTGAAAAGGGTGGAATCGACCGTACCCATGCAAAACCCATCATGTAGTAAGAAATCCCTAAGGAACTCATACCAAGCACGTGGAGCTTGCTTGAGACCGTAGAGTGCCTTATGGAGTAAGTACACGTGGTTGGGTCGGCATGGGTCTTCGAAACCCGGGGGTTGAGCCACATATGCGGTTTCTTTTAGGGGACCATTCAAAAATGCACTTTTCACATCCATTTCATATAGTTTGAAATTGTGGAAAGATGCAAATGCAAGCAAAAGACGAATAGCTTCAAGACGGGCTACCGGCGCAAAGGTATCCTCAAAATCCATACCTTCTATTTGGGCAAACCCTTGCGCCACTAACCTTGCTTTGTTTCGTATGATAATGCCATTCTCATCTTTCTTGTTCTTGAATACCCATTTGGTCCCAATAACATTGATGCGATGATCCTTGGGTCTCTCAAATAGAGACCATACTTCATTACGAGTGAAACACTCCAATTCTTCTTGCATGGCAATTACCCAATCCGGATCAACCAAGGCTTCATGTACCTTGAGTGGTTCAAAACTAGACACAAAAGCATGGTGTTGACAATAAGTGATAAGTAATGCATGGTGTCTACGAGTTACCACTCCTCTTGAAATGCTACCAAGGACTTGATCTACTTTCATGTCACTTGCCCTTGTAGAGGCCTTGATCTTCCGAATGGTTCCTTCATGATCAATGAATTCATCTCTTGCTAGTATTTGATCATGAGGGATCACTTGAGCTTGATCATGAGTTGTGGATGTCTCTTGATCATCATCATGGTCTTGCTCAGTGGAATGAGGACTTTCTTCTTGTTCTTCGGAATGTGACTCATCTTGAGTGGAGGATGGTTCTTGAGTTGCACTTGAGGGTTCGGCTTGAGTTGAGCTAGGCTCCACTTGAGCCGTGCTTGATACTTATACTCCATCATCTTGATCATCATTATTAACTTCTATGGGCCGGATGTGTCCAATGCCCATATGCTTGATGGCACTAGATGGATCATCATTATTACCTGCAACACATGGAACAACTTGCTCCACTTGGGAGCCATTATACTCCAAGAACTCCACGTCAAAAGATACTTCAATAGTCCCCGTGGACCGGTTGTAGTACCTATAGGCGTGAGAGTTCTCCACATAACCAACAAATATGCCCTCTATGGTTCTAGTTTCAAATTTACCGAGCTTTCCTTTGTTGTTCTTAACAAGACATTTGCATCCAAAGACACGAATGTACATGACATTAGGCTTGTTACCGGTAAGAAGCTCGTATGGAGTTTTGTTGTGGAGGGGACGGAGGAAGAGCCGGTTGGAGTAGTGGACGGCCGTAGAGATGGCTTCTCCCCAAAAGTTGTGGGGTGAGTTGAATTCACTCAACATGGTTCTTGCCATCTCAATGATAGCCCGGTTCTTCCTTTCAACAACACCATTTTGTTGAGGGGTGTATGGCGCCGAAAAATCATGCTTGATGCCCTCATCACCGACAAACTCTCGCATGGTGTAGTTCTTGAACTCGATGCCATTGTCGGTTCTAATCGCCTTGATCTCGGATTCATACATACGTTGAGCTTTCTTGGCGAAGGTGATGAACTCCCTATGGGTCTCGTCCTTAGACTTAAGGAGAAAGACCCAAGAGTATCTTGAGTAATCATCAACAATGACAAGTCCATACTTGCTCCCACCAAGAGTACAAGGAGATCCAAATGAAGGAGCTCCAAAGGCCTAGATGTGGTGACCATACTCTTGATAGGATGTTTCTTCTTGAGTTGCTTTCCGGCTACACATGCACTGCAAACACGATCTTTCTCAAAAGAAATGCCGGATAGTCCCACAATGTGTTCACCCTTTAGGACTTGTTTAAGATTCCTCATGTTAACATGACCAAGGCGGCGATGCCACAACCAACCTTCGTCATGCTTGGCCGCCATTAGACATGTGGAGGGAGAGGAGCTCTCTTTCGAGAGGTCAACCACGTAAAGGTTGTTCTCCACATATCCAACGAGGACCAATTTGAGATTGTCACTCCTAAAGACTTTCACACAATAATTAGTGAAGTATGAATTGTAACTGGCATCAGCAAGATGATATATATAGAAAGCAAGTTATAGCCAAGGGATTCAACAAGCATGACCGTCTCAAGGCACAAATCCTTAGAGATTGCCACCTTGCCGTACCCAAGTACCTTTCCCTTTGAGTTGTCACCAAAGGTGATGCTTGACTTCTTGTTGATATCTTCAATGAATTGATCAAGCACACCTCTTCCTCCGCTCATATGATTGGTGCATCCACTATCAAACACCCATTTTGGACCACCGGAGGAATACCCCTACAAAATCAAGTAGAGGATTTAGGAACCCATCGATTAATGGGTTCCTTTGCAATGGCAACAATATCTTTTGGTACCCAAATTGAGTACTCTCTATAAGCATAGCCATTACGAGGGCCAACATAGTTAGCATAAACATCACCATAATAATCAACAAATAAAGCATAGTGATTGTTTGGCCCCGTGCGGTCACTGAAGGAGATATGCCCTAGAGGCAATAATAAAAGTAGTTATTATTTATATCTCTATGTTTATGATAAATGTTTATATATCATGCTAGAATTGTATTAACCGAAACATTAGTACATGTGTGATATGTAGACAACAAGAAATCCCTAGTATGCCTCTTAAACTAGCTTGTTGATTAATGGATGATTAGTTTCATAATCATGAACATTGGATGTTATTAATAACAAGGTTATATCATTGTATGAATGATGTAATGGACACACCCAACTAAGCGTAGCATAAGATCTCGTCATTAAGTTATTTGCTATAAGCTTTCAATACATAGTTACCTAGTCCTTACGACCATGAGATCATGTAAATCACTTATACCGGAAAGGTACTTTGATTACACCAAACACCACCTGCGTAAATGGGTGGCTATAAAGGTGGGATTAAGTATCCGGAAAGTATGAGTTGAGGCATATGGATCAACGAGTGGGATTTGTCCATCCCGATGACGGATAGATATACTCCGGGCCCTCTCGGTGGAATGTCGTCTAATGTCTTGCAAGCATATGAATGAGTTCATAAGAGACCACATACCACGGTACGAGTAAAGAGTACTTGTCGAGAAACGAGGTTGAACAAGGTATGGAGTGATACCGAAGATCAAACCTCGGACAAGTAAAATATCGCGTGACAAAAGGAATTGGTATCGTATGTGAATGGTTCATTCGATCACTAAAGTCATCGTTGAATATGTGGGAGCCATTATGGATCTCCGGATCCCGCTATTGGTTATTGGTCGGAGTGAGTACTCAACCATGTCCGCATAGTTCACGAACCGTAGGGTGACACACTTAAAGTTGGATGTTGAAATGGTAGTTCTTGAATATGGAATGGAGTTGGAATATTTGTTCGAAGTCCCGGATGTGATCCCGGACATCACGAGGAGTTCCGGAATGGTCCGGAGAATAAGATTCATATATAGGATGTCATTTTATGTGAATAAAATGCCGCGGAAGGTTCTATGGAAGGTTCTAGAAGGTTCTAGAAAAGTCCGGAAGAAACCACCAAGGAAGGTGGAGTCCACAAGGGACTCCACCTCCATGGCCGGCCAACCCTAGTGGGGGAGGAGTCCCAAGTGGACTCCCCTTAGGGGCCGACCACCCCCACATGGGAGGTGGGAATCCCACCTTTGGGTGGGAGTCCTAGTTGGGCTAGGATTGCCCCCTCCTATGGAAGGATTTGGTTCGGGTCTTATTCGAAGACTTGGACACCACCTCTTGGGGTTCCACCTATATAATGAGGGACCAAGGGGAGGGGGCCGGCCACCCAAGAACCACCAAGGTGGCCGGCCACCCAAGAACCACCAAGGTGGCCGCACCCCTTAGTGGCCGGCGCCCCCCTCTCCCCAAACCCTAGCCGCCCGCTCCTCCACATCCCGCATAGCTTAGCGAAGCTCCGCCGGACTTCTACACCGCCACCGACACCACGCCGTCGTCGCTGTCGGATTCAAGAGGAGCTACTACTTCCGCTGCCCGCTGGAACGGGGAGGTGGACGTCGTCTTCATCAACAACCGAACGTGTGACCGAGTACGGAGGTGCTGCCCGTTCGTGGCGCCGGAACCGATCGTGATCAAGATCTTCTACGCGCTTTTGCAAGCGGCAAGTGAACGTCTACCGCAGCAACAAGAGCCTCATCTTGTAGGCTTTGGAATCTCTTCAAGGGTGAGACTCGATACCCCCTCGTTGCTACCGTCTTCTAGATTGCATCTTGGCTTGGATTGCGTGTTCGCGGTAGGAAAATTTTTGTTTTCTATGCAACGTTATCCTACGAGTGGTATCGAGCCGTGTCTATGCATAGATGGTTGCACGAGTAGAACACAATGGTTTTGTGGGCGTTGATGCTCTTGTTATCTTTAGTTGAGTACTTTGCATCTTTATGGCATAGTGGGATGAAGCGGCTCGGACTAACTTTACATGACCGCGTTCATGAGACTTGTTCCTCGTTCGACATGCAACTTGTATTGCATAAGAGGCTTTGCGGGTGTCCGTCTCTCCTACTATAGTAAAGATTCAATTTACTCTTCTATTGACAACATTAGTATCAACGTTGTGGTTCATGTTCGTAGGTAGATTAGATCTATATCGAAAACCCTAAACCACGTAAAATATGCAAACCAAATTAGAGAGCGTCTAACTTGTTTTTGCAGGGTTTGGTGATGTGATATGGCCATAATGTGATGATGAATATGTATGAGATGATCATTATTGTATTGTGGCAACCGGCGGGAGCCTTATGGTTGTCTTTAAATTTCATGTTGAGTAGTATTTCAAAGTAGTTGTAATAGTTGCTACATGGAGGACAATCATGAAGACGGCGCCATTGACCTTGGTGCTTCGCCGACGATGATGGAGATCATGCCCGAAGATGATGGAGATCATGTCCGTGCTTTGGAGATGAAGATCAAAGGCGCAAAGACAAAAGGGCCATATCATATCACATATGAACTGCATGTGATGTTAATCCTTTTATGCATCTTATTTTGCTTAGATCGCGACGGTAGCATTATAAGATGATCCCTCACTAAAATCTCAAGATAATAAAGTGTTCATCCTTAGTAGCACCGTTGCCAAGACTTGTCGTTTCGAAGCATCTCGTGATGATCGGGTGTGATAGAATCAACAAGTGCATACAACGGGTGCAAGCCAGTTTGCACATGCGGATACTAAGGTGGCCTTGACGAGCCTAGCATGTACAGACATGGTCTCGGAACACGTGATACCGAAAGGTAGAGCATGAATCATATGATTGATATGATGAACACTTTGAGTGTTCGCCATTGAAATTACACCTTGTCTCGTGATGATCGGACTATGGTGTGGTGGATTTGGTTTGTGTGATCACTAAGACAATGCGAGGGATATTGTTTTGAGTGGGAGTTCACCTAGATTTTTAATTATATTGAATTAAAATTTGAACTCAATTTGTCATAAACTTAGTCTAAACTATTGCAAATATATGTTGTAGAGATGGCGTCCCCAATCAATTTTAACCAGTTCCTAGAGAAAGAAAAGCTTAAGAGCAACGGTAGCAACTTCACCGATCGGTTCCGTCATGTGAGGATCTTCCTCTCCGGCGGAAATCCGCAATATGTGCTTGATGCACCGCTAGGTGACCCTCCTGTGAAACTGAAACCGATGAAGTAAAAGCTGTTTACGAGACTCGGAAAACTCGGTACTCTCAAGTTCGGTGTGCCATCCTGTGCGGTCCGGAATCCGATCTTCAAAAACGTTTTGAGCACCACGATCCTCATGAGTTGATGAAAGAGTTAAAGACTATTTTCGAGACTCATGCGGCCGTGGAATGCTATGAAGCATCGAAACATTTCTTCGACTCGTATGATGGAAGAAGGCAGCTCCATTAGTGAGCACATGCTCGCCATGACCGGGCATGCGAAGAAACTCGGTGACTTGGGAATAGTGATTCCTAACGGACCGGGGATTAATCGTGTCCTTCAATCACTGCCACCAAGTTACAAGAACTTTGTGATGAACTACAATATGCAGAACATGAACAAGGAGTTACTCGAACTCTTTGGCATGCTAAAAGCTGCTGAGATTGAGATCAAGAAAGAGCACCAAGTGTTGATGGTCAACAAAACCACTAGTTTCAAGAAACAGGGCAAGTCTAAGGGAAAATTCAAGAAGGGTGGCAAGAAAGCTGCCACGCCTCCTATGAAACCTAAGAACGGCCCTAAGCCTGATGCTGAGTGCTATTACTGCAAGGAGAAGGGACACTGGAAGCGTAATTGCTCCAAGTATTTGGCTGATCTGAAGAGCGGCCTTGTCAAGAAGAAGAAAGAAGGTATATCTGATATACATGTTATAGATGTTTATCTCACTGGTTCTCGTTCTAGTACCTGGGTATTTGATACTCGGTTCGGTTGCTCATATCCGTAACTCGAAACAGGAACTAAAGAATAAACGAAGACTACCGAAAGATGAAGTGACAATGCGCGTTGGAAATGGATCCAAAGTCGATGTGATCGCTGTCGGCACACTTCCTCTACATCTACCTTCGGGATTAGTTTTAAGCCTAAATAATTGTTATTTTGTACCCGCGTTGAGCATGAACATTATATCCGGATCTTGTTTAATGCAAGACGGTTATTCATTCAAGTCCGAGAATAATGGTTGTTCTATTTTTATGAATAATATCTTTTATGGTCGAGCACCACAAAAGAATGGCTTATTTACGTTAGATCTCGATAGTAGTGATACGCATATACATAACATTGATGCTAAGCGAATTAAATTGAATGATAATTCTACTTATATGTGGCAATCGTCGTCTTGGTCATATTGGAGTGAAGCGCATGAAGAAACTCCATACCGATGGATTACTTGAATCACTTGACTTTGAGTCACTTGATAGATGCGAAGCATGTCTAATGGGAAAAATGACTAAGACTCCATTTTCTGGTATAATGGAGCGAGCTACTGACTTATTGGAAATCATACATACCGATGTGTGCGGACCAATGAGTGTAGCATCGCGCGGTGGTTATCGTTATGTTCTAACCTTCACGAGATGATCCGAGTAGATATGGGTATATCTATTTCATGAAACATAAATCCGAAACTTTCGAGAAGTTTAAGGAATTTCAAAGTGAAGTAGAAAATCAACGTAACAAGAAGATAAAATTTCTACGATCTGATCGTGGAGGTGAATATCTGAGTTATGAGTTTGGCATGCATTTAAAGAAATGCGGAATACTTTCACAATTGACACCGCCGGGAACACCACAACGAAACGGTGTATCCGAACGTCGTAATCGAACTCTTTTAGATATGGTTCGTTCTATGATGTCTCTTACTGATTTGCCATTATCATTTTGGAGTTATGCATTAGAGACAGCCGCATTCACTTTAAATAGAGCACCATCAAAATCCGTAGAAACGACACCGTATGAATTATGGTTTAATAAGAAACCTAAGCTGTCGTTCCTGAAAGTTTGGGGTTGCGAAGCCTATGTAAAGAAGTTACAACCGGACAAGCTAGAACCCAAAGCGGAGAAATGCGTCTTCATAGGATACCCTAAGGAAACTATAGGGTATACTTTCTATCACAAATCCGAAGGCAAAATATTTGTTGCAAAGAACGGAACCTTTCTTGAGAAAGAATTTCTCACTAAAGAAGTGACTGGAAGAAAAGTAGAACTCGATGAGATTGATGAATCTATACTCGTTGATCGAGTAGCGCGATATCGGAAGTTGTACTGTACCGCCTACACCGGCAACGAGAGGAAGCTAATGATAATGATCATGAAACTTCGAACGAGGAAACTACCGAACCTCGCGGATCGACAAGGGAACGTGCCACTCCTGATTGGTATGATCCTTGTCTAAATGTCATGATTGTGGATAACAATGATGAGGACCCTGCGACGTATGAAGAAGCGATGATGAGCCCAGATTCCAACAAATGGCAAGAAGCCATGAAATCCGAAATGGGATCCATGTATGATAACAAAGTATGGACTTTGGTAGACTTACACGATAGCCGAAAGGCTGTCGAGAATAAATGGATCTTCAAGAGAAAAACAGATGCTGATGGTAATATTACTTGTCTATAAAGCTCGACTTGTCGCAAAGGGTTTCAGACAAATTCAAGGAGTTGACTACGATGAGACTTTCTCACCTGTAGCGAAGCTAAAATCTGTGAGGATTTTGTTAGCAATAGCTGCATTTTTCGATTATGAGATTTGGCGAGATGGATGTCAAAACGGCGTTCCTTAATGGAGACATTGAGGAAGAGTTGTATATGGTACAACCCAAAGGTTTTGTCGATCCTAAAAATGCTGACAAAGTATGCAAACTTCAGCGTTCAATCTATGGACTGAAGCAAGCATCAAGAAGTTGGAACCGACGCTTTGATAAGGTAATCAAAGACTTTGGGTTTATACAGTGTCATGGAGAGGCCTGTATTTACAAGAAAGTGAGTGGGAGCTCTGTAGCATTCCCGATATTATATGTAGATGACATATTATTAATTGGGAATGATATAGAACTATTAAGCAGTGTAAAAGGTTATTTGAATAATAGTTTTTCAATGAAAGACCTTGGTGAAGCATCGTATATATTAGGCATCAAGATTTATAGAGATAGATCAAGACGTCTAATAGGGCTATCGCAGAGTACATATCTGGACAAGATTCTAAAGAAATTTAGAATGGACGAAAGTAAGAAAGGGTTCTTACCTATGTTACCGAGGCAAGGTCTTGAGTAAGACTCAAGGACCGGCTACGGCAGAAGAAAGAGAAAGGATGAGTAATATCCCCTATGCCTCGGCGATAGGATCTATCATGTATGCCATGCTATGTACTAGACCGGATATAGCACATGCTTTGTTAGTTTGACTAGCGAGATATCAAAGTGATCCAGGAATGGAACATCTGGACAGCGGTCAAGAATATCCTAAAGTACTTGAAAAGAACTAAGGATATGTTTCTTTGTTATGGAGGTGACCAAGAGCTCGTTGTAAATGGTTACACCGATGCAAGTTGGAACACCGATCCCGATGACTCTAAGTCACGGTCCGGGTACGTGTTTATATTGAATGGTGCTGCAGATAAGCTGGGCAAGCTCGAAGCGGTGCACGGTGGCGAAGTCTTCAACGGAAT
Organism: Lolium rigidum; assembly: GCF_022539505.1. Taxonomy (NCBI): domain Eukaryota; kingdom Viridiplantae; phylum Streptophyta; class Magnoliopsida; order Poales; family Poaceae; genus Lolium; species Lolium rigidum. The sequence goes on from NC_061508.1 coordinate 152,210,208, forward strand.
CGAGTACATAGCGGCTTCGGAGGCTTCATCGAAGCGGTATGGATGAAGAGGTTCATTGTAGAGCTCGGTGTGGTTCCTAGTGCATTGGACCCATTAATCATTTACTTGTGATAACATGGGTGCCATCGCCAATGCACAAGAGCCAAGGTCACACAAGAGGCTGAAGCATATCAAGCTGCGTTACCACTCGATTCGCGAGTACATCGAAGATGGAGAAGTAAAGATTTGCAAAGTACACACCGATCCGAATGTAGCAGATCCGTTGACTAAAGCTCTCCCTAGGGCAAAGCATGACCAACACCCGAATGCCATGGGTGTTAGGTATATTACAATGTAATCTAGATTATTGACTCTAGTGCAAGTGGGAGACTGAAGGAGATATGCCCTAGAGGCAATAATAAAAGTAGTTATTATTTATATCTCTATGTTTATGATAAATGTTTATATATCATGCTAGAATTGTATTAACCGAAACATTAGTACATGTGTGATATGTAGACAACAAGAAATCCCTAGTATGCCTCTTAAACTAGCTTGTTGATTAATGGATGATTAGTTTCATAATCATGAACATTGGATGTTATTAATAACAAGGTTATATCATTGTATGAATGATGTAATGGACACACCCAACTAAGCGTAGCATAAGATCTCGTCATTAAGTTATTTGCTATAAGCTTTCAATACATAGTTACCTAGTCCTTACGACCATGAGATCATGTAAATCACTTATACCGGAAAGGTACTTTGATTACACCAAACACCACCTGCGTAAATGGGTGGCTATAAAGGTGGGATTAAGTATCCGGAAAGTATGAGTTGAGGCATATGGATCAACGAGTGGGATTTGTCCATCCCGATGACGGATAGATATACTCTGGGCCCTCTCGGTGGAATGTCGTCTAATGTCTTGCAAGCATATGAATGAGTTCATAAGAGACCACATACCACGGTACGAGTAAAGAGTACTTGTCGGGAAACGAGGTTGAACAAGGTATGGAGTGATACCGAAGATCAAACCTCGGACAAGTAAAATATCGCGTGACAAAAGGAATTGGTATCGTATGTGAATGGTTCATTCGATCACTAAAGTCATCGTTGAATATGTGGGAGCCATTATGGATCTCCGGATCCCGCTATTGGTTATTGGTCGGAGTGAGTACTCAACCATGTCCGCATAGTTCACGAACCGTAGGGTGACACACTTAAAGTTGGATGTTGAAATGGTAGTTCTTGAATATGGAATGGAGTTGGAATATTTGTTCGAAGTCCCGGATGTGATCCCGGACATCACGAGGAGTTCCGGAATGGTCCGGAGAATAAGATTCATATATAGGATGTCATTTTATGTGAATAAAATGCCGCGGAAGGTTCTATGGAAGGTTCTAGAAGGTTCTAGAAAAGTCCGGAAGAAACCACCAAGGAAGGTGGAGTCCACAAGGGACTCCACCTCCATGGCCGGCCAACCCTAGTGGGGGAGGAGTCCCAAGTGGACTCCCCTTAGGGGCCGGCCACCCCCACATGGGAGGTGGGAATCCCACCTTTGGGTGGGAGTCCTAGTTGGGCTAGGATTGCCCCTCCTATGGAAGGATTTGGTTCGGGTCTTATTCGAAGACTTGGACACCACCTCTTGGGGTTCCACCTATATAATGAGGGACCAAGGGGAGGGGGCCGGCCACCCAAGAACCACCAAGGTGGCCGGCCACCCAAGAACCACCAAGGTGGCCGCACCCCTTAGTGGCCGGCGCCCCCCTCTCCCCAAACCCTAGCCGCCCGCTCCTCCACATCCCGCATAGCTTAGCGAAGCTCCGCCGGACTTCTACACCGCCACCGACACCACGCCGTCGTGCTTGTCGGATTCAAGAGGAGCTACTACTTCCGCTGCCCGCCGGAACGGGGAGGTGGACGTCGTCTTCATCAACAACCGAACGTGTGACCGAGTACGGAGGTGCTGCCCGTTCGTGGCGCCGGAACCGATCGTGATCAAGATCTTCTACGCGCTTTTGCAAGCGGCAAGTGAACGTCTACCGCAGCAACAAGAGCCTCATCTTGTAGGCTTTGGAATCTCTTCAAGGGTGAGACTCGATACCCCCTCGTTGCTACCGTCTTCTAGATTGCATCTTGGCTTGGATTGCGTGTTCGCGGTAGGAAAATTTTTGTTTTCTATGCAACGTTATCCTACAGTCACCACTAGTGGCTTTGCCCTTTGAGGCTTTGCCATCATTAGTGACCTTCTTGTTCTTATCTTGAGCGGGCTTCTCCTTATTGTAGTTGTTCTTCTTGTAGGATTTGGAAGTATATCCAAGTCCAAACTTTTGATTGTTTGACCTTTGCTTACTCAAGAGGTCATCCAATCCCATCTTGTTCTTGGCGGTGGTGAACTTTGCAAGTTCCTTTGTTAACCTAACATTTTCCTCAAGAATAGATGCTTGCTCACAATAAGATTCATTAGGATGATAGTCGAGACCATATTTAGTCACCAAGGATTCAAGATATGCATTGGTCTCAACATGTAAGGAGAGTTCCTCTTGTAAACGAACATATTCCTCAACAAGCTTAGCATGCTCACTAGTAAAAGAAGTGGAAGAACTAGCATGCTTTTCAACAACAATGGGATCCTTCATTGATCCAAGAGACTTTTTGTAGGTTTCTTGGAGTAGGCCATGGTTCTCTCCAAGTTTCTTGAGCTCATCCTTAACAAGCTTGTTAGCTCTTTCAAGGTGGTCAAGATCCCTAGTGAGAGAAGCATGAGCAACTTCAAGCTCCTCCTTTGAGGCATTGAGCTCTTGAGTCAATGATTGAGCCCTATCAATAGTTTCTAGGTCCTTAACTTTATCAAGTTCATAAGTTTCAATTTGTTGCTTAAGGCCTTGAGATATGCACCTTTCGGTTTTTAGCTCTTGTCTTAGGAGATTGAATCTCCGTTCTTCTTCATTTAATTGATATTCTAATTCCTCAATGGACCCATCCTTTTCTTTGAGGGAGTCCATCAAGAAATCAAACTTGACAAGAGCTTCACCACGAAGGGTGCATCTAACATTGTAAAGCTCCTTAAGCACAATTAATTATTCTTGATTTTCATTTTCATCATCAAGAACACTAGATAGAGAAGGTGGAGGTTCCATTACCTTGGTTTCTCTTGCCATTAGACAAGAGCCAACGATTCTAGAAGGGAGAGAGTCATCGGAGTCATCATCTTGAGTTGTTCTTGCCATGAAGGAAGAACCAACATCATTCTCCGTGGAGTAACCCTTGGAGTAGTCATATGTGAAGAGTGACCCGGGCTTGGAGAAAGCCAAACCGGCCACTCCGGCCTCCTTCTCCTCATCTTCCTCTTCTTCATCGGACAAGTACTTGGCTCCAACAAAGGATCTTCCCTTGTTCTTCTTGTATCGATCGTTGATTGGGTTTGGCTTCAATCTTGGCTTGACCCCTTTGATGAACTTTGGCTTGTCTACCCTTTTCTCATAAGGGCACTCGTTTGCAAAGTGGGTATCTTCATCACAGTTGTAGCAAGTTCTCTTCTTCTTCTTGTCATTGAGGAGCATTGGAAGCTTTCCCTTGTACTTCTTGGCAAAGAAGGCAAAGTCGGTAGAAATGTCACTAGTTGAAGTCATCTCTTCCTCTTCTTCAATTTCATAGTCTTCTTCTCTTCCATGGTCAGATCTAGCTTTGAGAGCAAGGTTGTGTGACGCTTCATGGTTGTGTGAGGCTTCATCAACACGGTTCATTGCCATGAGCCTTTTTCCTGCCTTGGCCATGTTTTCATTGGCGGCCACATAGGAGACTAGATCATCTGAGTTCAGATCGGCACTCTTGGTCATGATTTGCAAGTTGAGTGCAAGGTTGGTGTCTTGTTGCTTGACCGCAATCATGGCAATGACCTTGGACTTTATGAATGCTTCATTCATCTCGAAGTCGTCATTGTACTTCTCAACTCCAAGTCCCTTGACTCTTACTCTAAGAGCACCAAGCCTAGCATAGGCATCGGCCACAGATTCTCCATCTCGAATCATGAACTGGTGGGCCTCTTGCTTTGCGGTCTCATAAAGAGCTGAATGGATCAAGTCGGTTCCCTCTTGGAGTACTACGATCCGATCCCACAACTCTTTAGCGGAGTCAATGTCATTGACTTGATCAAGAAGCTTGCGGTTGATGCCACTTCTAATCTTGTCACGTGCGGAGGCATTGAGTTGACGGTTGTAGAATTCGGTGGAGGTCAACCGAATGGGATCTTGTGGCTCCCGGTATCCATGAACAATGATCTCCCATAACTCCACACTGCAGCTGCGAATATGAGATTCCATAGCAGATTTCCAAAAAGGAAAGTGAGTTCCATCAAATGGGGAACATTCCCACTATGGTTTATATGAGGCATGGGTGAAGTGTTTTTGGGATAGTCATGGTTAACTTCATGGTAACTCCCTAGAGAGGCCGAAGCCGCACTAGGAGGTCCACTAGTCAAGTTCTTAAGCATGGCAGACATCTCTGCCATTTGGTTTTGTAGCTCATCCTCCTTTTTCTTCTTCTCGGCATCATATGCCAGGAATCTAGATTTCATCTCTTTAACCAAAAGGTTAGAGTCTTCATCTAGACCCTCGAAGATTTTATCCATCTCACTCTTAAGGCGGTGAAGCCCTTACTAAGAGTCCAGGCTCTGATACCAATTGAAAGTATAGAGATGGTAAACCTAGAGGGGGGGTGAATAGGTTTCTACAGATTTTTATTCTTTCTTTGCAATATTAGGCTTTGCGGAATATAAAGGTGAGCCTAATGCAAACTAGGTGAAACAACCTATATGAGGATACAACTAACTCGAGCACAAAGGCTCTCACAGGCAGTTAAATCACAAGTAAGGAGTTCGGTTAGCGATAACCGATAGCACGCGAAGACAAGGATGTATTCCCGTGTTCCCTTCCTTTGCAAGAAGGTACGTCACGTTTGGAGGGGTGGAGGTCCCACGAAGGATTCCCCATGCCACGAAGGCTCACCCTATTCTCCGGAGCCTATCCCACGAAGGAATAGCTCACTCACTTGTGGTAGACTTTGAGGTAGCCTCCAAACCTTCACAATCTTGCCCGGAGCAAATCCACGACCGGATGCTTCCGGACCACTCTTGCCCACCTAGGGTTTCCAAGGAACCCTAGAGAGCAAGCTTCTTGATGAATACAAGGGGGAATGAGATTTGGCTTGGTAGAACAGTAGATCGAGTCCTCCTCTATCGTTTCCCCGGAGGGATTTGAGTTTGGGTGGAGGAGGAAGGGGATCTGAGGCTTTTGGTGTTTCTAGCAATGGAGTATGAGAGAGAGAGCTCAAGAACAGCTTGTAGTGTAGTGCCTAACTGTTCAGAGGTAGGAGAAGGGCTATTTATAGTGTTCTTCAAAATATGGCCGTTGGTCACTTGCCACATCATCCTTTCTCCCGACAAACCCGGTCAACCGGACCACAGACCGGATCGTTCGGTGCAGAGGCCGGTCGGACCGGATCAGGGACCGGACCAGCCGGTCCAAACCGGTCGGCAGGCCGGACCCCGACCGGGGTCACTTTGCGTCGTCCAGGAGCTCATCCGGTTGGCGCCCGGTCGACCGGTCGGCACGCCGAGCCCGCCGGTCTGTAGGCCGGTCAATTGGGCAGCAGACCGGATCAGTTCGACGCACGGTTGGCGCCCGGTTAGCGACCGGTTGACCGGTCGGCACGCCGGCCAGGCCGGTTGACCGGGCGGCAGACCGGATTCCTGCTGTAGACCCCCTTTTGATTGTTGTTGAAATGGGGGGTCTCCTTTAGCCTTCTTGTTCCTTTGATACACCATTTATGCCTCTTTGCCTAATACCTGAGATTATCCTTATAAACGTATTAGGACAAATAATCTAGCACGGTGTCATTGTTACCAAAATAATGGATAAGGGTTAAATACCCTTACAAGGAGGATACCTCCGCAAGCACCGCGGATGTGGAGGAACATGTGGAGCTCGACACCGACTATGGCTCCACAAGCATCATCGACATGACCGACATCGAGAAGCTCGACATCGACTATGGCTCCGCAAGCATCATCGACATGACCGACATCGAGGAGCTCTACATCGACAATGGCTCACCAAGCATGGACGACATGGTGGAGCAACACCACGAGTACGACCTCGACACCATGGTGGAGCCTCACCTCGACTTCCCCATGAGCAACACCACTGCTCCCAAGTACCCCCGCTTGGCCAATGGAGCTACATATGAAGATAGAGGACCTCCAAGATGGCGCCACCATGAGAGTGCTTATGCACATGATCATCTACACCGATTCCATCATATGGATCATGAAGAGTGTCCCCAACATGATCTACATCGACACTCTCCTTCGAGCTCCACAAGGCGCCACAAGCAACATGACAAGTCTCATGAGCCATCATCTAGGCATGTCGAGGATCGTCATCGACACACACCATCTCTTGATCGTCGTCGACCACCACCACCACCTCATGGATCCCATCGACATACGTCACCACATGATCATCGACGACACAAGCCACCCCATGATCGCCATCGACCAACATCTTCCAAGGATCTTCGACGACACCCATCAAGCCATGGTGATGATGCACGAAGACGAGAGCCTCAACATGACGGCGAAAAACACCATCATAGGGTGTCTACCACTCCAAGTATGGCAGGTGCACATCAAGCCCACCATCCTCATAAGGTGACTTCCACCTCTTGTGCCACCACCACAATGGCCCCTACCTCATCATATGCATATGGACTCCGATTCTACAAGTGCAAGCAACAAGGCCACCTTCCGCGGGAATGTCCCAATCTCATATGTGATGTGTGCAAGGCCAAGGGTCACATGTCATGGCAATGCACAACGCCAAGCGCCGACATGCTCCACTTCGACGAGCTACAAGCCCAAGCCACCAAGAAGCCTATGGCGCCCACACTTCAAGTTGAAGATCAACAAGGTCAACTCAAGGGTGAAGTTGATCCGAGCCTAGCTCTCAACGACACTATGGCGCCACCGCTTGAGGACGACTTGGGAGGCGATGGAGTTGAGATGGTTGAGCATGGGAATTTCCCTTCAACCAAGGAGGCGCATGGAGATGAGAAAGTCGAGCCTACTCCTAGAGGCGTGCATGATGAGTCAATCCCATGTGAGAATGAGCGCCACTTAGCCCACTTGAGTGAGAGAGATAGTGAGTTGAGTGACTTCCACCTCATATGCGAGATTGAGTGCTTCCATTTGGAGGACATGAGTGAGCCACCAAGAGAGTTGCGAGAGGTAGTTGATAGGTCCATGGAGGACATTACATTTTCTAACACATTAACCTCTCCCTCTACGGTGTCTTCTTATGTTGCACTAGATTCCATGGATGTCGAAGTGCCGACGATGGAGAAGAACATGTACATGGTGCAAGAAGATCACAACACACCATGCTTCGATGAAGATGATGTCAACCATGTGGAGCATACCACTACCACAATACCTACATCAAATGAGTCGGACTACCAAGGTAACAATAAAGGTATTGTTGAGACCATGATCCCACTAGTGGACATGCAAAATGATGAATTGTTTCCTCTTGCTTGCAATATGAGGACAACTTGCGCTTTCACATGTGTTGTTGACAAGGATGACATTAGCTTTCACATGCTTTGCCCTAAATGTTTGCAATACTCCATTATCCTTGCATCCAAGATTGTCACAAATTGCTCATTCCTATGCTTGCTATGCAAAAACGCTTATTTCATTGTCCATGAGATGGCCCCCATAGCCTTCTCTATTGTTGATGACCCCAAGTTACCACATGCAACACATGCACCATCATGCCATATGCACACTCGCCATGCATTTTACAAAATCTTGATTGACACTAATGGTGATGTGCACAAGACATGGCACATCATGATGGATGATGTGTTCATCTACCATGCACTGATGACCCACAAGTATAGGGGATCGCAACAGTCTTCGAGGGAAGTATTACCCAATTTATTGATTCGACACGAGGGGAGACAAAGAACACTTGAAAGCCTTAACAGCGGAGTTGTCAATTCAGCTGCACCTGGAAACAGACTTGCTCGCAGTAGTTTATCGATAGTAACAGCTTTATAGCAGATAGCAGTAGTGAAATAACAGACAGCAGAGTAACAAAGACAGCAGTAGTGATTTTAGTAAACAACAAGATTAAAATATCGTAGGCACGGGGACGGATGACGGGCGTTGCATGGATGAGAGAAACTCATGTAACAATCATAGCGGGGCATTTGCGAGATAATAATAAAACGGTATCCAAGTACTAATCAATCAATAGGCATGTGTTCCAATTATAGTCGTGCGTGCTCGCAATGAGAAACTTGCACAACATCTTTTGTCCTACCAGCCGGTGGCAGCCGGGCCTCAAGGGAAACTACTCGGATATTAAGGTACTCCTTTTAATAGAGTACCGGAGCAAAGCATTAACACTCCGTGAACACATGTGATCCTCACGTCACTCGCCATTCCCTCCGGTTGTCCCGATTTCGTCACTTCGGGGCCATTGGTTCCGGACAGCGACATGTGTATACAACTTGCAGGTAAGATCATAAACAACGAATATCTTCATGAATCAATAACATGTTCAGATCTGAGATCATGGCACTCGGGCCCTAGTGACAAGCATTAAGCATAACAAGTTGCAACAATATCATAAAAGTAACATCTACGGATACTAGGCACTATGCCCTAACAATCTTATGCTATTACATGACCAATCTCATCCAATCCCTACCATCCCCTTCGGCCTACAGCGGGAGAATTACTCACACATGGATGGGGGAAACATGGCTGGTTGATGTAGAGGCATTGGCGGTGATGGCGGCGATGATCTCCTCCAATTCCCCGTCCCGGCGGAGTGCCAGAACGGAGACTTCTGGCTCCCGAGACGGAGTTTCGCGATGTGGCGGCGTTCGGAGGGTTTCTGGCGACTTCGACTTCTCCCCGTGCGTTTTTAGGTCGAGGCGAATAAGTAGTCCGAAGGAGGGCGTCGGAGGCCGTCCGAGGGGGCCACACCACAGGGCCGCGCGGGCCCCCCCTGGGCCGCGCCGCCCTATGGTGTGGGGCCCTCGGGCCTCCACCTTACTTGTCCTTCCGGCTCCGTCGCATTCCGGGAAAATAGGCCCTTTCGTCAAAATCCCGAGGTTTTTCCCGAAAGTTGGATTTCTGCACAAAAACGAGACACCATAACGAGTTCGCTGAAAACAGCGTTAGTCCGTGTTAGTTGCATCCAAAATACACAAATTAGAGGCAAAACAATAGCAAAAGTGTTCGGGAAAGTAGATACGTTTTGGACGTATCAACTCCCCCAAGCTTAGCTTATTGCTTGTCCTCAAGCAATTCAGTTAACAACCGAGCGATAAAAGAACTTTCACGAACACATTTGCTCATATGATGTATATATTCTCATGATATGGCTAATACTTAAGCAGTTCATAATAAGATACATGCAAATAAGGTCATCTAACAGCTATGTCAATCATGAAGAGGTACCAACAATTAATAATAAGCATCATGAATCATGTATATAAGCAGGATTGCAATGTTCATAAGAGAGTATGATAAAGTGGTATCTCACTTGCCTGTATTTGATCGGCAAAACATAAATGCCCGGGCACCTCTCGGAGTTCATAGAAAGACTAGAAGTAGTGATTGTCAAAGATAAAAGCATCAAAGTTATACCACAATCAATCATATTTTGAGACAAGCATATTATACTAAGAATGACAGTTGTGCTCTCAAGAAAGTACTCAAAGAAAAGATGGAGACACAACATAAAAGTAAAAGATTGACCCTTCACAGAGGGAAGCAGGGATTAACATGCGCTAGAGCTTTTCATTTGTAAAGCAGGAGTAAAATTATTTTGAGAGGTGTTTGTTGTTGTCAACGAATGGTAATGGGTACACCAACTACCTCGCCAACCGGACTTTCAAGAGCGGCTCCCATGAATTATTTGCATTTTTATGTGACACTCCTTCCAACCTTTCTTACACAAACCATGGCTAACCGAATCCTCGGGTGCCTGCCAACAGTCACATACCATGAAGGAGTGTCTATTTAAGTTAATTAATTCGGGACTCGGAATCCCATTGCCAGCTCTTTTTGCAAAATTATTGGATAAGCGGATGTGCCACTAGTCCATATGAGAGTCCGTCAAAAGTAAATGACAAGGTTGAAAGCTAAACACCACATACTTCCTCATGAGCTATGAAACATTAACACAAATTGAGAAGCATTTTGAAGGTTTTTAAAGGTAGCGCATGAGAATTTACTTGGAATGGTTTGAAATGCCATGCATAGGTATTTATGGTGGACACTTTGGAATAACTTGGTTTTCATGTGTTTGGAGGCACGAGCAGCGTTCCCGCTCAGTACAAGTGAAGGCTAGCAAAATACTAGGGAGCGACAAATCAAGAGAGCAATAACTGTCATAATCATGCTTGCGGCAAAATAAATTAACTGAGGCATAAAAGTGATACAAGAACTCTGAAGCAATGTAAATCATTGAGGCTTAATTGACTTTTGTTCAGTCATATGCATGCGTGAGCATGTGCCAAGTCGATATAAATGAATTATTCAGAGGAGGATACCACAATGCCATACTTACTCATGAATAAAACAATGCAAGCAAACATCCATGACATGCTACTCATATTAATAAATTGGAGCTAATCATGAGAGATCATGAACTACTAGACTTTCTTAAATGACATATACCTCACATGAACCAACTAAGCATGCTCACATGGATGAGTATATGTACAAAAATGAAAACAAATAGAGTTCATACCGGCCTCTCACCACAATCAGATTGTCGTAGATCGTCATTATTGCCTTTTTCACTTGTGTAGCTTGGATAATATGAAATGAAAACCACGCTCCAGCCACCGAAGACCATTGAACTCATGATGAACTTTAAAAACCAAAGAAGAACAGCAAATTTTTTTGGTGTTTTTTAATTTGAGAACAAGAACAAAAGGAAACAAGCAAACAACGCAAAATCTTTTTGGGTTTTCTTATAGCAAACTAGCAATAGCAAATAAAGCGAAACAAATGCAAGAAACCAAGATAAACAAATGGTGAAGAAAAACAACAGAAATATTTTTGGTCTTTTTGTGTTTTAGGAAAGAAACAAAGTGAAAGTAAGAAATAGCAAACTAAAAGAAACACAGAAAAGCAAGATAGCAGAAATCTGCCAAAACCTGACAGCAGTACAGAAATCGATTTTTACAAAAATCTTACGTTGCTCAGTTCAAAAAGTGTTCAACTAATGAAAGTTAGATAATAACCTGGGGAACCTGCACAAAAATTGGCTTCGCAAAATAACGTTCTGGCTGTGCGCACGAATTTTTACGGTAACAGCCCAGAATCTGTTTTCAGGCAGCACTTCCCCAAATATCATCTTCCTCTCATTAGAAAACCACTCAAACAAACTAAACAAGTATATACAAGTATCCAGCAACCATAATATGCAAAGAATGAGTGATGCCGGTATACCTCCCCCCAAGCTTAGGCTTTTGGCTTAAGTGGAGTTCAACCCCATCGAGGGTCTGGGTTCCACGCCGGTGGATCATACATGGAGTAGTCATAATAAGGTACCGATGCAGAAGAAAAGCGTGGGGGTTCCTCATACCCAGCTTGTGGATGCGAAGAGCTTGCTGCATCGGATGACGAGTCGAGGTGTTCCTCGACCTCATCCATGTTGTCTCGTGCACGATGGCTTCCTCCCTCGATGTATGCGTTAACCGCACTTTCCGTGGATCGACCAATCCTCCCTGGAATCAAGGTTAAACAGAGAAGGTGCATGCAATCCTACTAATTTTTCAACTTTCTTAGTCCTTGTCCAAGATTTCTTGTAAAATGTTATTCTATAAGACAGGTTCCCTAAATTAGACGAACCAGAAAGAAATTCATGCTTAATCATGGAAGCTATGTCAAGTTTCTCCATGGAGAGCGGAATATCAAGATGGTGAGGTCCTACATTATGCATAGCTAATAAGCGAGAGGCGATGAGACCCCCACAAATTCCTCCTTTCTCACGGTTAATGGCAAGTCTGTTGGCTATCAAAGCTCCCAAGTTATAAGTCCTATTACCTTGTAATGCAGCAGCTAGAAAGGCTAGATCCGGGATAGTTACTTTACCTCCATTCTTTCTCGCTAGAACGCACTTGGTAATGAAATAAGCGAAGTAACGAATAGCTGGGAAATGAATACTACTGATTTTACCATCATCCTCTGAGAAGCTTCTTCCATGACAAATCATCTTGAAGAGGTCTAAGAGCTCTTGCGGCGATCCCTTTATCTTCTCGCATGATCCCCATTGCGGCACTCTGATTGCTGCACAAAAATCACTGAATGGCAAGTTGACAGTTTTATTATAAATTTTGTACTCGAACCATGGGGTTAGATCGTGACCAATTGAATTTAAAATCTTGCACTACCGACATAGTCAGTTTCACATATTGGCATGGTTCCCCATCAACAAAATCATCCAATCTCGCACGAGAGATTAAATTTTGGACGTCCTGCAAGATCCCTGCACTTCTCATGAAATCCACACACGGATAGTAAGTGGGATATACTCCTTCTTCTCGGTGAACTCTCATGACCTGTGGCACCTCCAACTCATGTTGGTTGAGTTGGTGCCTACCTCCTTCCATTTTCTGAAATTTTCAACAAATAATATAAAACTTGATTTGGTGACATATAATTGAGGGAAACTACCATAGGAACTTGCTAGAGTACTAATCATGCATCAAAACTAGTTTCTACCACTTAGAACAAGCATGCAAGCTCACTAAACATGTTACCTACAGCAGCAAAATATTCAAGATATACTCAACCAAACAAAATTCTATTTGGATAATCGAAGGAGTTACATACCGGAGAGCAAATGTGCCAAATTTCAAACGAAATCTGGGCTGAGCAAAGAGATCGAAAAATCCTGAGCTCTTGAGCAAAAACGCGAGTGAGAGAAAGTTGGTTCGAGTTTTTTCGGGAGAGAGAAGATGCTGGGAGAAAGAGATGAAGTAGTGGGGCAAGGAGGGGCCCACACCACAGGGTGGCGCGCCCCCCTTGCTGGCCGCGCCGGCCTGTGGTGTGGCACCCTGTGGTGCCCCACAGATCATCCTCTAGTGCTCCCAGGTGCCTCGTCGAAAAATAGGACCAACGGTGTAATTTTCGCGAATTTTTGAAAACTTTGAAAAATGCACATTTCTGGGTATTAAGTTTATTATTACTGGCCAGGAAATTTTTTGAAAACTCAAATCAACTAAGAAACTTTGCAAATTAAAAATGCTACAGCAACTAAAGCAAGTGGAGGAAGAAAGAGATGTTGTTTACCTCCTCTATGCATATAAAAGGTATTTGTTAACAAGGTTGATCAAGTCTTGCCACCAAATAAATTTTACATAGCATATGAAGAAATAAACCTCAAATCAATCATGTTACCTTGAATTGTATTGATATGGATCCAATCACAAGAGTTTGATATTCTTCTTTAGGCTCATATATAGGACAATCAATAGTTCCAACTTTGATAGTTCTCATATTAGAAATAGTATTAACTCCACATGCTTTTTCAACCCTCTTGGGGAAATAGACGGTGTGTTCCTTATCATTAACATTGAAAGTAACCTTTCCTTTATTGCAATCAATAACAGCCCCTGCGGTGTTAAGAAAAGGTCTCCCAAGAATAATAGACATATTATCATCTTCAGGCATTTCCAACACAACAAAATCAGTTAATATCAAGCGGTTATTAGTAACTTGAACAGGAACATCCTCACATATACCAACAGGAATAGCAGTAGATTTATCAGCCATTTGCAAAGATATATCGAGTAGGTATCAACTTATCTAAGTAAAGTCTCTTATAGAGAGAAAAAGGCATAACACTAACACCGGCTCCCAAATCACATAGAGCAGTTTTAACATAATTATTCTTTATAGAACAAGGAATAGTAGGTATACCTGGGTCGCCCAACTTCTTTGGAACTTTGCCATTGAAAGAGTAATTAGCAAGCATAGTAGAAATTTCCTCATTGGGGATTTTCCTTTTGTTAGTAACAATATCTTTCATATACTTTGAATAAGGAGGCAATTTAATAGCATCAGTCAAAGGGATTTGCAAGAATAAAGGTTTCATCCAATCACAAAATTTATTATAGTGTTCTTCTTCCTTTGATTTTAGTGTCTTAACAGGAAAAGGCATTTGCTTTTGCACCCAAGGTTCTCTTTCATTACCATGTTTCTCAGCAATAAAATCTTCCTTAGTATACTTTTTATTTTTAGCATGCTTTTCAGGTTCTTCTTCAACCTCTTCTTTATCGGAGTATCATTCTTATCATTATCTTTATCATGTTCATTACCACTTTCGGTTTCAACATCGAAATAGAATACTATTAGGATCATCAGCGAGTTCGAGAGGATTCTACAACATTTTTATGTTTCTTCTTCTTTTTCTTAGATGGAGCACTAGTTTTAGTTTGTTGAGAATCTTGTTCAATTCTTTTGGGATGCCCTTCGGGATATAGAGGATCCTGGGTAGAGACACCACCTCTAGTTGTTACTTCATAAGCATGTTTTTCTTTAGCATTATTTCCTAACAAGTCATTTTGCACTTTAGTGAGTTGATCAATTTGAGTTTGAACCATATGAAAATGTTTAACAAGCATCTTAACATCATTGGAGGTTCTCTCCACAATATCATGCAATTCACTAATAGCTTGAGAATTTTCCATTAGATGATTCTCTACTCTCATATTAAAATTTTCTTGCTTAACAATATAATTATCAAACTCATCTAAGCATTGCGCGAGAGGTTTTGAATACGGAATATCTTCCCTAGTAAAGCGTCGAAGGGAATTTACCTCAATCATGGATGAAGGGGGAATTATCTCACATATATCTTCTATGGGAGGTAGATTCTTCACGTCTTCAGATTTAATACCTTTCTCCTTGAGAGACTTCTTGGCTTCCCTCATATCTTCATCATTCAATTTAATTAAACCCCTCTTCTTCACTATTGGCGTTGGAGTTGGTTCAGGCGTAGTCCAATCATCATGATTCCGGCCTATTTTAGCCAATAATTCTTCAGCTTCGTCTGGAGTTCTTTTCCTGAAAACACAACCGGCACAACTATCCAGGTATGCCCTAGACTCAATGGTTAGTCCACTATAAAATATATCAAGTAAATCATGCTTTTCCAAATCATGGTCAGGCAGAGCTCTAATAAGAGAGCAAAATCTCGCCCAAGCCTCGGGCAATTTCTCTTCATCTCCCCGATCAAAATTATAAACTATCTCGCAAAGCAGCATGTTGAGCACTAGCGAGGAAAGTATTTCCGGAAGAAAACATTAAGCAATTCTTTTGGACTTTTAATAGAACTAGGTGGCAAACTATTATACCAAGTTTTAGCGTCATCCTTTAATGAGAATGGAAAGATTTTAGCAACAAAGTAAGTACGCTTCTTAACATCATCAGAAAACAAGCTACTCGGAGTAGATAACTCGATCATGTGTTCAACAAGCACTTTCTTTTTCAGTACCACAAAAGGGTGTTTTCTCAACAAT
Organism: Lolium rigidum; assembly: GCF_022539505.1. Classification (NCBI taxonomy): domain Eukaryota; kingdom Viridiplantae; phylum Streptophyta; class Magnoliopsida; order Poales; family Poaceae; genus Lolium; species Lolium rigidum. The sequence continues at coordinate 152,225,805 of NC_061508.1, forward strand.
AGCTATATGAGATAGATCAAGAGAAAAATCATAATCTTTATCCCTAATGTTTATAGGAGATGTGGCAAATTTAGGATCGGGAGACAGTTTATATCTAACAGAGTATGTTCTGCAAGCAACTTTTTAATTTTTCTTGCATCAGTAGTAGCATTGCATTTTTCAATAAAATCATCATCAAGTTCCACATAATCTTCATCAAGATCATCACTAGAGTATTCAAGTTCAGGTGAATTAACAGGTGTAGTAACATCGGGAGTTTCGAGTATTTTCAATTTGTCTAGACCTAGCAATTGAAGCATCTAGAAAAGTTCCCAATGAACCACTATCATCAAGCACAAGCAGAAATATTATCGGTATTATGAGAGTTTTCAGATTCAGCAGAAGTACCAGCATTTGAAGCATGTGGCGGTGAAACAAGTTTATCAATCACGGATGGTGAATCAAGAGCAGCGAGAGGTACTCGAGTTGTACCTTTTCTTGTAGTGGATGGTAATATGGCGACCTTAGTATCGCGAGTTTTACCCATGATGGAGAATTTGCAGCGAACAATATCAATCCAAGTGAACTTCCAAATAAAGCTATGCTCCCCGGCAACGGCGCCAGAAAATAGTCTTGATGACCCACAAGTATAGGGGATCGCAACAGTCTTCGAGGGAAGTATTACCCAATTTATTGATTCGACACGAGGGGAGACAAAGAACACTTGAAAGCCTTAACAACGGAGTTGTCAATTCAGCTGCACTTGGAAACAGACTTGCTCGCAGGAGTTTATCAGTAGTAACAGTTTTATAGCGATAGCGATAGTGAAATAACAGACAGCAGAGTAACAAAGACAGCAGTAGTGATTTTAGTAAACAGCAGGATTAAAATACTGTAGGCACGGGGATGGATGACGGGCGTGGCATGGATGAGAGAAACTCATGTAACAATCATAACAGGGCATTTGCAGATAATAATAAAATGGTATCCAAGTACTAATCAATCAATAGGCATGTGTTCCAATTATAGTCGTGCGTGCTCGCAATGAGAAACTTGCACAACATCTTTTGTCCTACCAGCCGGTGGCAGCCGGGCCTCAAGGGAAACTACCGTATATTAAGGTACTCCTTTTAATAGAGTACCGGAGCAAAGCATTAACACTCCGTGAACACATGTGATCCTCACGTCATCGCCATTCCCTCCGGTTGTCCCGATTTCCGTCACTTCGGGGCCATTGGTTCCGGACAGCGACATGTGTATACAACTTGCAGGTAAGATCATAAACAACGAATATCTTCATGAATCAATAACATGTTCGGATCCGAGATCATGGCACTCGGGCCCTAGTGACAAGCATTAAGCATAACAAGTTGAAACAATATCAGAAAAGTAACATCTACGGATACTAGGCACTATGCCCTAACAATCTTATGCTATTACATGACCAATCTCATCCAATCCCTACCATCCCCTTCAGCCTACAGCGGGGGAATTACTCACACATGGATGGGGGAAACATGGCTGGTTGATGTAGAGGCGTTGGCGGTGATGGCGGTGATGATCTCCTCCAATTCCCCGTCCCGGCGGAGTGCCATAACGGAGACTTCTGGCTCCCGAGACGGAGTTTCGCGATGTGGCGGCGTTCTGGAGGGTTTCTGGCGACTTCGACTTCTCCCCGTGCGTTTTTAGGTCGAGGCGAATAAGTAGTCCGAAGAAGGGCGTCGGAGGCCGGCCGAGGGGGCCACACCACAGGGCCGCGCGGGCCCCCCCTGGGCCGCGCCGCCCTATGGTGTGGGGCCTCGGGCCTCCACCTTACTTGTCCTTATGGCTCCGTCAGTATTCTGGGAAAATAGGCCCTTTCGTCAAAATCCCGAGGTTTTTCCTGAAAGTTGGATTTCTGCACAAAAACGAGACACCAGAACAGTTCTGCTGAAAACAGCGTTAGTCCGTGTTAGTTGCATCCAAAATACACAAATTAGAGGCAAAACAATAGCAAAAGTGTTCGGGAAAGTAGATACGTTTTGGACGTATCATGCACACACGCTATTTGTTTTCTCTATTGTGTGTATAGGTACAAGAACGACAATGTCCACCTCTACGGAGCATGAGCTAATGAAACAAGCTCTAGAGAGCTACCCCAACAAGGACGTGAGCATCATCCTACTCATGATATTCATGCCCACGGGTATGTTCATAAAAGCCTTCGCCCACGTGTGTTTTCGACAATTCTTGTCAAGCTTTCGATTTGTTCCAATGATTCTTCACCCCTTTTGCGTCTTATGCAACATATCTTGAAACATCTTGTTGGCACAATGGTTGTTGTATGTCTTGATGATATCATCATACATTCCAAGAATCTCAAGGACCATGTCACACATGTGAGAGACACCTTATGCATCTTGTGCCACTCTTCACACAAAAAGTTGCTCTCCTTTGGATTTGTCGTTTCATCTATGGCAATTGAAATGGATTTTTTGAAACTTGAGGATACTCATACCAGGCTCACGCCAACCATAATGGCCCAAGCTAAAAGTTTCCATAGCTTTGCCATTGCACATAGGAATTTTGCCCAAAATTTTGCCACAATTACTTGCCTTTTGAATGTTCCATTTGTTTGGGACAACGCTACACAACACATTTTTGACAACTTTCACAAGAATTTTGCACAAACTTTCGCTCTACCAAATTTTGAATACACCAACACTCTTTTTGTTCCCATTTTTGCCAAATGCCCCTTGAGAAAGGACTTGATGCTTCGTATTTGCATGAGAGCTTATTATTCACCGATAAAAAAATTGGCATACACAAGCTCTCTATTCGCAAGTTGCTTTTCCCCGAGTTTTTCTTGGACCACGACTTTATCCCTCCACCACTTCATGGGAGAACCGTCATGGACTACAACAAGGACGCCCGCACCACGACGAACATCCATAAGGATACAAGGGAAACTATACAAGAACATGTCCTTCACCAAGCTACAAGGATCAACGACTACATCATCGAGAAACAAAATTCCAAGTACTTGGTGAGCAAGACGTTCACCATCTCGGACCTCTCGCCACATCTTGGAGATGAGGAGGAACAAGAGTCGAGGACGACTCTTCTTCAAGGGGGGGAGATGATGTAGCCCCGCCTAACGACGACGCTACACCATGGCCAAGGAGTCCCCCAAACCAAGCCATACACGACAAGGTGAACTCAATCCTCTCTACCCTCAATCTTGATACAACTTTGGATGGAGTGCTACCTCATTCCGATATGTTATGTGTTATTAGGTATGAGCTTCGACAAGGAACCGTGGAGGAGGAACAAGCATTGCACAAGGGAGAAGAAGAGGAAATGAGAAGAGAAGAAGAAGAAGAAGAAATGAGAAGAGAAGAAGAAAGAAGAAGAAGAGAAGAGAGAAAGAGAAAGGAGGCCGGCCCCTCCACCTCAAGGGAGGCCGGAGCCTCTACCCAAAGGGGCGGCCGGAGCCTCTACCCATAGGGGAGGCCGAAGCCTCCACCCAAGGGGGGGCGGCCAGCACCAAGTGAAAGGATCGTATGCCGCATCTAGAGGGGGGGGGGGTGAATAGGTGCTAACCAATTTTTAGTTCTTTTTCAATTTAGGCTTGACACAAAGGTAAATTCTCTAGATGTGCAACTAAGTGAATTTCCTTATATGACAAAGCAAACAACTAAGCACGATATAGCTACGCAATATAGGAGATAGAATAGGATAGAGGTAACCGAGAGTGGAGCACGCGGAGACACGGAGATGATTCCCGTAGTTCCCTTCCTTTGCAAGAAGGTACGTCTACGTTTGGAGGAGTGTGGTTGGTACGAAAGCCAAACCAACAGCCACGAAGGCTTCACTCAGATCTCCTGTGAGCAACGCCACAAAGGCCTAGCCCACTTCCACTAAGGGATTTCCTCGAGGCGGAAACCGGACCTTTACAAGGTTCTTGGGGCACACATCCACAACCAAATTGGAGGCTCCGAAATCTGTAACAACACAACAATCAACAACAATCAACTAGGGATCCAAAGAGGAACACTAGCAAGAGGACCCTCAAGCATATGAGTGGGAAATGTAAATCGCTTCGGTGAGGATGTAGATCGGTGTCTTCTCCTTCGAATCTCCAAAGATCAAGAGCTTTGGTTGGGTGAGGGAGGAGATCTTGCAAATCTTGTGTTCTTGAGGTGGCTCTAATGGTGGTGAAGCTTGGCAGATTTTTGTGCAATGATTTATCAACTTGTCCCATTGGATAAGAGAGCTATTTATATGAGTGGAGCTCTCAGATCTGGCCGTTATGGACGTTTTTCAGAAACACCGGAAGTTCCGGCCAGGAGGGCTGGAAGTTCCGGCTGGCACTGGAAGTTCCGGCTAAGAGGACCGGAAGTTTCGGCAGGATGTTTTTGTTTCAGACGACCTGACAGACTGAGTTTGGGGCAGAACTAGGGCGGAACCGGAAGTTCCGGCCAAGTTCCGGAATTGCGAAAAATCCTTACTGGACATACTGAGCCACAAATGTCATGTTTCCGGAACTTGCCCGGAAGTTGGGCGGAAGTTCCGCTGACCGGAACTTCCGGCCAACTGCACCGGAACTTCCGGCCAGCTTTCGAAAGCTCCAACTGAGAGGGGCGCTGTGGGTCTGCTGAGAGGAGAATCTGGGCGGAAGTTCCGCCGGCAGTGGCCGGAACTTCCGCCAGAAGAGAAAAACCAGCAGAGCTTCAGTTTTGTCAGTCCAATTCATCAGCCAAGTTTATATAGTCGGACCATGTACCTGTCTACATCAACACACATAGATATATACCTAGTGTTGACATCAAACACACAAAACCCAAAAGGGCGGGAAATGTTCTTTCAATCTCGCCCTTTTTGGTGTTTGATGACAACACAAGTATTTGCAAGGAATGATCAAAATAAACAACAAGTATGTGAGAGATATAAAGGAGCTCCCCCTATTTTTGAGCATTAACACATAAGAAGCTCCCCCTATATCTTGCATCCATCTTCCATGGTTTAGCAATACAACATAGTGATAAGCATATAGAAAGATAGATCATGCACACATAGATATCCATATAAGACTCACATACGGAGTTTACCATACACATAGATAAGGTTCACAAAACACATAAATGCTAGGAACATAGTTCGACACCACATAGATAAATGGAATCACAAGCGATAAAAATCAAAGCCAACACAAGCTTGTGACTCCCCCATGCAAATACCCAACGGAGAGCAACCTAATAAGGTCTCACTCTCCCCCTTTGGCACCAAGGCACCAAAAAGGGACAGGAGAAACTACACGTCCCAAGGGTCGGCGTTAGCCTAGCCGGGAGGAAGATCCGATGGAGCGCCGGGGTAGGGTGGAGTGTGAGGGGGAGACTCGATCTCGAGACCATCTGGAGGGAGAGGAACACCATGCTGAGAAACCCACTCAGCCTCCGGAGTGATATTCTCCTCGGATTCGGGAGGAGACACATCCACATCGAGAGCCCTCATAATGCTCTTCTGACGAACCCGAGACTTCTTGGCCTCAGCATGCTACTGATACTGACGGTGATTGACAGCGGAGGTGAGACAAAAGATCTGTCGCATGCGGCGAGCAAGCTTAGAAGCCCAGCTAGGTGGCTTCTCATCCATGGGGGTAACATCTTCTATGGGCGAGTTTTGGCGCTTGACCCTAAGAACCTTCACTTCATGAGATGTGATGTTGAGAGGAATAGAGTGAAGAAGAGGAGCCTGACAAGTAGCAACCCAAGTGTCTTCAATGAGCTTCATAATGAAAGGAGCAAATGAAGGAAGCTTTTTCTCCATCACACATGACCACATCTCATTGTAGATGTAGTCCATCACATCAAGCCTCTCACAGGTGCCCTTCTTAGCATAGGAGTTTGCCATAAGATCCACTTCATATAAATGCAATTCATCAAGGTTGCCACCCTTGGGTCCAATGGTTTCCCGGTAGACACGAAGCATGATGTCCCAAGTAGGGAGAAGATCCGCACTCTTGCTCGGAATACCCCAACCTTTGATATAGAGGTGTTCCAAGACTTCCTTGGTTTGAGCAAATGAACTATCATGAGATCTCCAACCATTTGCATTCACGCCCGGAGAGCGAGGGTATCCAAGAGCATCTCCAAAGCTTGCCAAGTTAGCCTCAAGGAGGGTTTCATGAGTCATCCACCGGAAAGTTCTAGCTTCATCTTGGTCAAAGTGAACGGTGGCATAGAATTGTTGAATCAACCCGATGTCGAAGTCCTTGTTGAGCTCCATAATGGGATAGAGCCCAAACTGACCACACATAGCATAGGCTTCTTCAAAGTATCTTGTGGCGGCCATCTTGGCGGTGTCAATGGCATGTTGAGGGGCTACCCCCTTCTTGAAGGGCACATAGATCTCATAAAAGATCTCCTCTTGAGTCTTATTGTGGAAGCGCTTATCCCCAACCCTATTGTTCCGAGGGATGAGGTAAGGGTTCACATTCCAGAGCTCCTTGTACTCAAGATACTGCATGTTCTTCACCGACACATGAATTTGCTAGCCACGAACAACGGGTGACTTGGTATGCCTTTGAGCTGCGCTTTGACGAGCCGTGAGCTTGGATGGTCGAGTGCGCTCAACTTCTTCTTCAATCTCGTCCACATGACCCTTGCCTCTCTTCTTGGAGCCACCTGGGATAGAACCATGAGGATAGGGAAGATAAATGAGTGCACACAAACAAGGAGGTCAAAACCAGATCCTGCTCAGAATATCGAGGTCATAGCAGTAAACACGCCAGACCGGAAGTTCTGCCCGGGCGGAAGTTCCGGCGCAAGCGGCCGGAACATCCGGTTGTTCGAGTGACAGTGAGATTTCCCACCAGATTCGTGGCAATGGCGTTGTGAACTGCACTACTTCAACATCCTAGGCAAGATCTAGCAGAGAATCGGCATCTAGAGAGATTCTACCAAAGCTTGACCTAGAGTATGCCCTATAGTTCATCTAGTGAGGTCTACCCACACATAGAGAGGGCAAAAGCACAAACCGGGAGGAGCCATGGTGGAGGAGAGGGAGAGGATGCCAATCCACGGAGTCGATCCGGCGGAGGTCGCCGGAGGAGGGAGATCGGGCCGGGGAGGTCGCCGCCGCCACAGGGAGGAGAGAGAGCACATGCAAATGTGAGATGGGGGAAAGTGGGGAGCAGGAACTGCCTCCCCCGTCCCCGACCCGTTAAGTGGGAAAAAATAAGGGCGGAAGTTCCGCTCGTTGGAGCCGGAACTTCCGGTCCCACAAAATTTCCACCGACAGATCGGCGACACAGCAGGCAGACGCTGGCCAGATGGATCTAGCCGGAACTTCCGGTCGGAACGGCCGGAACTTCCGGTGAAGCTGGAAACAGGGCCAGAACTAGATTTTGACAGGGAATAGGTGCACTCGGAGTAGGAAGAGGATATGGCTTAGATGTGATAGGCTTAGGACAGATGATCCAAACTGTAAGATGGTACATGATCACTCATTTTTGCAAATAACGCAAATGAAGACCAAAAATGAGAGATTTCCCATAAAAAACAAGGAGATGTCAAATAAAATCCAATTAAGATCCAAATTACTCAAACTCTTCACAAAGAAGAGTGTGGTGTCCTAGGCCACCATATATGAGTGTTATGGCATGGCACCGCGAAGATATATCTTGGGCCCAAACCACTAATCATCATTGAAGCTCACATATCACCATATGATATAAAGAGAATGATTTCTTAATGTTGGAATCATGGGGGGAGGGATAGCTCAATAATTTAAACCACACTCCCCCTATTTCCATGCCCACATCTATACCAAATAAAGTTTTGAGACAAAGGTGTGTTTGCAAGATGGTCAAGCTATACTCCTTGAATCATTCCTCAAATAGCAAAACCTTGCTTCATCAAGAGGCTTCGTGAATATATCGGCAAGTTGATCTTTGGTAGGAACATAGATAAGCTCAATATCACCACGGGCAACATGATCCCTAATGAAATGATTCCGGATCTCAATATGCTTCGTTCTTGAATGTTGCACCGGATTATAGGCAATCTTGATGGCACTTTCATTGTCACATAATAGAGGCACCTTGTCACAAATGACAGCGTATTCCTTTAAAGTTTGCCTCATCCATAACAATTGAGTACATCCACTTGCGGCGGCAACATATTCGGCTTCGGCGGTGGAGAGAGATATACAATTTTGCTTCTTAGAAGACCAACACACCAAGGACCTACCAAGGAATTGGCAAGCCCCAGAAGTTGATTTCCTATCATCCTTGTCTCCCGCCCAATCCGCATCGGTGTATCCATTGAGAATAAAACTTGAGCCTTTAGGGTACCAAATACCATATCTTGGGGTATCAACCAAATATCGAAAGATTCTTTTGAGAGCCATCATGTGACTCTCCTTAGGAGAAGCTTGATACCTTGCACACACACCAACACTCAACACTATGTCCGGTCTAGATGCACAAAGGTAAAGCAAGGATCCAAGCATGGAGCGATATACCTTTTGATCCACCTCTTTACCATTGGGATCAAGAGCAAGATGACATTTAGTAACCATAGGAGTGGCTACACCCTTCATCTCGGTCATCTTGAACCTCTTGAGCATGTCTTGGAGATATTTTGCTTGATTGATGAAGGTTCCTTCTATCAATTGCTTGATTTCAAAACCAAGGAAGAACTTCATCTCTCCCATCATAGACATCTCAAACCTATCGGTCATAAGCTTTGAAAATTCCTCATTGAAAGCTTTGTTAGTAGAGCCAAAGATAATATCATCAACATATAATTGGCAAACGAAAAGCTCCGCATTGACCCTCTTAGTAAAAAGAGTGGGATCGATTAGCCCAACATCAAACCCACGGTCTATCAACAATTCTTTAAGGTGCTCGTACCAAGCTCTCGGAGCTTGTTTGAGACCATAAAGTGCTTTATCAAGCTTATAGACATGGTTAGGGAAGTTCGAGATCCTCAAACCCCGGGGGTTGCTTAACATAAACCTCTTCATGCAAAGGACCATTAAGAAATGCACTTTTCACATCCATTTGTTGTAACTTAAAGTTATGATGCGATGCATAAGCAAGAAGGATACGGATGGACTCAAGGCGAGCCACGGGAGCATAAGTTTCTCCAAAGTCAATTCCTTCAACTTGAGAGAAACCTTGAGCCACCAATCTTGCCTTGTTCCTCACAACATTTCCAAACTCATCTTGCTTGTTCTTGAAAATCCATTTAGTGCCTATAACATTGCGGCACCCCTTTGGCTTCTCTACTAAGGTCCAAACTTTGTTGCGCTTGAAGTTGTTGAGTTCTTCGTGCATAGCTTCCAACCAATCCGAATTTTCAAGGGCTTCAAATACTTTCTTGGGTTCCACTAAGGAGATATAAGCATGATGATTGCTAAAGTTATCCAATTGCCTTCTTGTGGTAACACTTGCCCTTAAATCACCAAGGACCTTGTCATGAGTGTGTTCACGAATTTCAAGGTTCCTTTCTCTTCTTGCTAGACGACGGGCCTCGATCTCCTCCTTGGTTCTTCTTGGCCTTGGAGGTTTCACTTGATCAACTTGATCATTTGGGTCCCCGTCTTGACCTTCAACTTGAGAATCCTCAATTTCTTGAGAGTGCTCAACATCATGTGCTTGATCTTGGACATCATTTGGTGAGGAGCAAATATCAAATGGATACTCGTCAGAGCCATCATGAATTCTTGGTTGATCTTGTCCTTGATCTTGCACACAAGAGGGAGGGTCTTGTTCTTGGGTTGGTGCATCATTAGCTTCAATAGATGGGGTTTGTTGATGTTGAGAAGATGAGGGCTCCACCGTGGTAGAGCATAGTCCTTCCCGAGACGCCACACCGTGTCCCTCCATGGGGCGGAAAAATCCCACACCCATTCTTACTATGGCATCTTGAGGTATTTCATCACCTGCACATACATCAACTTGCCCCACTTGGGAGCCATCATTTTCTTTGAACTTCACACTACAAGATTCGATGATAATCCTGGGGATACATCAAAGACTCTATAAGTGTGAGATTCGGCACCGTAACCAACAAATATACCCTCCAAAGCTTTAGGAGCAAATTTAGATAAACGAACTCCTTTGATTTTGTAGAAACACTTACACCATAAAACCTTGAAGTATGAGATATTAGGCTTGTTCCCGGTGAGTATTTCATATGGAGTCTTGTTCAAGCCCTTGCGGAGATAGAGCCGGTTAGAAGAATGACAAGCGGTGGAGATAGCTTCGGCCCAAAAATTATAGCGGGATTTGTATTCCGCCATCATAGACCTTGCCATATACAAGAGAGTCCGGTTCTTCCTCTCCGCAACACCATTTTGTTGAGGGGTGTATGCAGCGGAATATTGATGTCTTATCCCCTCATCACTAAGAAAATCATTGAGTGTGTAGTTCTTGAACTCTGAGCCGTTGTCACTTCTTATTTCCATAATGAGGAGATTGTGTTGGCGTTGCACCTCGGTAGCAAAGTCAATGAAGATTTGTTGAGTCTCATATTTCTTCTTGAGAAAGTAGACCCAAGTGTATCTTGAATAGTCATCAACAATTACCAAGCAATATTTCTTCGCAGCAAGACTTGCATAAGAGGTAGGACCAAAGAGATCCACATGAAGGAGCTCCAAGATCCTCTTGGAAGAGATGATAGTCTTGCTTGGGTGTGGAGAGTCATGCATTTTTCCTTCAACACAAGCCCTACAAACACGATCTTTGGCAAAAGAAACATTTTCCATTAGTCCGACAATATGGTTCCCCTTGTGAAGACTTTGCAAAGTTCTCATGTTGACATGGGCCAAGCGGCGATGCCACAACCAACCCACATCCGCCTTTCCGAATAGGCACATCGCACTTGTCGTGGTGGTCCCCGAAAAGTCCACCACATACAAGTTGTGTTCGCGATACCCAACGAAAGCGACTTTTAGAGTCTTGCTCCACAAGAGGACCACAATATCTTTATCAATAAAGACGGCGAAACCCATCTTGCCAAGGGCGGAAACGGAAAGTAAATTGTAACCAAGAGTTTTGACAAGCATGACATCCACAAGAGTAATGTTGTGTGCAACCACAACCTTGCCAAAACCCAATACCTCGGATGTAGAATTATCGCCAAAGGAGACGGTGATATTATTTATATGGGGCCTCAACTCCTTGACGAGGTTCTTGTCGCCGGTCATATGACTTGTACATCCACTATCAAGTAACCATTTTGAACCTCCGGCGGCATAGTCCTACATGAGATCAATTCTTGGATTTAGGTACCCATTTCTCAATGGGTCCTCTTTTGTTAGCAACAAGGGTCTTTGGGACCCAAATAGACCAAGCAACATAACCATCATATGGGCCAACATATTTAGCATAAACATCACCATAATAATCTTTAAATAGAACATAGTGAGGGTTAGCAATTCCCGCATCATCATCATTAATGGTTTTTCCCTTGGGGGCTTCACCATTAGTGATAGCTTTCTTCTTCTCTTGTGCGGGCTTGGCCTTTTGCTTGTTTACCTTCTTTGCCTTGGCATTAAAACCAAGGCCCTCCTTCCCATTGTTTGACCTTTGCTTACTCAAAAGATCATCCAAGGAAATTTTATTTTGGGGAGAGGAGGCCTTAGCAAGTTCATCCTTCAACCTAGCATTTTCCTCAATAATATTTGCATGATCACATGAAGGAGTAGAGGTACTAGGTATGTCATATGAAGCAAGCCTAATTTGAAGTTGCTCATTAGACTTGGAGAGGAGAGAGTATTCACTCTTCAAGGCTATGTGAGCCTTGTCTAGTTCATCTATATCCTTCACAAGTTTCTCATGATCAACACCAAATTTGGCCTTTTCCTTTATAAGCACTTTAGTCTTAGCTCTAGCAAGATCTCTAGCTTTAGTGAGCTTGTTAATTTTATCTTGAGGCTCTTCAAGATTTTCTAGCCTCTCTTCAAGAGAAGCTATGGTTTCTTGACTTTCCTCAAGAGCATTTTTAAGAGCATGTATTTCAAGAGAGTCTTCTCTCTCTATTTGACATTTTTTCTCAAGAGTATCATTGAGTTGTGCTAGACGAATCATGAGATTGGAAACATGCTTTCTGGTGTCACCTTGTAAGTTAAGAATGAAATCATCAAACTCTAGCATTTCTTGTTTCACTTTTAGACTAGCAAGATCAACCCCTAGATCATTTTATATGTTAGGCATAGAGGGGTTAGGAGATGATACCTCGGAAGATTTAGCCATGAGGCAACTTTCTTCCTCCACATGAATGACCTTATTGGGGGATTCACTTGGTTATGAAGAGTTAGTGGAGAGGGAGGCAAGGGCAACCAATCCATTTGAGGTTGCATCTTCTTCATCATCAACATCATCATCTCCGGAGGTATATTCTTCTTGAGTTGATAGCACAATAGATGTGTCCAAGGTGGACCTTGCCATGAAGCAATGTGCATTCTTGATATGAGGATTCTCATTGGGGGATTCGAAGAGAGATGAAGAGGGAATGTTGGTAGTGACAATGGCGGCCACTTCCTTTGAGCTTTCTTCTTCTTCATCATTACTAGAACTTTCAACTTCGTCGGAAGAATATTCTTCCTTAGTCACTAGCACAATCCTTGAGGGCCTCTTGCCCTTCTTGCTCTTGTTATAGAATTTCTTGTTGGGGGCCTTTGAATCTTTGCCCTTTGAATCTTTGCTCTTGTCCTTGGGAATGAGCCTTCCACCATTAGTTTCCATATGCTCATAGGGGCATTGAGCGATGAAATGGTGCTTGTCACCACAATTGTAGCAAGATCTTGTTTTTGGGCCCGAGTTTGTGAATCCACTTGAGTTGTTTCTCTTCATGTTGTCTTCCTTGGCCTTGGACGGGTCAACCCAAAAGGATTTTGCATGGAATGCCATGTGATCATTGTAGTGGAGTTCCAAGTCTTCCGGATAGGACATACTCCAAGATTTCCTATATGGTTCTTGAGGGTTCACATCTTCTACGGAGTTGACCGTCAAGGCAAGATTGTTCCCTCTTGTCATTCCGATGGCATGATTGCGAGAATCATGGAGTTTTGCTCGAGCACTTTGAGGGCTTGCATCTCGTGCACGGCTTGTTGAGAAGTGAGAGAGGAAAAGCATTCTCTCCCAACAAGAGTCTTGACATCAATGGGTTCAAACGGCATCATGCAATCGATGTACTTATCTTTTATCCAAGAGTCATTGATGTGGGTGGCACCCACATTCCGGAAAGCATCGGCAACGGTGAGAAGTCTTCCATACATGACTTCATGATCTTCATCCGGTAGCCTCATGAATCCTTCGGCTTGATTCCGAAGAGAATTGTACTTGTTCCTTCTCATGCTATCACTTCCAATGCAACTAGCGGCCAAACCATACCAAGCTTCCTTGGCGGTGGTGAAGTTCCGAACACGAGACAATTCCTTTGTCCCCACACTAGTTTGAATCATGTGCAAAGCAGTGTCATTGAGTTAACTATCAATCGCTTCTCTTCTAGTCAACTTGTTGGGGTTGTAGGGCTTGAAGCCTTCCACGATGATTCTCCAAAGTTCATTGGAGGCACTGCGACCATGAGAACAAAACTCAAATTGCCAACTATCGAAATCTTTAACATTAAACTTAGGTGGGTCGCCCCGAATTTTTATATGAGGATGGGGAACCGGTATATCGGGAGATAGGAAAGGTGGAGCCACACGATTGTAGCTTTCACCTCCACTAGTTCCCCTAGGAGATGCAATGGGAGTTTTAATAGCGGTTGAGTTATCACCATCCAAGGGTTTGGTAGAGGAGGGTAATGCCGAAGCATCTCCCTCTTCTGACCCACCCTTGTCCTTTACCTCTATGGCGGGAGCCATGGGAGGGACCGGAGTCAAAAGCTCGGAAATCATTTTTCTCATGCTTTCCATTTGAGCTTCCATGGAGGACCTCAACGAATTGAGATCATCCATGGAGACCATCTTAGCGGCCCCTTACGCAGGCTCGTCGTCCGGCATACTCTTAGGCGGTTAAGCCCGAAATAAGAGCCGAGGCTCTGATACCAATTGAAAGGATCGTATGCCGCACCTAGGGGGGTGAATAGGTGCTAACCAATTTTTAGTTCTTTTTCAATTTAGGCTTGACACAAAGGTAAATTCTCTAGATATGCAACTAAGTGAATTTCCCTATATGACAAAGCAAACAACTAAGCACGATATAGCTACGCAATATAGGAGATATAATATGATAGAGGTAACCGAGAGTGGAGCACGCGGAGACACAGAGATGATTCCCGTAGTTCCCTTCCTTTGCAAGAAGGTACGTCTACGTTTGGAGGAGTGTGGTTGCTATGAAAGCCAAACCAACAGCCACGAAGGCTTCACTCAGATCTCCTGTGAGCAATGCCACAAAGGCCTAGCCCACTTCCACTAAGGGATTTCCTCGAGGCGAAAACCGGGCCTTTACAAGGTTCTTGGGGCACACATCCACAACCAAATTGGAGGCTCCCAAATCTGTAACAACACAACAATCAACAACAATACATCAACAACAATCAACTAGGGATCCAAAGAGGAACACTAGCAAGAGGACCCTCAAGCATATGAGGGGAAATGTAAATCGCTTCGGTGAGGATGTAGATCGGTGTCTTCTCCTTCGAATCTCCAAAGATCAAGAGCTTTGGTTGGGTGAGGGAGGAGATCTTGCAAATCTTGTGTTCTTGAGGTGGCTCTAATGGTGGTGAAGCTTGGCAGATTTTTGTGCAATGATTGAGCAACTTGTCCCATTGGAGAAGAGAGCTATTTATATGACTGGAGCTCTCAGATCTGACCGTTATGGACGTTTTTCAGTAACACCGGAAGTTCCGGCTGGCACCGGAAGTTCCGGCTAAGAGGACTGGAAGTTCCGGCAGGATGTTTTTGTTTTAGACGACCTGGCAGACTGAGTTTGGGGCGGAACTAGGGCGGAACTTCCGGTGACCGGAAGTTCCGGCCAAGTTTCGGCCAAGTTCCGGAATTGCGAAAAATCCTTAGTGGACATACTGAGCCACAAATGTCATGTTTACGGAACTTGCCCGGAAGTTGGGCGGAAGTTCCGCTGACCGGAACTTCCGACCAACTGCACCGGAACTTTCGGCCAGCTTACGAAAGCTCCAACTGAGAGGGGCGCTGTGGGTCTGCTGAGAGGAGAATCTGGGCGGAAGTTCCGCCGGCAGTGGCCGGAACTTCCGCCAGAAGAGAAAAAGCAGCAGAGCTTCAGTTTTGTCAGTCCAATTCATCAGCCAAGTTTATATAGTCGGACCATGTACCTGTCTACATCAACACACATAAATATATACCTAGTGTTGATCAAACACACAAAACCCAAAAGGGCGGGAAATGTTCTTTCACCAAGGGCCATGTCTCCATGCGGGAAAGAAGCAGGACCGGTACCACGGGTGGAGCCTCCACCCAGGGGCTGGCTGGAGCCTCCACCCAAGGTACCGCCCGAGGTACCGCTCGGGGCCCCCGACTCCCAGTAATGTCGCACTCATTTTGTTGCTCTCCCCGGTACCTCGACCGGTACCTCCTCCCGTGGTACCGCCCGCGCGCGAATGAACTCAAATCTGAGCCGTCCATTCGCCATCTAGCTGCTATAACTTATTTAGCCTTTGCCCAAACTACCCTTGACTCAAATCTGGCTATATGTATCTCCCGTGCTCCTCCTTTGTTAGGTTATACCACTGTTCAAAAAATCGTCCGATTCAACGATTAATCGCCCGATTAATCCCTATTTTGTGGTCACCGATTAGCCGATAAACTCATTTATCGCCCGATTAACTCATTTATCGCCCGATTAACTCATTTATCGCCCGATTAATCGGCCGATTTGCCGATTAATCGCTAATCGTCAGCCGACCGAGTTGACCCCGATAAGCGATTTCCTCAACATTGGGTTATACAAGATTTGGCTTAGAATAGATTTTGAGCTTTGTCTCCCTAGAACTATGTTCTTTGTATCAAGACACTCTTTTGAGATTTGAGTTTTGTTGTGTGAGATTCTAGTGTTGCCCACTCTCTCTCACACAGCTTGATTCAACTCCCAAACCGGTCTCTCCGTTCGGAATTCTACCGCGTGTCTCTTCCGGGTTGATTCTATCAGCGTGGTCCATCGAGCCACGGGAGTGAAATTCGTTTGTACCGGGTTGGTGTGCGTGTGTTTGTTCTTCGTGTTCATCGCGTTCTTCATCTCTCCCTCTTTTCCCCTCTTTGATTTCGGGTCAACTCGCGAGATCGGGCCACATCCTAGGTCTTAGACCACATCACCTGGCTCCTCGTTTTCTCCCGGATTTGGCCTTTAATCCATCTGGAGAGCCCATGCCATCCCTGGCTTCCCGAGGACCGGTCGGGGACTCAAGACGAAACAAAAAACGCGCGAAACGTTGAGCGGGTGATACGTCTCCGACGTATCGATAATTTCTTATGTTCTATGCCATATTATTGATGATACCTACATGTTTTATGCACACTTTATGTCATATTCGTGCATTTTCTGGAACTAACCTATTAACAAGATGCCGAAGTGCCGGTTCCCGTTTTCTCGCTGTTTTTGGTTTCGAAATCCTAGTAACGAAATATTCTCGGAATTGGACGAAACGAAGACCCGGGGGCCTATTTTTCCACGGAGCTTCCGGAAGACCGGAGACCATTCGAAGTGGGGCCACGAGGTGGCGACACCACGTGGCGGCGCGGCCCGGGGGGCCCGCGCCGCCCTATGGTGTGGCCCCCTCGTCCCGGCCCCGACTCTGCCCTTCCGCCTACTTAAAGCCTCCGTCGCGAAACCCCCGAGGCGAAAAACCACGATACGGAAAACCTTACCGAGACGCCGCCGCCGCCGATCCCATCTCGGGGGATTCTCGGAGATCTCCTCCGGCACCTCGCCGGAGAGGGGATTCATCTCCCGGAGGACTCTACACCGCCATGGTCGCCTCCGGAGTGATGAGTGAGTAGTTCACCCCCGGACTATGGGTCCATAGCAGTAGCTAGATGGTTGTCTTCTCCTCATTGTGCTTCATTGTTGGATCTTGTGAGCTGCCTAACATGATCAAGATCATCTATCTGTAATTCTATATGTTGTGTTTGTCGGGATCCGATGGATAGAGAATACCATGTCATATTAATTATCAAGTTATTACATATGTGTTGTTTATGATCTTGCATGCTCTCCGTTACTAGTAGAGGCTCTGGCCAAGTTTTTACTCTTAACTCCAAGAGGGAGTATTTATGCTCGATAGTGGGTTCATGCCTGCATTGACACCTGGGACAGTGACATAAAGTTCTAAGGTTGTGTTGTGCTGTTGCCACTAGGGATAAAACATTGGCGCTATGTCCGAGGATGTAGTTGTTGATTACATTACGCACCATACTTAATGCAATTGTCTGTTGTTAGCAACTTAATACTGGAGGGGGTTCGGATGATAACCCGAAGGTGGACTTTTTAGGCATAGATGCAGCTTGGATGGCGGTCTATGTACTTTGTCGTAATGCCCAATTAAATCTCACTATACTTATCATGTCATGTATGTGCATTGTTATGCCCTCTCTATTTGTCAATTGCCCGACCGTAATTTGTTCACCCAACATGCTTTTATCTTATGGGAGAGACACCTCTAGTGAACTGTGGACCCCGGTCTATTCTTTAATACTCGAAATACAAATCTGCTGCAATACTTGTTTTTACTATTTTCTCTCGCAAACAATCATCTTCCACACAATACGGTTAATCCTTTGTTACAGCAAGCCGGTGAGATTGACAACCTCAATGTTTCGTTGGGGCAAAGTACTTTGGTTGTGTTGTGCAGGTTCCACGTTGGCGCCGGAATCCCTGGTGTTGCGCCGCACTACATCCCGCCGCCATCAACCTTCAACGTGCTTCTTGGCTCCTCCTGGTTCGATAAACCTTGGTTTCTTTCCGAGGGAAAACTTGCTGCTGTGCGCATCATACCTTCCTCTTGGGGTTGCCCAACGAACGTGTGAAATACACGCCATCAAGCTCTTTTTCCGGCGCCGTTGCCGGGGAGATCAAGACACGCTGCAAGGGGAGTCTCCACTTCTCAATCTCTTTACTTTGTTTTTGTCTTGCTTTATTTTATTTACTACTTTGTTTGCTGCACTTATATCAAAACACAAAAAAAATTAGTTGCTAGCTTTACTTTATTTGCTATCTTGTTTGCTATATTGAAAACACAAAAAAATTAGTTTACTTGCATTTACTTTATCTAGTTTGCTTTATTTACTACTGCTAAAATGGCCAACCCTGAAAATACTAAGTTGTGTGACTTCACTAGCACAAATAATAATGATTTCTTATGCACACCTATTGCTCCACCTGCTACTACAGCAGAATTCTTTGAAATTAAACCTGCTTTACTAAATCTTGTTATGCGAGAGCAATTTTCCGGTGTTAGTTCCGATGATGCTCGCTTCCCATCTCAATAATTTTGTTGAACTATGTGAAATGCAAAAGTATAAAGATGTAGATGGTGACATTATAAAATTAAAATTGTTTCCTTTCTCGTTAAGAGGAAGAGCTAAAGATTGGTTGCTATCTCTGCCTAAGAATAGTATTGATTCATGGACTAAATGCAAGGATGCTTTTATTGGTAGATATTATCCCCCTGCTAAAATTATATCTTTGAGGAGTAGCATAATGAATTTTAAGCAATTGGATAATGAACATGTTGCTCAAGCTTGGGAAAGAATGAAATCTCTGGTTAAAAATTGCCCAACCCATGGACTGACTACTTGGATGATCATCCAAACCTTCTATGCAGGACTAAATTTTTCTTCGCGGAATTTATTGGATTCAGCTGCTGGAGGTACCTTTATGTCCATCACTCTTGGTGAAGCAACAAAGCTTCTTGATAATATGATGGTAAATTACTCCGAATGGCACACGGAAAGAGCTCCACAAGGTAAGAAGGTAAATTCTGTTGAAGAATCCTCTTCCTTGAATGATAAGGTTGATGCTATTATGTCTATGCTTGCTAATGATAGGACTAATGTTGATCCTAATAATGTTCCATTAGCTTCATTGGTTGCCCAAGAAGAACATGTTGATGTAAACTTCATTAAAAATAATAATTTCAACAACAATGCTTATGGGAACAATTCTAGTAATAACTATAGGCCATATCCTTATAATAATGGTAACGGTTATGCTAACTCTTATGGGAATTCTTACAACAATAATAGGAATACACCCCCTATACTTGAAGCCATGCTTAAAGAATTTATTAGTACACAAACTGCCTTTAACAAATCTGTTGAGGAAAAGCTCAATAAAATTGATATTCTTGTTTCTAGAGTTGATAGTCTTGCCTCTGATGTTGATCTTTTGAAATCGAAAGTTATGCCTAATGGGGATATTGAAAATAAAATTGTTACTACAGCAAATGCCATCCAAGTTAGAATTAATGAGAATATAAGATTAATGGCTGAACTGCGAGCTAGGTGGGATAGAGAAGAAAATGAAAAACTAGCTAAAGAGAAAAATGTAGCTAAAGTTTGGACTATTACCACCACTAGCAATGCTAATGATTCATATGTTGCTGCACCTCCTACTATCAATGGTAAAATAATTGGTGTTGGCAATGCTTCTACTCCTAGTGCAAAGCGCGCAAAATTACTCGAAACTGCTAAAACTGCTGAAATCGCTTGTGATAAAACCGCTGAAATTTTTTCCAACCTTGGGGATGATAATCCCATTGCTTTAGATTGTAATGATTTAGATTTTGATGATTGCCATATCTCTGAAGTTATAAAGTTCTTACAAAAACTTGCTAAAAGTCCCAATGCTAGTGCTATAAATTTGGCTTTCACAAAACATATTACAAATGCTCTCATAAAAGCTAGAGAAGAGAAACTAAAACTTGAAACTTCTATTCCTAGAAAGCTAGAGGATGGTTGGGAGCCCATCATTAAAATGAGAATCAAAGACTTTGATTGTAATGCCTTATGTGATCTTGGTGCAAGTATTTCCGTTATGCCTAAAAAAGTCTATGATATGCTTGACTTGCCACCATTGAAGAATTGTTATTTGGATGTTAATCTCGCTGTTAATGCTAAAAAGAAACCTTTGGGTAAGGTTGATAATGTTCATATTATGGTTAACAATAACCTTGTCCCCGTTGATTTTGTTGTCTTGGATATTGAATGCAATGCATCTTGCCCCATTATATTGGGAAGACTTTTTCTTCGAACCGTTGGTGCTACTATTGATATGAAGGAAGGTAATATTAAATATCAATTTCCTCTCAAGAAAGGTATGGAACACTTCCCTAGAAAGAGAATGAAGGTACCTTATGATTCTATTATTAGAACAAATTATGATGTTGATGCTTCATCTCTCGATGTTACTTGAGTTACACTTTCTGCGCCTAGCTGAAAGGCGTTAAAGAAAAGCGCTTATGGGAGACAACCCATGTTTTTACTCCAGTATTTTTGTTTTATGTTTGTGTCTTGGAAGTTGTTTACTACTGTAGCAACCTCTCCTTATCTTAGTTTTGAGTTTTGTTGTGCCAAGTAAAGTCTTTGATAGAAAAGTAAGTACTAGATTTGGATTATCATGCAGTTCCAGATTTCTTTGCTGTCACGAATCTGGGTCTATCTCCCTGTAGGTAGCTCAGAAAATTAAGCCAATTTACGAGAATGATCCTCAGATATGTACGCAACTTTCATTCAATTTGAGCATTTTCGTTTGAGCAAGTCTGGTGGCCTAATAAAATCCATCTTTACGGACTGTTCTGTTTTGACAGATTCTGTCTTTTATTTCGCATTGCCTCTTTTGCTATGTTGGATGAATTTCTTTGATCCACTAATGTCCAGTAGCTTTATGCAATGTCCAGAAGTGTTAAGAATGATTGTGTCACCTCTGAACATGTGAATTTTTATTATGCACTAACCCTCTAATGAGTTGTTTCGAGTTTGGTGTGGAGGAAGTTTTCAAGGATCAAGAGAGGAGTATGATGCAATATGATCAAGGAGAGTGAAAGCTCTAAGCTTGGGGATGCCCCGGTGGTTCACCCCTGCATATTCTAAGAAGACTCAAGCGTCTAAGCTTGGGGATGCCCAAGGCGTCCCCTTCTTCATCGACAACATTATCGAGTTCCTCCCCGAAACTATATTTTTATTCCGTCACATCTTATGCACTTTGCTTGGAGCGTCGGTTTGTTTTTGTTTTTTGTTTTGTTTGAATAAAATGGATCCTAGCATTCACTTTATGGGAGAGAGACACGCTCCGCTGTAGCATATGGACAAATATGTCCTTAGGCTCTACTCATAGTATTCATGGCGAAGTTTCATCTTCGTTAAATTGTTATATGGTTGGAATTGGAAAATGATACATGTAGTAAATTGCTAAAATGTCTTGGATAATTAGATACTTGGCAATTGTTGTGCTCATGTTTAAGCTCTTGCATCATATACTTTGCACCCATTAATGAAGAAATACTTAGAGCTTGCTAATTTGGTTTGCATATTTGGTTTCTCTAGAGTCTAGATAACATCTAGTATTGAGTTTTGAACAACAAGGAAGACGGTATGGAGTCTTATAATGTTTACCATATGTCTTTTATGTGAGTTTTGCTGTACCGTTCATCCTTGTGTTTGTTTCAAATAACCTTGCTAGCCTAAACCTTGTATCGAGAGGGAATACTTCTCATGCATCCAAAATCCTTGAGCCAACCACTATGCCATTTGTGTCCACCATACCTACCTACTACATGGTATTTATCCGCCATTCCAAAGTAAATTGCTTGAGTGCTACCTTTGAAATTCCATCATTCACCTTTGCAATATATAGCTCATGGGACAAGTAGCTTAAAAACTATTGTGGTATTGAATATGTACTTATGCACTTTATCTCTTATTAAGTTGCTTGTTGAGCGATAACCATGTTTCTGGGGACGCCATCAACTGTTCTTTGTTGGATATCATGTGAGTTGCTATGCATGTCCGTCTTGTCTGAAGCAAGAGAGATCTACCACCTTCATGGTTGGAGCATGCATATTGTTGGAGAAGAACTTTGGGCCGCTAACTAAAGCCATGATTCATGGTGGAAGTTTCAGTTTGGACATATATCCTCAATCTCATATGAGAATAATAATTGTTGCCACATGCTTATGCATTAAAGAGGAGTCCATTATCTGTTGTCCATGTTGTCCCGGTATGGATGTCTAAGTTGAGAATAATCAAAAGCGAGAAATCCAAAATGCGAGCTTTCTCCTTAGACCTTTGTACGAGCGACATGGAGGTACCCCATTGTGACACTTGGTCAAAACATGTGCATTGCAAAGATCCGGTAGTCCAAGTTAATTAGGACAAGGTGCGGGCACTATTAGTATACTATGCATGAGACTTGCAACTTGTAAGATATAATGTACATAACTCATATGCTTTATTACTACCGTTGACAAAATTGTTTCATGTTTTCAAAACCAAAGCTCTAGCACAAATATAGCAATCGATGCTTTCCTCTTTGAAGGACCATTCTCTTTACTTTTATGTTGAGTCAGTTCACCTATTTCTCTCCACCTCAAGAAGCAAACACTTGTGTGAACCGTGCATTGATTCCTACATACTTGCATATTGTACTTGTTATATTACTCTATGTTGACAATTATCCATGAGATATACATGTTACAAGTTGAAAGCAACCGCTGAAACTTAATCTTCCTTTGTGTTGCTTCAATGCCTTTACTTTGATTTATTGCTTTATGAGTTAACTCTTATGCAAGACTTATTAATACTTGTCTTGAAGTACTATTCATGAAAAGTCTTTGCTTTATGATTCACTTGTTTACTCATGTCATTACCATTGTTTCGATCGCTGCATCCACTACATATGTTTACAAATAGTATGATCAAGGTTATGATGGCATATCACTTCAGAAATTATCTTTGTTATCGTTTTACCTGCTCGGGACGAGCAGAACTAAGCTTGGGGATGCTTGATACGTCTCCGACGTATCGATAATTTCTTATGTTCTATGCCATATTATTGATGATACCTACATGTTTTATGCACACTTTATGTCATATTCGTGCATTTTCTGGAACTAACCTATTAACAAGATGCCGAAGTGCCGGTTCTCGTTTTCTGCTGTTTTTGGTTTCAGAAATCCTAGTAACGAAATATTCTCGGAATTGGACGAAACGAAGACCCGGGGGCCTATTTTTCCACGGAGCTTCCGGAAGACCGGAGAACATTCGAAGTGGGGCCACGAGGTGGCGACACCACGTGGCGGCGCGGCCCGGGGGGCCCGCGCCGCCCTATGGTGTGGCCCCCTCGTCCGGCCCCCGACTCTGCCCTTCCGCCTACTTAAAGCCTCCGTCGCGAAACCCCGAGGCGAAAAACCACGATACGGAAAACCTTACCGAGACGCCGCCGCCGCCGATCCCATCTCGGGGATTCTCGGAGATCTCCTCCGGCACCCTGCCGGAGAGGGGATTCATCTCCCGGAGGACTCTACACCGCCATGGTCGCCTCCGGAGTGATGAGTGAGTAGTTCACCCCTGGACTATGGGTCCATAGCAGTAGCTAGATGGTTGTCTTCTCCTCATTGTGCTTCATTGTTGGATCTTGTGAGCTGCCTAATATGATCAAGATCATCTATCTGTAATTCTATATGTTGTGTTTGTCGGGATCCGATGGATAGAGAATACCATGTCATGTTAATTATCAAGTTATTACATATGTGTTGTTAATGATCTTGCATGCTCTCCGTTACTAGTAGAGGCTCTGGCCAAGTTTTTACTCTTAACTCCAAGAGGGAGTATTTATGCTCGATAGTGGGTTCATGCCTGCATTGACACCGGGACGAGTGACGAAAGTTCTAAGGTTGTGTTGTGCTTGTTGCCACTAGGGATAAAACATTGGCGCTATGTCCGAGGATGTAGTTGTTGATTACATTACGCACCATACTTAATGCAATTGTCCGTTGTTAGCAACTTAATACCGGAGGGGGTTCGGATGATAACCTCGAAGGTGGACTTTTTAGGCATAGATGCGGTTGGATGGCGGTCTATGTACTTTGTCGTAATGCCCAATTAAATCTCACTATACTTATCATGTCATGTATGTGCATTGTTATGCCCTCTCTATTTGTCAATTGCCCGACTGTAATTTGTTCACCCAACATGCTTTTATCTTATGGGAGAGACACCTCTAGTGAACTGTGGACCCCGGTCCATTCTTTAATACTGAAATACAAATCTGCTGCAATACTTGTTTTTACTATTTTCTCTGCAAACAATCATCTTCAACACAATACGGTTAATCCTTTGTTACAGCAAGCCGGTGAGATTGACAACCTCACTGTTTCGTTGGGGCAAAGTACTTTGGTTGTGTTGTGCAGGTTCCACGTTGGCGCCGGAATCCCTGGTGTTGCGCCGCACTACATCCCGCCGCCATCAACCTTCAACGTGCTTCTTGGCTCCTCCTGGTTCGATAAACCTTGGTTTCTTTCTGAGGGAAAACTTGCTGCTGTGTGCATCATACCTTCCTCTTGGGGTTGCCCAACGAACGTGTGAAATACACGCCATCAGCGGGCCCGCGGTGTCGGTGACAGAAAGGCTAGTTCCCTCCATTTATTTCGTTTTCCCTCCAAAATGCGCCACATAGAACCATTTTTCCCGCCGAATTTCAGAGGAGCTACCGCCATTCCTCCACAGTTGTAGCTCCTCATCTTCCCTTCCACCACCATGTCACCGAAGAAGATCACCGCTGACGGCGCGCTGAAGGCGAGGAAGCCGCGGGCGCCAAAAGAGAGGTCGTCGGGCTGAACAAACGCAAGGTGGGCGGAGGATGTGGAGCGGCAGCGGAACGAAAATCACGGCAGGGCGTACATGGAGAAGAAGCTCACGACGAAGAGGGCGGCGGCGGACGAACAAGCGAGGCTGGTCTCCATGAACTTTTCCCAGCCGCCCGTCGGCAAATTCCCCGGGTCATGGCCGACCCAAGGTACGATCGGCTCTCCTTCCACCTTCTCGCCGGCGTCACCGGCCATGTTCCAGGACACCTACGTCGCCGGCATGACGAGCTTTACGTCGTCACTGCCGGAATACGATGGTGCGATATACGAGGGCATCTCGCCTGTCGTGGGCCGCTCACCTTCTCCAACCCCGGGATGCCGCCGCCGAATGACGGAGTGATGCACGAGATGATCACGTCGGGCTCCATGGCCGCCGCGTCGAGCCCGGATTTCTTCACACAAGAGGAGGCAAGGGCGGCGGAAGTCGTCGCGGCGCGAGGTGCCGTCGACGATCAGAACAACGGTCTTGGAGACGGCACCCAAGGCGTTGACGAAGAAGATGAGCAGGCCGACCTCGACCAGGACATCGGCGAAGAAGACGTGCCTGAACCCACGGCAGCGATGAAGGGGAGGAAGAAAAGGAAGAAGAACTCGCCGCCGACCAAGCCGCGAATCAAATGGACGGGCAAAGAAGAGGAGTGCCTTGCTGAAGCTTGGAAGACCGTTTCCATGAACGACATCACCGGCGCCAATCAAAACTATGATACGTATTGGCAGCAGGTCAAGTTGGCGTTCGACGAGCGCAAAATCGTCGATCCATACTTCAACAAGACGGTGATGATACGTGGCGACAAGGTAATGCGCACCCATTGGGGGATCATGCAGGCGGCGTGCAGCAAGTGGCATGGCATACAGGAGGAGATTGATGAACGCCCGGTGAGCGGCGCCGAGTTTGAAGCCAATGTGTGCTCACTCGCCGTGGCTCCTCCGTCGACCCTGGATCACCAAGGTTTAATCTTGATTCATCGGCCTGTATTTGCAGATGCGGCGGGCGTTCGACATGTACACGGCCGACAAAGACGGCTAGACGTTCAAGTACCTCAACGTCTTCGCCCGCATCGAGAAGTGCGAGAAGTGGAAGGAGGTGCGCAAGAATCTCGCGAATAACAAGGGCGAGCAGTACAACCCCGACGATCCAGCCCCTGCCGCGTCGGCGGGCCGCCCCGAGCTCGACCAGAAGAAGCTAAAAGATCTGAAGAAGGTGGGCCATCCAGCCGAAAGATTGCATGCGTCCTTCGACAAGTGCTGGACCGACGCGAGGGCACATGCCGCCGGTAGGGACGACAAGCACGACGTGCGGTGGAAGGAGATGCTCGCCAACCAGGGCGTCCGGATAGCCTTGCTGAAGGAAACCTCCGCGGCGAAGAAGAGGAACACCGACCTAGCGTTCCTGATCGGCGGCAACGACGGCAATATGGACGATGAGACGACGGCTTGGTACGACGCCCATCGCCAAGACATCCTCTGGCCCCCATCGGCTGCTTCGTCCTCCCCTTTGATGTCTACTCCCGCCGTTGCGACACCGGCGGCCGCCGATGCCGCGCTAGTCGAGGCTCGGGAAGGGACTGCCGATGAGCGTGTTATACTCTAGTTTCTGTTTCGATCGCTAGAATTTGGCTGATCCGATCGCCGAATTTTGACGATGATCTTGTGTAGCGGGAAGACGATGTTTTGAAACTATCACTGCTGATGAGCGTTTGTTATGTTCGGATTTTCACCGGGGGCTTCAAACAGCCGGAGACGCTCTTAGGCAGCTAGCTAGCTTTTTTCTTCTGGCAAGGAGCAAAGCTGGCTGAATGGAGGGAGAGATCGCAGCATACAATCAAGCAGCCAAACCACGTCAGGGGGAAGTCGGGTTTGGCTTCCCCGATAAGGATTTATTGGGTTAACTCTTAGAGTATCTCCACTCGTCTCCCCGACGAGACCCCCGAATGACGTTTTTTCCATCCGGACGGCGTAATTCGGTCCAGTCGCGCCCCCGGTTTCTCGTTTTCGTCCGGATTTGGGCCTAAATTCATCCGGCGATCCCACGCCATTGCCGGTCCCCCGGGGAGCGCTCGGGGACTCCGGACGAAACGAAAGCGCGGGAAATACCGAGGAAACTTCCCGCGCGTCTGGTGGCCCCAACTTATCGGCGAGAGAAACCGATCGTCGTCATCATCGCATCGTCTTCCGCGCGCTATCAAAGCCTGCCGCCGGTCTGCATTCGCCGGCCACGCGGCGAGTTAATGTCGTCGTCTTCCGCGCACGCATCGTCTTTCGCGCGCAGTAAAGGCTCCCGCGCCAGCCGCGCCTATATACGCCGATCCGCTCGCCGCGAGGCGTACCCCGTGCTCCACTCTCCCTCCACTCTCCCTCTACTCTCCCGATGGCGTTCTACGACAACGACGGCGCAGCCAACAACGGCTTCCCCCGCCGGTCGCTCCACGCGTGGGTGGGGCACCTCCTCCACCAGGCGGGGTACCCCTGCCCGCCGGACACGAGGCCTCCAGGCGGCGGGTGGCGGCTCAGTGCTGGCGGCGTACCAATCCCGCCGCGGCCTCGGGGCCACGCCCTCGACGTCGCCATCGACGAGGCGCGGATGACCATGACGGACGAGGAGCGCGCCGAGCCGCGCCACCACCCCGACAACTACACGACGTGGAACTCGTACTTCCTCCAGCGGTGGGAGCGGGAGCTCGCCTCATACGACGGCCCGCCGCCTCCGCGCAACAACGCCGCGGGCCGCCGACGTTGGTGGAGCGCGCCGGATAGGACGCTGGCGAACGTCGTCGAGCACATCGAGGGCGGCAACTACCCAGTGCTCACGATGCCCCCTGCATCGAGGCCATCGGCGAGCCGCCGTCGGGGAAACGTCTGGCAGCCACGGCGCATGGCTGCCAGCTCGTCGTCTTCCGGATCGACGCCGAGGTCATCCTTGGTGCCGGTGAAGAAGGAGGCGACGTCTCCTTCGACGCCGGCACGCGTGAAGAAGGAGCCGGCGTCTCCGCCACCGACCAGAGGGCGCAGCAGCGGCGCCCTCGTCATCCGCGACCAACCCTCGCAGCCTGGGCGGAATAGGAAGGCGGCGAAGAAGGAGGACGCCGCGGCCGTCACCAACGCCGCCGCAAACAGGCTCGCCGAGGAGGAGGCGAAGCGGGCGGAGGACGCTGCCGTGGCGGAGGCGATCGCCAGGTCGCTCAATGACCTGGTGCCCGCCGACAACGCCCTCCCCGAGGACGCCGCCCTGGCGTGGTCGAGGCGCGACTGGGAGCGCGAGGAGGCGGAGCAGCAGCGGCGGCTGCTGGACCTGGCCGCCGCACGCCAACTCGCCGCCCGCGCCGCTCCAACCTTCGCCCGCGCCACTCCAACCGCCGACGATGACGTCGCGCGCTACCGCCGTCCTGCGACACCTCCATCCGGCGTCGCTGTCCCCTTCGTCGACCTCGAGTCCTCCGACGACGAATGGTACAAGCCGTCCCCGGGGTGGGGAGACGCCGGCCAGGGCAGCAACAGCCAGGCCGCGCAGCCGAAGGTCGAGGACGACGGCTCCGACGACGACGGCGGCGACTACACGGTGTTCTACCGCCATTTCGGCATGTAGAGCGCCGTGTTTTAAAATTAGCATTTGAATTCCCCTAGCCGAATTCGAAATATAGTCGAATTCGGCCTCTATGTATGAACTCCGCCCGTTATATAATAAATATCATTAAATTTAGTCTATATTCGCCCGTTTTTAGCCTTAGTTTGTCAAGTTTCCGTTTTTCAAATTCGCATCGTCGACTTCGCCTGGGCACGCGGCTGGGAAACTACTCCTCCCCACGCCAAATCTTCCTCCAATCCGGGCAAAAATTACGCCGGATTTGGGTGTGGGGAGCCAACGAGTGGGGATGCTCTTACCGATACGTATGTCCGTACGGACTACGTGACAAATCAATTTTTTTTGCGAAACACAGTACAATCAAAGACGCTCATACATACGCGCACACACTCACCCCTATGAACGCACACACGCACACCCTACCCCTATGAGCACCTCCAAGAGACTGCGTTGAAGAACTGATCCGGCAGGTCTTGAGATTGACGAAGTCACCACAGTGCGCCTCGCCGTCGACGGGAACGTCGCCTCCCACTGAAGAATATTCCGCCTTTATGAGACACCAAAGTGTCAAATCTGGGATTTGAACTCTGGTGGGCTGGGGGTGCCACTGCCCTCCTAACCATCCAACCACAGGTTGGTTCTCGACAAATCAAATTTTGACTAGTGGGGTTAGGTTTGCCCGATAAGTGGGATACAGTATCTCGACAGTGTATTATTTGTAAAATTTGTTAAAATTACGTATTATTTATCGAATTAAAGAAAAAAATATTAATAAAAAAATCGCCAGTTTGGTCGACCGCTCTCAGTTTTAGTAGAGTATTTCAAAAAATTCTCAAAAAAAAGTTACTCGTATAGTAATGCATTAAAAAAGGACGCATCTAGGTGGCAATGGGAGGCCGGTTAGTCCTAGCTAGCCCTCACCTTGATATGGAAAGTATATACTCTACGTGCAAATAGGAAATTTCGGTACAACCAGGAATCAAGAAAAAAGCCCACGCGGTGCAATTACTTTTCATGCGGGGAAAAATAAAAAGTCATAACTTTTGGACCGTTTGTCGGAAGTGTGATTCGTTTTCACCGTTGCTCCTTCCTCGACGAGATCTTCAAAACTAGATCTCATTTGTATATATTTTGGCAACTTTTTTTATGAAAAGCAACTCTAGTGTTGTGGCAAAACAACTTTGTACACATAGTTGCTTACACAATTTTTCTGAATATTTTGGAGTCAATTTAGTTTGATATTGCTCATTTAGCAACAAGAGTCAGCAACATCATAGTATTGAGAATCACAACTTTTACTACTAGTTTCTGAGGTAAACAACTTAGTATCAACGAAAAAACAACTCGGCAACAAACAGTATGCAACTTAGGTGCAGCGGTAGGCATTCACAACAATGGCTCGTAACTTTACAACAATGATGTTACCCAACTTAGTGCTACAAGTAGGCAACTTAGGAATGGCAATAGGCAAGTTCATGATGATGGTGCACAACTTTAAAAGATACCAATAAAATGAGGTTGCATTTTGTGTAGGCTATAGTTGTTGCACACATTTGAAGAGTTGTTGGTGATGTTTATGTTGCAACCATCTCATACTAGGTTGCAACAAGTGTTGGATATAGTTGGTGCACTATTTAAATAAGTTATAATTGATGGTGTCTTAGTTGTAACCATCTCCTACTAGGTTGCAACAATTTACTATCGAAAAACAATTTATCATCTTCAGCGTGCAAAATTTGCTTTGCACCTACAATTCAGTTGATAAATGGATGAATCCTCGGATAAAAACAACTTATTATCAGTGGTGTTTTAGTTGTATCCATGCCTCCACTGAGTTGCATTTGGTGCATTTTCTAGTTGCTGCCACTCTATCACTTTGGTATAGAGGTAGGCACCTTCACATATGGGGTATGCAATTTAGCACACAACTTAGAAATAGTCGGTATGTAACTTAGCACACATGTGAAGTAACAAATTAGTGTCCATAGACACGACTTAGCAAATGTGTGAGAGATAATATTTTTTTGGAAACTGACAAGCGAGAAAAACGACGGCGACGGTTTGATCTATTCCAAGCCGCCGCCACCGCCTCCGCGTTGTCGTCTCTTGAGATATCCTCGCCAACGAACATGGACAAGCCCATACCCGGCTTCCTGCAAACATGCAAAGCACAGTAGCTAGTCAAGAGCAACACAGCTAGGAACACAGCTAGAGATGTCCCTCTTAACCACCACGGCAAAGAACATGGCACCATCAGAATTTGGAAGAGAAAGCAAAGCGAAGATATGTGGTGGTACAATCCTCGGCGAGCTCATACCGAGCGTGCCAACGGAGCACTTCATTGCGGGCCACCTCTGTACTAAGGGCACATGAGACAAGCAACAAAGGCTGCCTCTTCCAAGCGACGACTTTGAGGCAGTGTTTTGAGACTTTGACAACAACTCCAAGGATAACTTACTTGAAAAAATCAGCATGCAACTTATTTACTTCCAGTAGACAACTTAATCACAATATTGAACTAACTTTTATAGAACTGGAAAATAATGGAAAACTTCTGCATAATGCATTGCATAAAAATCTCAAAAAAGGCTTACTGGAAAAAAGTCGTATGCAACTTATTTAGTAGACACATTTTGCTTCTAGTATACAACTTAATCACAGTGATGAACCAACTTATTTTAATAGTAAACATAATGGCCAACTTATGCATAATTTGTGGCATAAAAATCTAAGAAAGGGAAAACTTACTGAAAAAAAATCAGTATGCAACTTAATGGCTTCTAGCAGACACCTTAGGTACTTTTAGTACACAACTTAATGACAATGATGAACCAACTTATTTTAAAATAAAACTAATGGACAACTTATGCATAATACGTGGCATACAAATCTCAAAAAGGGGAAAATTCAGTATGCAACTTAATTAATCCTAGCAGACACCTTAGGTACTTCTAGTAGATAACTTAATCATAATGATTAACCAACTTATTTTAAACTGAAAGTAATGGACAACTTATAAATAACACATGTCATAAAAATCTCAAAAAGAGCATACTTACTTGAAAAAAATCAGTATGCAACTTAATTGCTTCTAGAAGACACCTGAGGTACTTCTAGTAGACAACTTAATCACAATGATGAACCAACTTAGGCCAACTTATGCATAATTCATGTCACAAAAATCTCAAAAGGAGCAGACTTACTTTTTAAAAATCAGTACGCAACTTATTTATTTCTAGTAGATACCTTAGGTACTTCTAGTAGACAACTTAATCACATTGATAAACCAACTTATTTCTGGTATAATGAAGCGTGCTAGCTACTATGAAGGGTACTAATATGGCCAGGATTCCTATCATTTATGTTGTGTGTGCTAATTCAATCGCCATCATCATCATCCGATCAGGCGCCTGGTCACCTTCCTATCTAGCTAACACGACTGAGGTTCATATCATTCGCCAGTAGCAGAGTACTCACCCCTCGCCGTAGTTGTACATGTCATGGGACATCTTGGAGAAGAGCTCGGGCTGCGGGCTCTGCTTCAGTTCCTGCGCTGCAGCAGCCTCGCACTCCACGTATGCAGCTGCTCCCTCTTGGCCGCACGCAGCAGAGGTGGACGCGAAGTTGCAGAACCTATCCTCCCATGCCAGGATCCTGGGTGAAAACGTTTTTCAAGGGACCAAAAAAACACAAGACAGTAATAAGTCTCAGACGCAGCTAGCAAAAACTTGTTTATTCGGAGAAGTTTTTTTGTGTGTACCAGTTCCTCCTCTTTCCTTTGCTTTGTCATAGGACACACCTAGGAGATCCCATCTGTTCAAACAGGTCAGGTTAATCAACAAAGAAACTGTAGCATTAGCACATGTATGGCTGTGGTTTAAATAAAGCTTATTACGGGTGCATGATGGAGAGAATGAACTAATGGAAGTAAGAACGAAACAGAGGGCGACTAGTCACACTCGGTATTCTCTAATAATTTTATTTCAGTTCAGTTTCAAATGCAATGGAAGTGGAACTACTTTGCTATGAAAATTGACATTGTCTGATATTACTGCATCATTGTGTTGTTTAACAATGCTGCCAACTGAAAACAATAAAGCAGGCATGGGCAGCAACGACTTTGTTTCAATTAATCACTAACATGTGGACGAGGTGATCCAGACTTATCCCCATTTCTCTCCGGTTGAAACAAAACTAAGGCATGGGCGGCACTTATGTATGTAGCTAACAGAGATGGAAAGGAAACTGAATTTGTTGGAAAATAATGATTGATTGTTGCTCACATACACAAGTCGCCAGCATCGTCGGGCAGGTCCCCAACAAGTTAGTACTAGGGCTGCTAGTTTGGACCGCTCCAGCACCCGACCTCCAGATCTGTGGGATTACTTCCACGATGAGGTAGTGCTCCAACTCATGGGGTGGGGATGAGCAGCACCGGGCCGATGCGGCCGCGGGAAACAGGAGGCAAGAGACGGAAGCGGCTGATGCGGCAAGGGATTTGGGGTAGCTTGCTGACGCTTGAATTCGGAGCGCGGCGCTTGATTTCGGGGCTTCGCCGGCAGAGACTAGAACACTGGCGGCGGCGCGGCTCCTCTGAGGCGGCGGCGAGGGCCACGACTGGCGCAGGCGAGCGGCTGAGAGAAAGGGGATCGATGGGAGAGATGCGCATGCGGGAGCAAGCAAGTGACGACAGGGAGCGTTTTGTGGGACCCTCATGTGGAAGGTGTCGGAATGATCAGGCACATAGTCGATCGAACGGACACAAATCAAGGGCTCGTTTTGACAAACTGGCCACCGTGCATTTATTAGCACTTGGGTTAAAAAATAGGGGAAAAAACTGGTTCTTCTACACAGCAATCCATGTTCAGAGTCTATTTTTTGCCTTTAATGTTGGCGAAAATAGTAAGTATCTTATTCTCAACTTCTTGATCGCCGATCACGACATGGTTACAAGATCTGGAGGCTTTGGTCAAAGTTCAGCACACTCATCTGGAATTCTGGATTACTTGGGATACTAGTACAACAGGAACTGACATTGCACATCTAACCTTGCAGATATTGATTGGTCTTGGAATAAGATGCTAAATTTGAGGTTTTTACTTTTTCCACCATGTACATTCTGTGCAAAGAAAGTCACACGCAAGTACTCAACAACATCAGATCAAATGTTATGTATCAGGGTGAGTTCACATAAATAACTCATCTGGTTTAATTCTGTAGGGTTTACACAACAATCCACATCAAGAATCTACTTCTTACCACGCCACAACCAAAGTGCAGGATCTACACAACAATCCATCGTCAAGCATATACTTGTCGTCATGATTGTCAGCGATCACAAGGCTGTTACTACAAGATCTGGGGTCTTTGGTAAAAGTCCAGACCATTGATCGACTTGCTGATATACTTACACCTAGTACAACAAACACTAGCCTTGTACATATATATAACTCTGTAGACATTGATTTCTCTTGAAATGGTTCGTTTTTTGAGTTATTTACCATGAAATCCTCCTCAAAGATAAATCAAGTTGATGAAGATTCGATAACATGTATTCACCTTAAACATCACTGTGATATAAATTCTACGAAAGGACACTATAATGCGCAAGCATGCAACAACTTTAGATCAAATGTTATTGTATCATTTGTTCATGTATACATTTCTACAACAGGCATCAGAACATATAGGGAACCACTAACTTGATCTCACTGAAATGTTTTCAGAGGTTGTCTCACAATAGAAGTCTACAAGTGAGAACACAGTTGCTGACAAAAAAAAACAGAGAATGTTGTACAAGACCATTGCCTCAACTTCAAGCCTTCCCTTCCTCCCCGAAAACAATAACTTCAAGCCTTCCCTCTTCCTGTTAGTCCTGCTTCAACTTTCTTGATTTCAAATATTAGCATCCTCCACATCTTAAGGACAAACATTTCAGCCTCAACATCCAAAATTGACTGTAGGAGCTCCAGCATTTTCGATGCATGCACATGATCTTTGGTGCACGAGACTATATATTCCACCAAAGTTGATTCCTCCTCACCAAGAAATTCAACTATCTTTTTTGAGATCCAAGGCCTCATTCTATCATGCAACTCATGCTGCCACAAAAGAATGATGATATTAATTTTGAATAGAACCATGTCACATACACAAGACAGGGAAAGCTAAATCAAATAGTGCAAAGTAAGAAACATTCTCAAAACCATATGATCCAACTTCCAAGATATTTTATAAACATCCAGAATACATCTGCACGGGTAACTCTCAAAATAATTACAGATGGTAATCAGTATGAAAATAACAACAGGTTTTATCATTATACTCATGAAGATGTGTTATTCGGGTCAACGGTGGATCTCATATCTATTTGGAAGGAAAGAACTCAAATGTCCTCATATCCGCAACAGTTCAAGGAGCACTATAAACATAGTTAAAGTGTTCCATAAATACTTATATAAAGTTAACAGGAATAACATGCATGCACAAATAAATGACATGACAATTACTTAAACTAGGTAAGAAACAAAACATTTCCCAATTTTAAGTACTAAAAATACAAGGTCGAGAAACTATTCACCTTCTCATATATTGACCAATTAATATCATAGGAAAAAAGCTCTTCCTTCGTCCTCGGAATCATATCAATCAGTTGTTTTGCATCCACAATTTTCTTGTTCTCTGACTTGGGCTTATCTTGCCTATCTTTGTCTCGATCCTGCATCTTTTCTCTTCTCTCATCACTGATGCGAGCACCATCTTCCTCATTTCGACTTTTATCCCTTTGGCTCAACCTATCAGTGGATCTCCTGCTCCTATCCTTCTCACTTTCAAGCTTCTCTTCCTTCTGATTAGATACCAAGATGCGCTTGGCAAACTCAGCAGCTGCTACAATATTCTGTTGGCCAGCAGAAGAATCTGTCTCCACAGCTTGTAATTCCTCAGTGGAGTAATCGATAGGTACTAAAGGTCTTATCTTTTTATCCTTACTATCCTCATCATCCTCCTCAGCAAAAACTGATGGAACAGATGTTCGTTTTCCAGAGCCAATCAAACCAAAACCCAGCTTCTTTGCTGGAGCATTGCTATTTTGCTTGATATCTAGAATTTGACCTTGTATCGTACTTGCTTCATCGCCATTATTGTCCTTGTGAGTGTCATCATCTGTGCAGTGGATGTAAAAGAAAATGTTGGAATTAGAATGTAGCTCACGTGATAAACTTTGCAAGGAAAATATTCACACTCACCTGCATAACCACCATTAGCAAAGCCGGTAATGTTATCATCATCTGAATTAATCGGCTTGTTTTGCACATTACTTTCCTTTTCATCATCACCATCAACCTCCATAAGTGTAGCAGACTCTGCTGCGGCTGCCGCAGCCGCCGCAGCTGCTTCATCTGCCTGCTGTTGCAGCTCTATAGCACGCCTCCTTGCCTCAGCAATTTCCTCTTCCTCTTTTAATTTGTCTGCCAAGTCTTCCTGTTTTTCACGTTGCCTCCTCCTTTTCCTCTCTTCAAATGTGCTACTACCCTTGCGTCTTCTTTTCCTTGAATCCTCTTCGTCGCTATCCTCTTCCTGCTTCATGATCTCCCTTCTACGTTCACGTTCTTTTTCCTTCTCACGGTCCTTCTCATATTGCCTTTGATATTCCTTCTCTTTTTCCCTGGATTCCCACTCCTTAACATGATCTTTGTACAGCCTTTCCACTTCTTTATGCTTGTGCTCCTTGTCTCTATCTCTCCTGACTCTTTCTCGCTCACGCTCACGCTCATATCTTTGAAGATCTTTTTCTCGCTTGTTGTCCTTATCATGTTCTCTATCCTTCCTCCTATCAGGCGAGCCAGTTTCTGCTTTTTCAGTTTCATTAGATGCCCTTTTGTCCATGTCATCATTATTCTTGTCTTCAGAATCTGCAACAGCAATGAAGTAAATGTTATTCAAATGCAATTTCCGACACAAAAAAATATAGCAGTACTACATACCAGTGTTTGTCATGTCTACACCAGACTCTCCATTATTATGTTTGGATGAGATTTCAGCAAGTGGTTGAACCGGCGGCGGTGGTGGTGGCGGCGGCGGTGGTCGAGTCTTTAACCACTCTTCAATCATACTATTTATTTGTTCTGCAGCCTCCTTATCCGCCTCAGAATCTTCATTTGTAACAATCCCAAATTTCTTAGTATTTTCTTGGTCATCCTTATCTCCAACATCTTCTGTTTCATCTGTTTTATTAGAATCAAGCTTCAATGATTCATTTTCAGCAGCAGCAGAAGTTCCATCCACGCCTCCATCTTCCTTTTCTTTGGCATTCTCCTGTGCCTTCTTTTTTTCTTCAACATGTTTTTTCAGGTACTCTTTGGTGGCATCATTAATATTAACCTGGCATAAATATAGGACACATGGTAACATTATCATTACTTTGGTAGAACAAACGAGATATTAGAAATAAATATTTAACAGGAAACATATACAGTGACAAATCATCTCAATCTGAAAGAAAAATCATATGGATGGGCCTCCTAAAAACATGTGATTAGGATTTGCTGCATCATGCAGGATTTTCAAGGTAAATATGGTCTCTGTGAATCCTTACGCAAAAGAACTGAGGGGGCAATTCAAATGCTACATCAGCCGAATTTTCAAGGTAAATATGGTCTTTCTGTGCATCCTTACGCAAAAGAACTGAGGGGGCAATTCAAATGCTGGTTGCTACATGACGCAACACATGAACAAATTGGTAACAATCAAATGCAGTCATACTTAACAAGTTCTTCCTATGCATACAGCAACAGAAAATTTGATGAACTGAACAACGGTACACAGAAAAAGGTTAAGATAGCAACTTTTGTACCCTCGTTTTCTTGATCCAAAAGATGACACATGCTTCAATTAAAGATAGGTCTGGAACCCACATGCAAGTCAGCGACAAAGACAATAATTTCAATAATTTCCACTTGGTTAGTAGATGGATCAGGCTAATTACTAAGAAACAATTTATATACAGTTTTGTCAGTTTTTGCTAAAAAAGAGCTGCCAGAAACAACTGACATCATGGCCTATATATAATTGGTTGTATGTCCTATTTCTTTCAAAGGAACTTACATTCTAGTTCCCATATTTCACAATCATAAGAATGTAATGATACATACCACGAGTTCTTGTCCATCAATGCTCAATTTGTTGAGCAACCGAGTAGCACGAAGTATGCCTTCAGCAGATTCAAACTCACAAAAGCCAAACGCTACGGGTTTCCCGTTACTTGGATTTTGGGTCCGCTTCCAACTCTTGACAGGTCCACAAATCTGAAGATGGAAAAACATTTAGACACATAATACACAAGCCGTTGATTACACCAATGCAAGCATAAAGAGAAAATCTGAATGAAACATGCAGAAGTCAAACTCTTCCATGTATAATCTTGAAATAATAGGAAGATATAGATATACCCGAAGAAGTGAAAGAATGAAATCATTGTCCACTGTTGGGGCAATCTTGCCAACATAAACTGCAGTTGGTGGCTTGTCAAGAGGTGTAACAGCTGGAGCAGGCGGTCTGACAGGAGGGGCTACCATAGGAGGAGCACCACGGATCCCAGGCATAAGGGGTGGCCGTTGAATTGGCATAACACCAACTGGAGGCATGGGGCGTGGAGGAAAGACTGGACGCATCATAGTGTATGGTCCAGGATAGCGTTGCATACCTGAAGAGAGAAACAAACAAACATCTATGCTGCCACATTAGTAAAAGTTCGGAAAACGGTAGACACGGTGCATAAATTAATCATTTGAAATACATGGAACTAATACAAACGGAAATATGAAAATACTTATGTTACCATAAGCCACGAAGAAAGAAGAGCGTTACTAAACAGATAAGGAGGTATCTTGCATGTTCAGAATAATAACTGGAGTTCACATGGACAAAAGGTAATATTGTGTTGGAATGAAAGAAGAATTAGGTAAAGCTGGCCTTACCTCTTAGCGCCCAATGGACAGAGTTCAATGTACTTGTATTGGTTATTTGCAAAACTTGGGATAGCTCACACCATTGCATTGCACTACTCAGATATAAAAGCTTAAGCAGATGTGTCACTCTCTTTAAACTTTCTTATTAACAGTAACTATACATCAAACCAAATTAAGGAGGATAAATACTTGACATGAAATTAAGCGGTAGGAAATCATGGTACCTTAGCCCATATTTTTGCAACAACCCATTGTTGAAGGATCTAAGTACATACAGAAACTGAGCCTAATTAAGCGGGCAGGCTAAAGCATTTAAATCAATTAACAACAATGCAAAAAAATAACCAGTTCAAATTCAGACGTTCAGCATACCACGCGCAGTGAGGGAGAAAACGATCGGTTAGAGCTGCAGAACCAAACATGAGCCAGCAACCTCTCGCCGTAGGGAGTAACGGCTGCTCACGACGACCACCGCTGTAGCATAGAAATACCCGGTCATCGTTATCAAGCGAGCGAGCGGATCCCAGTTGCTCTAACACTAAATCACTAGCATCAGAGGCATCCGAACCCTGATCCCCGCATCATCATACCCGCGTCGAGACATAGCTACTCGATTTCCCTACCAGATTTTCCTATAGCGCAAGCTCATGGAACGTCTGGAAACCTCCCAGATGCAAATCGGGGGAATTGTATATTCGGTGTCTTATTAAATCCCAAAAGGCCTAGAGAGATGGATGGAGAAAGGGTTTACCCACCGGGAGGAACGGGGGCGCCGGGCTGCTGCATGTAGGGCCCCGGCTGGGGAGCGTACATGGTGGGCGGGCGCATCACGTGGTGCACGCCTGGCGGCTGCATCGGGTAGCCCGGGTTGCGCACGGCGCCGTACTGCTGCATCTGCGGCGGGGGAGGTCCGGGCATCGGGCGGAAGGACGGGGTGAAGGACACCGGCGCAGGGGGCATCGGCGGCATGATGAGCGGAGGGCCCGGGAGGGGGTTAGGGTTAGGGCTTGGCATGGTGGGGTTGGGGGTCAAGGGGTTAGGGGTTGTGGGGTTGGGCGGGGTGGATGTGGCGGTGGCGGTGGCGGTGGCCGGAGGCGGAGTTGCTGTGCTGGGAGGAGTTGACGGCGGCGGGTCTAGGTTGTCCGGGGGCGGCGCCACGGCCGCCATGGTTGGGGAGAGGAGGAGCAGAGGAGGCGATGGGGGTTGATGCACGGCGAGGAGGCTGATTCCGTGTGGTTGACGCAGGAACAGTTGGGAAGCAAAGGCCCGTGAACTGGGCCGGCCGGTACCAAGATGCAAACCTGCCCAACGGGACGGCCCAGCACGGCACTAGCCCGGCCCCGTGCTCACGTGCCTAGCACACATGCGGCCCGTGAACTGGTGGCCCGTGCTGTCCGGCCCACGTGCCCCGTGAAGCTAGCCGGCTCCTTTTGCACACGGCGGGCCGAAAATGGCCCGTTTTGCTCGTTTCTTCTAATCTATATCTATACCTCTATATCTTTATCTTTATCTTTACCTACTAATAAAGGAAGGAAGGTTTCTCCCCAAAATTTTCGTCCGTTTTAATTGTACGCTTGGTTTTCAGTTGAATTTACGAGCGCTGCCACCGCCTAGAGGTACCCGTTCGCTCTTATTTTTCCTCCACCCGAAAAAATCCTATCCCCGAGCAGAACTGCTCTGCGCAAGACGGAAGGTACCAGCGACCAGCGGATGGCCTCGACCGGAGGAAGCATGTGCAAAGGGAGAGAGAACCCGACGGCGAGCGTCCTCCCTCCGGCATAGGGCGCGGCGCCCATCCGGGGGCAGCTCTCCTGCTGTCCTGCACGAGGCGGAGCAGAGACATCGC
This sequence comes from Lolium rigidum, assembly GCF_022539505.1. Classification (NCBI taxonomy): domain Eukaryota; kingdom Viridiplantae; phylum Streptophyta; class Magnoliopsida; order Poales; family Poaceae; genus Lolium; species Lolium rigidum. The sequence continues at coordinate 152,266,008 of NC_061508.1, forward strand.
AGCTGGAGGGCATGGCGGCGCGACGGCCCTCCGGGGAGCAGCTCTCCCGCACGAGGAAGGCAGAGGATTGATTCCGCAGCTGGAAGGCTGCCTCCTGTGGGAGCACGACCGCGAAACACTTCCCGACGGCGGGCGGCGGGTCGGGCTGCCTGGGAGGCTCGGGCCTGCAGGTGGTGTACGGGGAATTGATCTGGAGGCTCGGTTCCTTCCCCTCCCCCTTTTCAATTTCAACATCAACATGTTGGCTACGATGGAGGATTCCGGGTACCCTGCGGGTGGCAGGCGGGAGCTTGGGGCGGTCTATGTGGTGGAGGAGGACGGGGCGCACACGCCTGCACCCCTGCTTCCCCGTGCTCTCTTCTGGCGGCGCACCCGCGACTCCGGTTACTTCGTGAAATTCGTCGCTACCCTGACTCGTCTCGCTACTTCCTGAAATTCGTGGCTGCCCTGACCTGTCCGGCTACCTAGCGCAACACTTTGGTGCGTAGGTGCACTGGGAAATTGCAGGGCGCGGTGGCCTGGGCCAGAACCTACGGCAGCGGCGGCCGCCTACTCAGCCATCCATGCGAACACGTCCCCGAAGCTCACTCCTTGTGTGTGGTGTCTCACACAGCCAAACCTCACACGGATGCGCAGTTCGGCTCGGTGGCTGTTCAGGAAAAGCCCTACTGAAATCACGCCCCACCAATGTTCAGCTATCTAAATGACAATGTCAGCTATTCACGTGAGACACTGCATAATATTTTGCCAAGAAAAAAACTAAATTTGTGCACCTGACCCAATTGACCAAGCTGAAGAGTTACCGGGAAATGTGTTGATTGAAAAGATTGCACAACAAGCATGAGGATTTGGTGAGGAATGAATGAAATTGAAGGAATGGGAACAAAAGGAAAGATGTTTATCCTGATATGGAACCTCCAATTTCAATCCAAATTTGCACGGTAGACCTAGGGGCCACGGTGGAAGGTGCAATGGCGTGACTGATGCTTATATTCAGATGAAAGCTGTACCACCAACTGGATGATGATCTGCACCTTCATACCGCAAGGCTGCCATATACCTGAAACGATTAGTACTTATAAACTAATCCTATGTGCTTATAATACGTAAGGATGCAATTATTAACTAACCATTACTGATTTGAAGATTTATGCTTCCTAGGAGATTGGATCTTTATTATTCTATATAAAAAGATAATAAAAGTATGATTGAAACTGATAGTAGTACATATGAAAACATGTTTGAATTATTAATGATTTCATTTTCTATAATTTATTTGTCATATATTATTATGATGATGATTATTATTATTATTGCTTGTGTGGACATTTCTGTTATATCAATTTGGTAGTAGCAACAATATAACAAAATATAAACCTGTGAAATACATAGGATGAGATTTAGAGAGCTCATCAAAATGTCGATGCAAACTAAAGCGGCACATTTTTTAGGGAGCTCTCCAAGTGAATATATTTTGACTTGATGGAGAGTGGGCTAACTGAAACTACGGTTAATAGGGGTGATAGATTTCGAGATTGATTATCATATGCGGCAACTACAACCGGAGCGCCATGAAAAATAAAGTCAACCCGCTGCAACGCACGGGCAAATTTACTAGTCTATATCTATACCTAATAATAAAGGAGCTAACGTTTCCTTGGTTCGGTCCGTCATAATGCGCTTTCGTCCAACCCGCTTTACGCTTTCATCTGATGCGTCAAATCTAATGGAACCAAAGCTAGACAAAATCAGAGTCTGGGCTGTGTCCGCACGTGTTTGTTCTTCCTTATTGGATTGAAGCTTACAAAACCGGAACAATTTGGATGACGTACGCCACCCCTTCGTCTACTTATACAAGTGCCCCTGCTCCGTGCGCGTCGGGCGTCAGCGAGACCAGACAGCGCGCGTCTGTCCCGGGCTATCCGACCGCCCCTCCCTCCACCGTGTTATTTCTTTTCGTTCGTCTTCCGTGGTTCTTCTTGTCTCTCTCCGAAAATAATTTAGGTATACCACAATTTGGCTTTGGAAGTCACAAATCAATCCAATTTTCTAAGAAGGATACGATCGAGCCGAGTTCGTACCGGCGTATCTGCTAGCCTAGCCCAGTTTCATCCTTCGGACGTCGCGTCCTCTGGTCGCTGGGATAGCTGCACGCCATGGGACTGCTTAGCTAAGGCGGGTCTGCACCCCCTCCGGTCGCGGCGCCGGCCAGGCCTACCGATGGCTCATCAAAATCTCCTGGGCTGGAACGCGCCGTGCTTCGACCCCGCCAGCTGGCCTGCGTGCAATCCGGGAACAACCGATCTACCAACGAAGCACATGATTTGCATGGATCAGGATGCTTGATGTTTCGCAACTGCCCAATCAGCTGGTTCCCCGCTTCTGTCCAAAAAAACATCAACGGAAGAAGAAAACCGGCCGTCGTCAACCGACGTTTGATGGAAGTCGATCAGAAACAATCCGTATTGCATACCAAATATGACATCACCGCTTATGCGATCAAACGGATTTACGCCTTGGACTTGATCAGATACATCCTGGATTTACCAATCAGAGAGTACTACACACATGCTGGCTTTAACGATCACGTTGCTCCTTTTCCTCCTCTTTACCAAACGCCACAACATGATCGATCAGCGGCATACGGGACGTATCACCCACACTCAGCTAGCCTTGCTCACAATCTCTATATAAGTCTCGCGCAAGATCGATCAGCTCCGGCTGTGCAGCAAGTCTTCCCGGCGAAGAACCAGGTACGTCTAAGGCTCTAAGCCGTCATGGTCGTTGATGAAGACCAAAAACAAATGGTCAAACGTATTCCACATGAAGACCATGCCACCCATTGAGCATACCGACTTCTTCATGGTGCGCTGCGTCGCCACACTCAAAATCACGCCTATGAAAGTACGGACTACTTCCGGTTCCGGGTTGACATCAAGCTTTACGTCTGCTATCTCTGATCGATAGAGGAGTGGCATGCAGCTATCCGGTTCTCATCACGATGGAGGAGCAAATACATGTACACAATTTTGCTTGCTCATTTTTCCTCTAGAGTATTTCCAAAAAATTGGAAACCTGATAGATTTGCAATTTTATTTACTTTTAACCAAACGCAATGAAGGAGGTAGCGCCATGCATTATTCAGGAAAGTGTGGCACGGCGAACCCTCAGTGGTGGCAAGCGGGTCAGATAGTAATGAACCGGGAGGGAGGCGGTCGAGTGGTTAGAAGAGGGTGGGTGAGGTATTTTAATTCAGCATCCAATTGAGCGTTCATGTCATTGTTTTTAACCCGTTGCAACGCACGGGCATTTCTCCTAGTAATAATCTATATCTATACCTAATAATAAAGGGAGAAGCGTTTCCTTGGTTTGGTCCATCACTATGCGCTTTCGTCCAACCTAAACGACGTCTTCGTACGATTCGCGTTTACGTTCGGCCGGTGCTAGAAAACAAACGCGTATGAGAATCGCCTAGAAAGAGATCGTGTCGTATTCGAACAAGTCTGCATAGGTATTCCCCATGTTACGCGTGCAATGAGGAGAGTCGTCCAAACGGAATAACAGCAACCTCTTTTCTTCTCGTGGTTTTTGCTATAGCTGAAAAGAATAACTCTACTTCGATCGAATATAAACTATTGTATCGCGTGCGTTCTTTATATTGCGACCCTGGTACGTGTGAGACCGACCACGAGTCCACGACGAGACCGAGGAAACGAGATCGACAGATACGAGAAACCGATGAACCTCTAACGCATCGCGGGCGCACCTTGAAGCTCGGCTCGATCCGCTTCGCCACCTGCCGCCTGCCGGCCGCCTTTCCGTGGCGGCTCTTAAAGGCGTAGGAGGAGAGCCAGAGTGGAGCGCCCTCACGAAAGAGGCTGTCATGGCCAGGCCACTGAGTAGTACCGAGCCGTACGTGGTGTTCCTCCCGAACGTAGATCGGTAGCTGCCATCATCGATTCGCTCGCCTCTGGCATCGCAGATTATGGTCGGAGCGGGAGGAGGAAGTCGCAGCGCCAGAGCCCCCAACACATACAGCCTCGTCTACCGCGTGCTCTCCGGCGACCACGCACCCCATGCCGCTCCGACGCCAAGATCGACGTGTAACTCTTCGTGGTCGTCAACAAGAACCAGAAGCCGGGGTTCACCACACGGAACACAACTACAGCTTGTTGTAGCTATCGTAGATCATGGTCTGAAGGAGGAAATCGCGGTGCCACGGAGGTCGGCGCCGGAGCCGCCAAAGCATACAACAGCAACCTCGACCACTTTGTGCTCTCCGGCAACGACGGCACCCACGCCGCCCCGACGTCGACATCGATGTGTAACTCTTCGTGCTCCTCGATGAGAACAAGAAGCCTAGGTCCACCACCGAACGCAACTACGGCGTGTTGTACGGCATGACTTCGGCGTCCACAGAGCTCCTACGACACGTCGCTGACAGAAGGCTCCCGTGCTCGTTCCGTTCTTTCTGGTACTGAAGTGTCGATGCTTCAGAGCTAACTCCCTGCGTTTCTTCAGGTACTAGCGATACCGCGTGCTCTCGGCCGGCAATGATGGCTCCCTGCGCCGCCCAGACGCCGACATCCACGTGCAATTCTTCATGCTCCTCAACGAGAACCAGACGCCCGGGTCCACAGTGGAATTGCGGCTGGGTTTCTCCGGGTACTACTATAGCGATCAGCAGGATATCTGTCCTGGTTTGATTTTCTTATCCTTTTCTATTCAGTCGATAGATGGACATGTATTTCCCGCAAATACCCAAATAATACTTCGTATTAATGATGCGATCACTACCAGAGCTAAAACAAAATTATCTTTTCTATCTTGTGTTCTTGATGTACCAGGCGCAGCTGTAGAACAGAAGAACGAGTTCGGCAAGGTGACTTGGTGCTCGCACGTGGGATTGAGATGTTGGGCGAGATACCCATCGGCAACATGATGTCGGCACCACATTCGACACATAAATGATGGCTAGAAATTCAGGTTCTTCCGAACTTGCCCAACTCGACTTTGTACTAGCTGCAGGGTTCAGTACTGATGGCCGCCTGACCCAGCTCAGGACTTTCTAGCCGCATGACCCAGTCAGTACAAGCTAGATAGCTCATGTGTTTGTGTTAATGCTTGCAAGTGAGCATAAGACATTTGCCCAGCTTATGCTTGAATCTGTTGTTAATGCACTAACGTCGTATTAGCTTCGAAACATACTCGTGCATGTTTATTGTAGGCTAGCTTTTAATCTCTTTCTTTATCACATATATTGGGATTTAATCAGTTCAATTGTGTAGAACATTCCCCTTCTAACTTGTGTCGCTATTTTGAGAAACCGACCATGCATTTCTGATTTATTGTAAATTTATTATTAATTTCCGAGCAATAAGATATTGTATCACTTATGGTGTGAATAAGACATTTTTATACTAGCATGATTTTTATGTGTATATAGGTCGCGATGGCCAGATAGACCAACCACAATTATATTGACCTCTAATTATCTAGCGAAAAGAATAAGTGTATTATGGATTCATTGTCACTAAAAGCCTAAGAAAGTCGGTGTAGTTTTTTTATCTCCCGTTGCAACGCACGGGCACATTTCCTAGTCCTAGTAATTATAAAGGAGCTAACGTTTCCTTGGTTTCGTCCGTCATAATACGCTTTGGTCCGTCTATCTGTGCGCTTTCGTCCGCCCTCTCCTCCGCCCTCTCCCACGCACAAACTCGTGATCTATTCATGTTGGAAACCAATCAATTTTACACCCCATCATCTCAAACGTGTCCACGTCGGTTTAGACTCCCGTGGCAGAAAACAACTCCACGTACGGTCCCTATATGGTGACCACGACGTCAGACCGAGGATACGAGATCGGCATGCGGAGTCCTCCTGAGCCGCACCACCGCTGCCAACATGAAGCGCTCGTTGCTTGATGACGATGGCTGGGAGAGGCGCGAGTAAACGAGCAGGGATGCGGAGACGAGCCTCAGAAACCCGGTGTTCTTCGCTATCATCGAGCAGCGAGACGATCGTTCCGGCGTCAAGAGCGTGTGCACGACCCTCGTGGCGGTGCCGGCAGCAGTGCTACACGCCAGCCCCCTACGATTATCGTATCGATCCGAGCCGATATGGACTCTAGAGTCCTAGACACGCTCATCATGGACGGTTCGTCGGAGTGGCGGAGGCTCTGCGGCGACGAGGCACTTCGATCTGGAGACGGTACTGTACTGGCCGCGATGATGAGGCCAATCGCCGGGCGGCACGACATGGCCTTCGTCGGGTTCTTCCAGCTTGAGAGCTTCACGTCGCTCTCGGTCTCGGGTGCCCTGTCTTCCAAACTTCGAAGACATCTGGCGTGAGATCAACACGGCCACATGCGAGGCTCCCCCAGCCATGCGATCGTGAGCGGCCATAGAGGCGGCGTACAAGCTCTTCGCCTCCAGAACCTCCACTCTCCTAGATAAGGATCCTTACTCCTAGAATCGGCCAAGTGCCTCGCTGCCCATATTGGCGTGGACGTAGAATCTTCTCAGCTTTCTAGAGGTCAAGCGCATGCACGCCGCCGAATCTGATGTAATCCAGTCTCATAGTCAGCTTGGCGGGCGAGTAAGGAGGACTCCCCGGTGTAATCTGGCCTTACCGTCTGTCCGGCGCCCCGGGCGAGGCGGCCGTCGGTCGTCATCTCATCGATGCAGAAAGTGGCGGCCGGGAAGGCATGATGGCGGGCGCGATCGGATGGCCGTGGCCATGCCTGGTTAATTACTTTGTAGTACGAGCCTGCCACGGAAAAGCAGTGGACATCGATCGATCTAGCGGGCACAGCTCGACTGTTGAACTGGTGCACGTGCTTTTCTGTAGAACGATGAAAGGTTCTTAAATATAGAAAAACACGGCAGCAGGGAAATTTTAGTAAATGATCCTGATCTATTTTTTCATGAATTTTATATCACCATCTATTTGGACCACACATGTAAAGCTAGGTTGCTTTTCTGTTTTCTTTTTATATCATGTGTATGATCTATATGAATTATATGTAGGTTATTTGGAGGTTTAGAAATTATCACAAAATAGTGAAAATTCTCATAGGGGTATTCAATGCCACACCATAGTAAATTATTCCAAAATATTTTCAGAAATTTTTAGTATAAATTTTCTTCTCCGAAAGTTTTAGTTTAAAGGAGTTTTATTCTAAGTAAGTAATTTGTACATCAAAAAAAATATATCAAAAGTTACTGCAATTGCATTTGGCTTGAATAACAAATTAAATTAACATTTAGATTTTTTCTGATTCCGTGGCAACATCACATTGTTTAAAAAAATCTACTGGCTTTTTCGTAAATAGTGGTATTAGGGGGATTTTTTTTTGGCTTCTAGGATGGTTTCTCCCCGAAGTTACCTTTACTCAGCTTCTCGCAACTAGATGTGCGTCATCCAAACTTATTGAAACTTATAAATTGGTCTTTCTGAAAAGCCCTTCTGGAACCCAAAAAAGAAGTTTGCCTTAAACTACCTTTTTTTAATCTTTGCACCCGTCTTTCTTAAAAACTTGAAATAATCGTACTAGATGTGATCGAATGTAATAAATACTAATGAACTCACTTATATCCTTTAGTTACGGATTTTCAAAGTATTTAAAATCCGCAGCAACGCGCGGGCATTTCTCCTAGTCTATCTCTAAGCGTGAAACTTCTCGGAAAAAAACAGAAAAAAATAGGAGGCAAGATTTCATATGGAGCTAGTTTCCTCAAAAAAAAAAAACCTTACATAGATAAGAAAACATAGTACATCCGCTCTAAAAATCTAAACAACATAGCCTCTTGTTCATCCATCTCGCACATGATTCATGTGCTATCTCACGAAGAGGATGTGTCGTCCTCCGCGATGCATATTCAAATTCAAATAATCTTTTAGCACCTTCTTCATCCATCTTGATATGTTGAGCGTGGTACCTCACCAAGTTGCTAGTTCATCCTCCGCATGCATAATGCATGTAATATCCCAGGTATTGGGGTTACAAAAATATAGGAAACAGATGTGTGCATTGCATTCATGCATAGAAAATCTGGGAATTTTCGCGCTTTAAAGTAAAACAGTCACGATGAATCGAAGTTTCACTTGACCTTGGTGGAATTGAAGTAGCTCATCAAGTCAAGCGCTATAAACCTCAATGTGACTTTGCCAAAACTTTGTTTTGGGTAGAGGTGATTTGATCCAAGGGGTTAGATCAAATGGAACTAGTAATCAACACAACAACACTTTACTCAATGATCAATTATTTGATCTTATTAAAGATCACAACATGGTATTCCTTGCCATAACATATGAACATCCATTTAAATAGAAATCAAGTAACAATAAATGAAGAAACTATTCTTCACTTATCTTTTCCATGTCTTAAACAAATCCATGATCCTACCATGAACCTCATGGTATTCATTTACTTCATTCTTATAAACCAAACAAGGAGATCAATCCAGGAATATATATTCTTCTCTACTCCAAATCATTTTATAACAAACCTAGAGAGGTGAGAGTCCTATTTTGCTAGAGAAGCAATGCCAAACCTTGAGGTAAACCTTGGATATAAATATCCATATGATCACGACATCATCTTCAAGAGGGACCCTAGGATATTGCTCAAGACCTTCCCTAGAGAAAGAACCTCTTTATGTTACCCATAGATATTGGTGACCACATCATTATCTTTGGAGAATAACCTTGGTTAGAATTGAAGTCCTTCCCAAATAAGAGAAATCAAGCTATGGAGTTACACTCAAGTAGTTGAGGCAACACTTGAACTTTAGGGAGAGAATTACCCATACATCCCGATGATTAATTCATCATTCCTTAAGTAGAACTATAAGTTATACTCTCGGACATTCTCCCGGGATATAATCTATAGAGACAACCATAGCCATGTCCACCCTAGAAACTATAAGAAAGATATTATACCCTAGTTGATCAAGACAACACTTGATCTTAGAAGTGAGAACCCTAATTCTTGAGAGATAACTTAGGAAGCCAAACCTTAATTATTATAAACTTGAGTGATGATCATAAACCCTAAGAACTTGAGGTAGAAGAGGTTAAGAACAAGTTGATCATGCTTAAACAATGATCATGCTCTTGAGGTATGTGAGGATAAGTTAAATCCTAATAGGATCAGTAGATATCATTCACCACATGAAATCATAGGGAGATAACTAGTAAGCAACCCTAGGCTTATATCCCAACCTTAACTTGTGAACCACTTGGTGATCATAAGTAGAATCCTACCATATCCATACTTCAGAAGTTAAACCACCTAAGAAAACCTTAGAGTTAAACTCTATGCTTTATATGGTGAGAAACCATATATCTATATGACCAAAGTTAACTATAAAAAGAACTATAACCAATGTAGTTACTTAAATAATAAATTAAGGTTAATAATAGAAGCCAATTAATAGAAGATAAAACCAATTCTCAATATCATAGTTACTAGAGGAGAACATAAAATGTTAAATAAACAACCACCTTATAATGGTTAGGGGAGATTAACCCTAGCACATGCAATATGGTGTCATCTCATCTCACAACCTAGAATTGAACCTCAACCCTAGTTATGTATCACTATGGTGATCATAACATGAACCTAGACATAATTGAGATGCAAACCAATGGCCATTATGTGAGTATAATGAGAACCCTAGAATTGTTCACTATTTAAAACCAATACTTAATTATGGAGTATAAGGTAAACCTGGTCTAAAACCTTTAGTTAAACCATGGATGGTTCTCAACCACTTAGCATTATAATCAAGACCAAACCATAATGAGGGTAATCTCTACTTTAGGTAATTCATGGTGCTATTAAAATATGATGATAATGCCAACCTTGAAATAGGATAAACCCTACAACATCTTAGAAATAATTCTTCACATAAAATCATGGTCCAATTCCTCCTCATTACCATTCATCTTAAAAACTAGCCTTAATCAAAATATATGTGAACCTTCAGTATTGCTAAGTATTAGAAAACCCTAAAAAATGTGCTCACCCTGCACATGTTATAAACTTCAAATCATCTAAATAGATCTAGTTCCCAAATTGAAAAGGGAATTGAAATAATTACCCAAACCATGCTTATTTTTAATTTGGCATAACTCTCACAACAATCCCAACTTAATCAAGTAATAATTATTGTTGAGCAAAACAATTATGCTATAAGCATTGTTCTCAAATCTTATGGAGACTCAGATAATTTAGAACCTGCAAGTATAACCTGAATTCAAATTTGAATTCAAACAATAAAATAGAAAACAGAAAATAAAAACAGAAAAGAAAAAGAAGGGAAAAACTTACCTGGACCTCACCATCCCGCAAGCAGCTCGCAGAATCGGCCCGACAGCAGCCCATCAGATCAGCCTGGCCCAGCCCACTTAACCCTTCGTCTAAAAAAAGATCTGGAGGCGTCGTCCTCATCCTCTCACGGCGCCTGGACGACAGCACGACGACGTGCTCGTCTCCTCCCTCGCGCTGGCGCTCTCTCCTCGTCCGAATTCGTGACGAGGCGCATCTCCTCGCAGTATTTAAGCTCCACGATGACCCGTGGCCCTCGTTTTCTTCCTCCTCTGCTCCAATTCTTCCCCACACCGAAACCCTGGCCGCACCGGCCATTCTCGTCGCCGCCGTTAGGAGTCCTCCCGAGCACCACCGTGAAGCCTGATACGTCTCCGACGTATCGATAATTTCTTATGTTCCATGCCATATTATTGATGATACCTACATGTTTTATGCACACTTTATGTCATATTCGTGCATTTTCTGGAACTAACCTATTAACAAGATGCCGAAGAGCCAGCTTGTTGTTTTCTCGCTGTTTTTGGTTTCGAAATCCTAGTAACGAAATATTCTCGGAATTGGACGAAATCAACGCCCGTGGTCCTATTTTGCCACGAAGCTTCCGTAAGACCTAAGAGGAGTCGAAGTGGGGCCACGAGGCGCCGCCACCATAGGGCGGCGCGGCCCGGGCCCCGGCCGCGCCGACCTGTGGTGTGGGGCCCTCGTGTGGCCCCCGCGTTGCCCTTCCGCCTACTTAAAGCCTCCGTCGCGAAACCCCCAGCACCGAGAGCCACGATACGAAAAACCTTCCGAGACGCCGCCGCCAATCCCATCTCGGGGGATTCTGGAGATCTCCTCCGGCACCCCGCCGGAGAGGGGATTCATCTCCCGGAGGACTCTTCACCGCCATGGTCGCCTCCGGAGTGATGAGTGAGTAGTTCACCCCTGGACTATGGGTCCATAGCAAGTAGCTAGATGGTTGTCTTCTCCTCATTGTGCTTCATTGTTGGATCTTGTGAGCTGCCTAACATGATCAAGATCATCTATCTGTAATTCTATATGTTGTGTTTGTCGGGATCCGATGGATAGAGAATACTATGTTATGTTAATTATCAAGTTATTACATATGTGTTGTTTATGATCTTGCATGCTCTCCGTTATTAGTAGAGGCTCTGGCCAAGTTTTTGCTCTTAACTCCAAGAGGGAGTATTTATGCTCGATAGTGGGTTCATGCCTCCATTGATATCCGGGACAAGTGATGCAAAGTTCTAAGGTTGTGGATGTCTGTTGCCACTAGGGATAAAACATTGATGCTATGTCTAAGGATGTAGTTGTTGATTACATTACGCACCATACTTAATGCAATTGTCTCGTTGCTTTGCAACTTAATACCGGAAGGGGTTCGGATGATAACCTCGAAGGTGGACTTTTTAGGCATAGATGCAGCTGGATGGCGGTCTATGTACTTTGTCGTAATGCCCAATTAAATCTCACTATATTTATCATGACATGTATGTGCATTGTTATGCCCTCTCTATTTGTCAATTGCCCGACCGTAATTTGTTCACCCAACATGCTTTTATCCTATGGGAGAGACACCTCTAGTGAACCTGTGGACCCCGGTCCATTCTTTTATACTCGAAATACAAATCTGCTGCAATACTTGTTTTACTGTTTTCTTGCAAACAATCATCTTCCACACAATACGGTTAATCCTTTGTTACAGCAAGCCGGTGAGATTGACAACCTCACTGTTTCGTTGGGGCAAAGTACTTTGGTTGTGTTGTGCAAGTTCCACGTTGGCGCCGGAATCTCTGGTGTTGCACCGCACTACATCCCGCCGCCATCAACCTTCAACGTGCTTCTTGGCTCCTCCTCGGTTCGATAAACCTTGGTTTCTTTCCGAGGGAAAACTTGCTCGCTGTGCGCATCATACCTTCCTCTTGGGGTTCCCAACGAACGTGTGAGTTACACGCCATCAAGCTCTTTTTCCGGCGCCGTTGCCGGGGAGATCAAGACACGCTGCAAGGGGAGTCTCCACTTCCCAATCTCTTTACTTTGTTTTTGTCTTGCTTTATTTTATTTACTACCTTGTTTGCTGCATTATATCAAAACACACAAAAATTAGTTGCTAGCTTTACTTAATTTACTATCTTGTTTGCTATATCAAAAACACAAAAAAATTAGTTACTTGCATTTGCTTTACTCATTTCAACATGTTTCCTCTTAATTTCACTGTAAAAGATATACCGGTAGGACGCGGGTCTATAATTGGGAGAAACAATATAGAAGAATTTTTCAATCATGTTAGTACCGTTGAAGATTTTGAAGATAGACACTTGGTAGAACTTGCTCCTACTTATGAAATTGCTGCTGTCTGCTTTAGTTCGCATGTTGGAAACTAAATTTGTTAATCTCAATCCTATAATCCAACACATGTTTCTTACACTCGGTGATATGGAAGAGGGGGAAAAGAAAGATTTTGTTTTAGAAACCCTTCTTAGAGAATTTGGTGGTCTAGCAAGAGAGGCTAGAAAGGTCTTTGCTAAATTTAATATGCTTGGTTCTCATACTAATTTTGTTGGTCTCCTTGAAAAAATGGACATGGATAGAATAAGGTACACTAATAATATTAATGATGGTGGGGAGATCAAAGCACCAATACCATGTAAACTCCTAGCTATGAATGATGCACTAGAAAATAACTATGCTTGGCTTGTTCCTGAAAATTTGTTCGATGAGAGTAGCAAGCCCAAGACTAATGAAAAGGGAGACGCTGAAACTTATGTATCCAATATACTATGCATGGTTGAGAGAACTCCAAACCCCGCTGTAGATGCACCACCCTTTGATAATACTTGATATACACTTTCTGCGCCTAGCTGAAAGGCGTTAAAGAAAAGCGCTTATGGGAGACAACCCATGTTTTTACTACAGTATTTTTGTTTTATATTTGAGTCTTGGAAGTTGTTTACTACTGTAGCAACCTCTCCTTATCTTAGTTTTGTGTTTTGTTGTGCCAAGTAAAGTCTTTAATAGTAAAGTAAATACTAGATTTGGATTACTGCGCTAGAAACGCATTTCTTTGCTCGTCACGAATCTGGGTCTAATTTTCTCGTAGGTAACTCAGAAAATTAAGCCAATTTACGTGAGTGATCCTCAGATGTGTACGCAACTTTCATTCAATTTGGGAATTTTCATTTGAGCAAGTCTGGTGCCCTAATAAAATCCATCTTTACGGACTGTTCGTTTTGACAGATTCTGCCTTTTATTTCGCATTGCCTCTTTTGCTATGTTGGATGAATTTCTTTGATCCATTAATGTCCAAGTAGCTTTATGCAATGTCCAGAAGTGTTAAGAATGATCGTGTCACCTCTGAACATGTTAATTTTTATTATGCACTAACCCTCTAATGAGTTGTTTCGAGTTTGGTGTGGAGGAAGTTTTCAAGGATCAATAGAGGAGTATGATACAATATGATCAAGGAGAGTGAAAGCTCTAAGCTTGGGGATGCCCCGGTGGTTCACCCCTGCATATTCTAAGAAGACTCAAGCGTCTAAGCTTGGGGATGCCCAAGGCATCCCCTTCTTCATCGACAACATTATCAGGTTCCTCCCCGGAAACTATATTTTTATTCGGCCACATCTTATGTACTTTGCTTGGAGCGTCGGTTTGTTTTTGTTTTTGTTTTGTTTGAATAAAATGGATCCTAGCATTCACTATATGGGAGAGAGACACGCTCCGCTGTAGCATATGGACAAGTATGTCCTTAGGCTTTACTCATAGTATTCATGGCGAAGTTTCTTCTTCGTTAAATTGTTATATGGTTGGAATTGGAAAATGCTACATGTAGTAATTCTATAATGTCTTGGATAATTTGATACTTGGCAATTGTTGTGCTCATGTTTAAGCTCTTGCATCATATACTTTGCACCCATTAATGAAGAAACACTTAGAGCTTGCTAATTTGGTTTGCATATTTGGTTTCTCTAGAGTCTAGATAACATCTAGTATTGAGTTTTGAACAACAAGGAAGACGGTGTAGAGTCTTATAATGTTTATAATATGTCTTTTATATGAGTTTTGCTGCACCGTTCATCCTTGTGTTTGTTTCAAATAACCTTGCTAGCCTAAACCTTGTATCGAGAGGGAATACTTCTCATGCATCCAAAATCCTTGAGCCAACCACTATGCCATTTGTGTCCACCATACCTACCTACTACATGGTATTTATCCGCTATTCCAAAGTAAATTGCTTGAGTGCTACCTTTAAAATTCCATCATTCGCCTTTACAATATATAGCTCATGGGACAAATAGCTTAAAAACTATTGTGGTATTGAATATGTACTTATGCACTTTATCTCTTATTAAGTTGCTTGTTGTGCGATAACCATGTTTCGGGGACGCCATCAACTATCCTTTGTTGAATATCATGTGAGTTGCTATGCATGTCCGTCTTGTCTGAAGTAAGAGAGATCTACCACCCTTATGGTTGGAGCATACATATTGTTAGAGAAGAACATTGGGACGCTAACTAAAGCCATGATTCATGGTGGAAGTTTCAGTTTTGGACATATATCCTCAATCTCATATGAGAATAATAATTGTTGCCACATGCTTATGCATTAAAGAGGAGTCCATTATCTGTTGTTCATGTTGTCCCGGTATGGATGTCTAAGTTGAGAATAATCAAAAGCGAGAAATCCAAAATGCGAGCTTTCTCCTTAGACCTTTGTACGAGGCGGCATGGAGGTACCCCATTGTGACACTTGGTTAAAACATGTGTATTGCGATGATCCGGTAGTCCAAGCTAATTAGGACAAGGTGCGGGCACTATTAGTATACTATGCATGAGGCTTGCAACTTGTAAGATATAATTTACATAACTCATATGCTTTATTACTACCGTTGACAAAATTGTTTCATGTTTTCAAAATAAAAGCTCTAGCACAAATATAGCAATTGATGCTTTCCTCTTTGAAGGACCATTCTTTTTACTTTTATGTTGAGTCAGTTCACCTATCTCCCTCCACCTCAAGAAGCAAACACTTGTGTGAACTATGCATTGATTCCTACATACTTGCATATTGCACTTGTTATATTACTCTATGTTGACAATTATCCATGAGATATACATGTTACAAGTTGAAAGCAACCGCTGAAACTTAATCTTCCTTTGTGTTGCTTCAATACCTTTACTTTGATTTATTGCTTTATGAGTTAACTCTTATGCAAGACTTTTTGATGCTTGTCTTGAAGTACTATTCATGAAAAGTCTTTGCTTTATGATTCACTTGTTTACTCATGTCATTACCATTGTTTTGATCGCTGCATTCATTACATATATTTACAAATAGTATGATCAAGGTTATGATGGCATGTCACTTCAGAAATTATCTTTGTTATCGTTTTACCTGCTCGGGACGAGCAGAATTAAGCTTGGGGATGCTGATACGTCTCCGACGTATCGATAATTTCTTATGTTCCATGCCATATTATTGATGATACCTACATGTTTTATGCACACTTTATGTCATATTCGTGCATTTTCTGGAACTAACCTATTAACAAGATGCCGAAGAGCCGATTCTTTGTTTTACGCTCGTTTTTGGTTTCGAAATCCTAGTAACGAAATATTCTCGGAATTGGACGAAATCAACGCCCGGGGTCCTATTTTGCCACGAAGCTTCCGGAAGACCGAAGAGGAGTCGAAGTGGGGCCACGAGGCGCCGCCACCATAGGGCGGCGCGGCCCAGGGCCCTGGCCGCGCCGACCTGTGGTGTGGGGCCCTCGTGTGGCCCCCGCGTTGCCCTTCCGCCTACTTAAAGCCTCCGTCGCGAAACCCCCAGTACCGAGAGCCACGATACGGAAAACCTTCCAGAGACGCCGCCGCCGCCAATCCCATCTCGGGGGATTCTGGAGATCTCCTCCGGCACCCTGCCGGTGAGGGGATTCATCTCCCGGAGGACTCTTCACCGCCATGGTCGCCTCCGGAGTGATGAGTGAGTAGTTCACCCCTGGACTATGGGTCCATAGCAGTAGCTAGATGGTTGTCTTCTCCTCATTGTGCTTCATTGTTGGATCTTGTGAGCTGCCTAACATGATCAAGATCATCTATCCGTAATTCTATATGTTGTGTTTGTCGGGATCCGATGGATAGAGAATACTATGTTATGTTAATTATCAAGTTATTACATATGTGTTGTTTATGATCTTGCATGCTCTCCGTTATTAGTAGAGGCTCGGCCAAGTTTTTGCTCTTAACTCCAAGAGGGAGTATTTATGCTCGATAGTGGGTTCATGCCTCCATTGATATCTGGGACAGTGACAGAAAGTTCTAAGGTTGTGGATGTGCTGTTGCCACTAGGGATAAAACATTGATGCTATGTCTAAGGATGTAGTTGTTGATTACACTAGATGATGCCCTGCGCGTTGCTGCAGGATATTTTTTAGAATCTTTGGACAATGATATAAACAATTAAAATAGGAAATAATTTGGCTAAGTGCACGGGGTAGCTCTTGGGAATAATTACCTTGTTGTGTTACAAAATATGTTGCTAAACGTTGGTACATAGAAAAGGAGAATGAATCATCACAAATTCACAATCGAAGAAATATCATATATAAACAACTCACTTTTTTTGAGTGACTTTTACAATCTTTGATGATAAAAGAGTGCATCATGTACATGTATTTTCAAATAATCATCTAATGCTACATCCCGGTATTTTCTTTGTTGCCGTAAAGCACAACTACAGAGGATAGGCTTAGTAGAAGCATCGGCTTCACATAGGAAGAATGTTTCTCGTACAGAAACCTGCAATTATATATCAGAGAACACCAACTTCAGTTGAGATCCGAGATAAACAATCATTAGCAGTAGTACTCTGTGAAATAACATGTGTTGGGTAACGAATTTTGAGATACCTAATCCAAAAATTTCGTAGCATCATTCCAGCACACAAAGCATAGATGTACTCACCGCCTGACCATACTCCACTCGTTCAAAAAATCTTGAAAGAATACAACTCGGTCATCTGTTTCGTATCAATCTACATTATAAAAAATTAAGGGGAGTTGCAAACTGGGAATCCAGATAGGAACTTACGCTATGGAAGATCCTCCAGCTGAGCGTGTCCAGATTGAGCTTGGAGAAGGCTCTATGTGATGGATACTCGAGCAAGATTTTGGGTTCCTTTTACAACAAATATCAGCTAAATCACCCATCGACGATAATATAGTACATGTGGCGAGGAGTGGTGGTAGAGTTAGATTATATAGTAAGTGTGTTGCGCAGATCAATGGAGCAGAAGAGCGAATGAGACTGCTAATGACTCTTGATGCATCCATCAATACTTGGTGGACATAATGGAAGAGACGAAGGGATCCGACACGAGCCGTTTCTACTTCATCTTTTCCCCATTTTAATGAACCACTGAAAGCATGAAACAAAATAGGAGCATGGAGTTTTAACTGGAAAATAAAATCTGTGATACCTTCTCGTATGCCCCTGCAGAATTTATGGAGAGGAACGGAGAGCGCCATCATGGAGATTTATTGGGAAGACGAAGCCTCAATGGCCGCTGGTCTAGTGGCCGCACAGTAAAGGAAAATAATAGAGATGGACCGGCTCTTTACATGACATGCGCATTAGGGAAGACGTGAACAGATATTATGGTGGCCTGCATGCTGCATGGTTGTTGTCTACTCGTCCATCAAGACATAGCTAAACATAAATTCAACACTCGAACATAACTGGTAGGAAGAAGTGATGTGGCATACAACTCATCAAAAACTGAAAAAGTGATGTGGCATGCTTGCATGTTGAGAGAATTATCCTTAGTGGGTTGCTCCTATTTAGATATTATAGATTACGCACCATACTTAATGCAATTGTCTGTTGCTTTGCAACTTAATACTGGAAGGGGTTCGGATGATAACCTGAAGGTGGACTTTTTAGGCATAGATGCAGCTGGATGGCGGTCTATGTACTTTGTCGTAATGCCCAATTAAATCTCACTATATTTATCATGACATGTATGTGCATTGTTATGCCCTCTCTATTTGTCAATTGCCCGATCGTAATTTGTTCACCCAACATGCTTTTATCCTATGGGAGAGACACCTCTAGTGAACTGTGGACCCCGGTCCATTCTTTTATACTCGAAATACAAATCTGCTGCAATACTTGTTTTACTTGTTTTCTTGCAAACAATCATCTTCCACACAATACGGTTAATCCTTTGTTACAGCAAGCCGGTGAGATTGACAACCTCACCGTTTCGTTGGGGCAAAGTACTTTGGTTGTGTTGTGCAGGTTCCACGTTGGCGCCGGAATCTCCGGTGTTGCGCCGCACTACATCCCGCCGCCATCAACCTTCAACGTGCTTCTTGGCTCCTCCTGGTTCGATAAACCTTGGTTTCTTTCTGAGGGAAAACTTGCTGCTGTGCGCATCATACCTTCCTCTTGGGGTTCCCAACGAACGTGTGAGTTACACGCCATCAAAGCCCTGGAGCTTCGCCTCGTGCCTAGCAACCTCCTCGTCGACGCGCGCAAGCCGGGAAGCCTCGAATTCGTCGAATTGCGACATCAAGTCCGCGCCGGTGACCACCAGTCGACGTCGTTCGCCATCGACAGAGACCTCCCCAAGCTTCGCCGACCACACCAAAACGCTTCGGGTGAGCTGCTGAACCTCATAGCGTGCTCGCCTAGCTCGATTACGTCTCGTAGAGTCGCCGCGCCGCTCACCCGTGTCCGCCGCCGCAGAACCTCGCCGTTGAACTTGCTCCGGCGACCTAATAGGGGCGGCGCTGGTACCGATATGCTCGCGGTGAAGTGCTCGTTCAAGTGATACGAGAATCCCGTTCGCGCGAGCCTTGGATCGACGGCGATCGTTGTTTCCCGCCGGTCACTGTGAGCTCGTGGACATGGTTTCAATTTTGACCAGTCCACGCTCACGTGGCAATCCACGTGGACCTCTGGCCCATCGGTCGGTGACTAGATGGGTAGTTTAACCGGGTAGATCTAGCATTGTTAGTTAATTTCAATTCCGGAAAATTGCTGCAACTGAAAATAATTATAGAAAAATCATATTAACTCGAGAAAAATAAATATAAGATATCAAAATTCTTATAAAGATAAACCCTATGCAATAAAAATATAAAATGAAATTTTTATTTTTAATAGAAAATCACTTTAAGCCTTTAATTTTAATTCTAAATTCAATTAAAAATTCAAGAATTAGGAAAACTTCATAAAATAAATAAAACCAGGTAAGTAATTAAGGAAATCATTAAAATTAATTTTCCTTTTCTATTATCTTATTAAATCCTTATTAGGAGGATTTTAAACCCTAATTAATAAATTACCTTAATTATCAATTCTTTAAAAATAATAAAAGGACAAATCCAATATTATTTTAATTTCAAAGTTATTAATAACTTCAACTTTATTAATGAAGTTATTAATCCAAGAATTATAGGGTAATTAGGAAACCCTAGTTCCATTAGACACAAAGTGATAACCTCATCATTTCATGTGTAATCCTAAAACCCTAATGCCATTTAGACCCTAGATCCATTACTTCTTATGAACCCTAAATTGTTCCCAAACCTAAACCTAAGTAACATGTGATCATGTTACTTCACCGATAAACATAGATTCATATCTAGCAACTAAATACTAGTTCAAATCCACATAAAATATGGGAACCCTATCACTACTAATTAGCATCCCATGTGTTCATCTTCATCGGACCTAGATAATTAAGTAGGGCTAACCAAGTGTAAACCCTAGATCCTATTACCAAAGCCATCATCCTTATTCATTCCTATTTAGCATCACACCATTGTGATGAACCCTAACATCAACCACACCTACTATTTTACTTTACATAACCCTGTTCCACTAAACCCTACTAGTGTGAGATGCTTATGAACCATCCTATTTAGGAACCAACCATTCCTTACTTAGTAGATCCAATAGCAAACCTAGACAACCTCAACCCTAATTGATATACTTATTATTATTTAAGAAGTATGTTCTTCAAAAGTTATTCTTTTGAAGAAAATAAGGAATCATCACCAACCACTGCTTATAAGGACCTATAAACCCTAGCCAGCTATCATTAGCAAGATAAACCAACCTTGACAACAACCATGTATAATGAATTGCTTAGGATGCCTAGGCTTATCTTAACCTTACAAGCCCTAGGTGTCGATGAGTCCAACATTGTTGTGATTCATCTAACACTTACTCCAAAAACTACTTGGAATCATAATAAATTATAGAACTCCACCAACCTAATTATCATACTTGTTCTTTATTAAAGAACATGTTCTTCAAAAGTTATTCTTTTGAAGTATATGATAATTAATCCTTAACCATGCCATCTAGTACTAAAACTGACCACTGTTCTTTACTTGATAACATTATGCCAATTATCATTCTTTGTGTACTCAATTGATTATTATTCTTTGTTGTCTACCTGTTGATAATACCAAGTAATCAGACCTGAATAAGAACCTTGTATGTGAATCACTCTAAAAGTGCAACACACCCTAAACCAATCATTACAACTCACTGATCCTAAATCATCGGGGTTAGGTCACGCTTAGAGCGATTGCATCTCATACTTATGCATTATTGCATCCTTGCCAATCTTTTAAACATCGTCCTTACCGGACGATGATGCTATTTCAGAATTTGGAGTTATTACGTATCGAAGACCTTGCCTGCATAATCTTGCAGTCAAGAAAGGCAAGTTCATCACTTGCTCATGTCATTTGAGTATTTCTATCAAATTACTTGCAAAGTACTATGGTTATCACTATTGCATAAAAACCAAAACCACTACTTTCATAACTATGAATATGACTATGTGGTGGGCAATGGAACCATGGATTGTGTTGATATGGTGGAGGTTCCATTGCAAGGGTTTATATCCATCTAGGATTAAACAACAAATGTCGCCAGTGATTCTTGTGCCGTAATACCCGTGTTAACCATAAGATCCGGAGTGGGACGGAGTAGTCAAAAGTGTTTCCACCTCTCGTTCATCAACGGATGCGCTTACCATAGCAGTTGTATCTGGCGGAACAACCGGAGGGTGGGGATCCCATTCTAATTCCCCACGGTAAAGCATTTCTTGCCGTAGCGGCTTGTGTCTTGCGGAACAACCGGAGGGTGGGGATCCCATTCTAATTCCCCACGGTAATGCGGTCTATGATGGGTTGCAGCTACCGGCGTAGGAGTGTATGGTAGAGCCCGAGCATCGTCGTCGTGGTCGGGGTCCACCCCGAAATTACGGGAATAATGGGACCGGCGTGGACCCGGGGTCGGGGCATGCAACAACGGGTGGGTGTTCGAGGTAGCGGAGGAACATGATTGGCTAGACCTTATACCGGGCCTCACACCAAAGGAAGTGTGGACGAGAACTTAAGCTCGGTTGGCACCAAGGTAAAGATCTCTTATGGGTAAAGCAACACACCTCTGCAGAGTGTAAAGAACCGTGACCTGTCACTCCCTCGTTCCGGGATATGGAACTGCGAACGCGGCCGGAAAGGAGCTCCATGAAGTTCTAGTAAACCGGTGAAGGCTGACGGACATAGTTCTTCTGAATAAAAGCAACCCTTTGAAGAAATGGTTATGAAAACCTGCATTGGTATTAGACTTTCTGGTCTAATGTTGTAGCTAGTGCATTAAACACCTCTTTCCTATAATGAACTTTTTGAGTACGCTCGTACTCATCCCACTCTTAAATCCCCTGCTTAGATATGAAGACATCGAAGGAGGATCTACAGTGCAACTCGAAGGCCGAGGAGTCAACTACTACTTCAAGAGACAGGACCCTGTCAGAGGAGTCAGATACCACATCCAACAAGGAGAAACCTAGATTAGCAATAGAAAGGAACTAGCTTCCTAAACTTAGCTCCTTTTTAGCTAGAATCTATTCATAGCCTCTGTAGCTAGTTAAATACTCTACAAGTAGAGTTCGTGTTAGGATTAGACCACGAGTCGTTCTTCTGGAGTTTATTTGCAGTTTTACCTCATTGTAAAGTAGGAGGTTGTGATGATCTTTTGTAAAGAGTCTGTGTTGTAATTCTATAGACATGCCTTGGACCCGCATATGATTTCGTTGTACCACTCGAGCGATATAATACTAGTGGAACGGTGTTTCATTGGTGTTATATCAGACTTGCATACTACACCATGCAGTGGTATGCCGGGTCACCACGGTTGGTATCAGAGCAAATGCTTTGACCCTAGGATTAAAACCCTTTAAAGGAGACCTATAGGATTGGTAGTGTCTATAGGGAGTTGTCTTAGGTAAACCAAATATTTGTATGACTTGAGATGGGTATTCACTTGAGAATAATCCCGACACACTCGAGTCAAACTTTCCTACCTATTCTTCCTAAGTGAAGCTAGTAGTTAATTCCAAGTATGTAGCATATCAACAAGTCCTTAAAACAATAGATGAGTAGATCACAGTTGGTATACAATACATGGTAGTCCAAAGAAAGGATACAACCATAAGGAAGATATCCTATTGGAAGATGTGTACCAACATATGTTATGATGAAGTAAGAGTTATCAGACCTATAATAGGAGTAATATCAAGTGATGAAGATAATTGAGATATCCTAATAGAAGATGTAGACCAAGTTAAGTAATGGGTAAGTAAAATCTATCCAAACTTGTGAAACAATTGATAGTAAGTGATAACTATGAGTTATATGAGGTAGTATAGACCATGATGAGTCAATCATGGGAGATAAGGAAGAGAGATATGAATAAAATATGATTACTTACAGAGTAGTGATAGTAATCATATATGATTCACCTGAGAATCATTATGTGATGGACTAGAACCTCATAATTAATTAAGAGGAGTACAATAAGAAGCCAAGTGCAAAACAATAGTGCAAGAATTGTGTTCCAAAAATATGGGAAGTGTGCCAAGCACATCATGACCATGTGCTTATGGTAGAAACGCTTAGAAGTATAGGAACTATATCCTAATAAATATGTATTTAGAGTAACCATATTAGAACTAGTGGTATCATACAAAATAGTCCTCAATAGCACCTATATATGGTATAATACCTTGTTAGTACTTCCAAACTAAACTAGGTTAACTTTAACTATCCTAGGCCACTTTGTTTCAAGTTTATCTCATTGCAAATGTGCAATTAAGGTAAAGGTTGAGACAAATAGTAGAATCCCATATATTCGTGCTAAGTATCACGATATAAACCCTATATTATGTGGTGTTATATACTACACATCTCAGCCTGATGTTTAGAGATGTCATACTCAACTATTATATTCAGGCTTATGATGATGTGTATTATAAGCACAAAGCCGAGTCTTCTTGGATTTTAATGGATTTTCATTGTTTGACTAGATCCATACATGAAGTTTGACTTTGATATGCAAATGCATGTTGCAATATCAAGTTCTCACTTGATGCTATAGATCTAGAGGGTAATAGTATTCGTGTGAGGAAGCGACGAATTCTGGAAGATTCCGAAGACAAGATGAAGGTTCATCGGAGGAATGAAGTAAAGTTGTGGGAAGTAACCACAATACTCTGAAAGAAGTGCCAATCAACATTCATGCTTTACCTCAACAGAGGAGTACTTTAGTACATGAGAAGCATGAAGGTAAGAAATATGGTGATTATGGTGAAGCTGAAGCAGATCCATAGTCAACATAGAAGAGGGAATGCATGGGAAATCACTTAGAATACTATATTCATAGTGTCAACCAATGGTTTTCTTGCAAAATAAATCCTGAATGAAGGAAGGTGATATATGAAATCATAGCAGACATAAGAAGACCATAGTCGATATCAGAAGACCACAATTGGTATAATATCAACACTGCGAGATAAAGTAGAAGATGTCTCGCTCAGTTGAGCAGAACCTATAATAGAATCCATTTTTAGATATCAAATAGCCACAGTTGGTATAATAACCACAGCTGGTATCAGTTGGTAATACAAATAGTCCACGATTTAATTATTTGTAACAAAAGTTTGTGAACAAATAAAAATCTTGTCAGTCAAATAATTAAGACCTTTAAACATTTAGTTAAAGGATTCATGATGGATGTCCACAATTGAGTGGATACACCACAAAGATTCTTCGCGAGACCTTAGAATAAGAACAAACCACAAGCTATACCCAGACCAATATTCTAATCATAAGTTCATTAGTTGGAAGAAAAGGAGCTGAAGACCATAAGAAAACTCTAAGGGGTAGAGTAAAGATTGAGTTGGATGTACAATAACTCAATATTTTGAGCAAGATAGTTGAAGAAGGTCTGAACTGAGAGGAAGTTCGATCTTATTTTCATAAGATTGTTGAACAATACTTTCAGAAGAAGGTCAGACCAGAAGACAAGGTTCATACCTCGAGGACGTAAGAAGTGGATTAAAACTTGAGCAAGTGAGTAATATTTACTCAGAAGTACAATAGCTCAAGTCAGCTAAGTTTAATGAAGTTGGACGAAGAAAATACCAAAGACCAAATAAAGCTCTAGATGGCCAAAGATCGAAGAAGATTGAACACATCAATACCAAAGACTAATAGAATGATTCCTTTCATGGAACCAAAATAACCAAAATAGTTTTAGGTATCACCTATAAACCATGATTGGATGGACTAAATTAGTCTAACCCATTCTTAGAGGAATAAACCATCATGATCATTTCCATGGTAAGTACCTTACCAAGTACCATTATTGCAGTTTTGATAGTAAGGGAAAACAAAGACCTATTTACCAATTAGGAGTATGTTGTTAAATTAATCTTCAGTTGAGACTAGCAGCATCAGAATAAGTCCCAATCATTGAATCTTCAATGAGAAAGAAAACAACCTTATAGAGTTAAAAGACTAATTAAAGTTAGAAGCCATGGTTCAGAGACATGTATTTTTAGATTCCAGAGAAAAATCATAGAACTGGAGTAAGAAACTAATGTCCAGAGACAAACCCTAATGGATTCCAGGAAGAATCTGGACAAGGGATATATTCAATTATATCCAGTAAGATCAATACGGAGTTCAAGAAAAGTCGTAGTCTGCACAAGTCAGATCCACACTTCAGAAACGTGAGAGAGATCAAACTTCGAGGACGAAGTTTAGTTTAAGGGGTAGAGACTGTAATATCCCAGGTATTGGGGTTACAAAAATAGAGGAAACAGATGTGTGCATTGCATTCATGCATAGAAAATGCGGGGAATTTTCACGCTTTAAAGTAAAACAGATCACGATGAATCGAAGTTTCACTTGACCTTGGTGGAATTGAAGTAGCTCATCAAGTCAAGCGCTATAAACCTCAATGTGACTTTGCCAAAACTTTGTTTTGGGTAGAGGTGATTTGATCCAAGGGGTTAGATCAAATGGAACTAGTAATCAACACAACAACACTTTACTCAATGATCAATTATTTGATCTTATTAAAGATCACAACATGGTATTCCTTGCCATAACATATGAACATCCATTTAAATATAAATCAAGTAACAATAAATGAAGAAACTATTCTTCACTTATCTTTTCCATGTCTTAAACAAATCCATGATCCTACCATGAACCTCATGGTATTCATTTACTTCATTCTTATAAACCAAACAAGGAGATCAATCCAGGAATATATATTCTTCTCTACTCCAAATCATTTTATAACAAACCTAGAGAGGTGAGAGTCCTATATTGCTAGAGAAGCAATGCCAAACCTTGAGGTAAACCTTGGATATAAATATCCATATGATCACAACATCATCTTCAAGAGGGACCCTAGGATATTGCTCAAGACCTTCCCTAGAGAAAGAACCTCTTTATGTTACCCATAGATATTGGTGACCACATCATTATCTTTGGAGAATAACCTTGGTTAGAATTGAAGTCCTTCCCAAATAAGAGAAATCAAGCTATGGAGTTACACTCAAGTAGTTGAGGCAACACTTGAACTTTAGGGAGAGAATTACCCATACATCTGATGTCTACGGGTGCTTCTATTCTTGTAGACAGTGTTGGGCCTCCAAGAGCAGAGGTTTGTAGAACAGCAGCAAGTTTCCCTTAAGTGGATCACCCAAGGTTTATCGATCTCGGGGAGGAAGAGGTCAAAGATATCCCTCTCATGCAACCCCGCAACCACAAAGCAAGAAGTCTCTTGTGTCCCCAACACACCTAATAGGTGCACTAGTTCGGCGAAGAGATAGTGAAATACAGGTGGTATGAATAAGTAGTAGCAACGGCACCAGAAAAGTGCTTTGCCTAGGACAGTAAACAAGCAGTAGTAACGCAGCAGTAGTAACGCAGCAGTAGTAACGCAGTAAAACAGTAAGCAAGCATCGATAGCAGTATTTAGGAACAAGGCCTAGGGATTAGACTTTCACTAGTGGACACTCTCAACATTGATCACATAACAGAATAGATAAATGCATACTCTACACTCTTGTTGGATGATGAACACATTGCGTAGGATTACATGAATCCTCAATGCCGGAGTTAACAAGCTCCACAATTCAATGTTCATATTTAAATAACCTTAGACTGCATGAAAGATCAATTCGACTAAACCAAATACTAACATAGCATGCACACTGTCACCTTCATGCTGTGTAGGAGGAATAATACACATCAATACTATCATAGCAATAGTTAACTTCATAATCTACAAGAGATCATAATCATAGCATAAACCAAGTACTAACGCGGATGCACACACTCGTCACCATTACACCGTGCGGGAGGAATAAAACTACTTTAATAACATTGCTAGAGTAGCACATAGATAAATTGTGATACAAAACACATTGCAATCATAAAGAGATATAAATAAGCACTTCACTATGCCATTCATAACAGTGAATAAGTATTCTGTGAAATATAGCCTAAGAGACCCACACGGTGCACACACTGTCACCTTTACACACGTGGGACAAGGAGTCTCCGGAGATCACATAAGTAAAACTCACTTGACTAGCACAATGACATCTAGATTACAAGCAACATCATATGAATCTCAATCATGTAAGGCAGCTCATGAGATTATTGTATTGAAGTACATAGGAGAGAGATTAACCACATAGCTACCGGTACAGCCCCGAGCCTCGATGGAGAACTACTCCCTCCTCATGGGAGACAACAGCGTTGATGGAGATGGCGGTGGTGTCGATGGAGGAGCCTTCCGGGGCACTTCCCCGCTCCGGCAGGGTGCCGGAACAGAGACTCCTGTCCCCCAGATCTTGGCTTCGCGATGGCGGCGGCTCTGGAAGGTTTTCCGTATCGTGGTTCTTCGTATCAGGGGTTTCGCGACGGAGGCTTTAAGTAGGCGGAAGGGCAACGTGGGGGGCCACACGAGGGGCCCACACTATAGGTCGGCGCGGCCAAGACCTGGGCCGCGCCGCCCTATGGTTTGGCCACCTCGTGGCCCCACTTCGACTCCTCTTCGGTCTTCCGGAAGCTTCGTGGAAAAATAGGACCCTGGGTTTTGATTTCGTCCAATTCCGAGAATATTTCGTTACTAGGATTTCTGAAACCAAAAACAGCAGAAAACAACGAATCGGCTCTTCGGCATCTTGTTAATAGGTTAGTTCCAGAAAATGCACGAATATGACATAAAGTGTGCATAAAACATGTAGGTATCATCAATAATATGGCATAGAACATAAGAAATTATCGATACGTCGGAGACGTATCAAGCATCCCCAAGCTTAGTTCTGCTCGTCCCGAGCAGGTAAAACGATAACAAAGATAATTTCTGAAGTGACATGCCATCATAACCTTGATCATACTATTTGTAAACATATGTAATGAATGCAACGATCAAAACAATGGTAATGACATGAGTAAACAAGTGAATCATAAAGCAAAGACTTTTCATGAATAGTACTTCAAGACAAGCATCAATAAGTCTTGCATAAGAGTTAACTCATAAAGCAATAAATCAAAGTAAAGGTATTGAAGCAACACAAAGGAAGATTAAGTTTCAGCGGTTGCTTTCAACTTGTAACATGTATATCTCATGGATAATTGTCAACATAGAGTAATATAACAAGTGCAATATGTAAGTATGTAGGAATCAATACACAGTTCACACAAGTGTTTGCTTCTTGAGGTGGAGAGAGGTAGGTGAACTGACTCAACATAAAAGTAAAAAGAATGGTCCTTCAAAGAGGAAAGCATCGATTGCTATATTTGTGCTAGAGCTTTTATTTTGAAAACATGAAACAATTTTGTCAACGGTAGTAATAAAGCATATGAGTTATGTAAATTATATCTTACAAGTTGCAAGCCTCATGCATAGTATACTAATAGTGCCCGCACCTTGTCCTAATTAGCTTGGACTACCGGATCTTTGCAATACACATGTTTTAACCAAGTGTCACAAAGGGGTACCTCCATGCCGCCTGTACAAAGGTCTAAGGAGAAAGCTCGCATTTTGGATTTCTCGCTTTTGATTATTCTCAACTTAGACATCCATACCGGGACAACATGGACAACAGATAATGGACTCCTCTTTAATGCATAAGCATGTGGCAACAATCAATGTTCTCATATGAGATTGAGGATATATGTCCAAAACTGAAACTTCCACCATGATTCATGGCTTTAGTTAGCAGCCCAATGTTCTTATCTAACAATATGCATGCTCCAACCATTAAGGTGGTAGATCTCTCTTACTTCGTACAAGACGGACATGCATAGCAACTCACATGATATTCAACAAAGAGTAGTTGATGGCGTCCCTGAAGCATGGTTATCGCACAACAAGCAACTTAATAAGAGATAAAGTGCATAAGTACATATTCAATACCACAATAGTTTTTAAGCTATTTGTCCCATGAGCTATATATTGCAAAGGTGAATGATGGAATTTTAAAGGTAGCACTCAAGCAATTTACTTTGGAATGGCGGATAAATACCATGTAGTAGGTAGGTATGGTGGACACAAATGGCATAGTAGTTGGCTCAAGGATTTTGGATGCATGAGAAGTATTCCCTCTCGATACAAGGTTAGCAAGGTTATTTGAAACAAACACAAGGATGAACGGTGCAGCAAAACTCACATAAAAGACATATTGTAAACTGTTGGGGGGATGACCCCCGGTATGCCAAAGGCATGCCAAACCGGATGGTATGAGCCATCAAGATACCGGTTTAATATTGATACCGGACATGGTCGTCTCTAACCAAAGATACCGGATAAAAGAATAAGATACCGGATTGAAGAGTAAACCGGATTATGATGGCTGAGTTCAACAGTGTTGGATGAAACAATCCGGTATACCATGAGGGGTATACCGGAGTAAAGGCACCGGAGCAAAGATACCGGTAAAAAGATACCGGATCAAAGATACCGGTAAAAAGATACCGGATCAAAGATACCGGTAAAAAGATAACAGGCAAAGGTACCGGAAAACCGGTACCAGGGTCACTGTAGCACGTCGGCAAGACTGGTCAAAGATTCTCTAAGGAGCTAGAAGACAAGTATGAGCTAAGCAAAGTAGCTTTAAGCGAAGCCCTGACGCCAAAGGTGGAGGATGACGCCAAAAGCAACCGGGGCGTCGACCTACGTGGTTAAAGAAGCCGGCGCCGCCCTTTTTGACTAAAGTGACTTTGTAAAAGTAGTTTGTCTAGTCAAAGATGCTGTAAGATGCCATTAGATGCCATTTAGATGCCATTAGGGTTTCTTGCTCGTAAGCCACCTCTCCCCTATATAAGGAGAGGAGGTAGCCCCATTACGGGCACGATCTGAGGGACGACCTAGCACCTACGTTCCTGTAACCACAAACCTGTAATTTGCTAAGAGCAATAAAGAGAAAGATCTAGAGCGGAGTTCATCCTTGTGTTCTTCTTCTTGTTTCGCTACCCTTGGTTGTGTTCCTGAGGAAAGCATCCGGAAGTTCGTCCAATCTTATCACAAACCCTCCCCCGAATCCTCTAGCGCACATTTGGCCCCAACTCAAGCCATCCCATGGCATCTGCTCGTTCGCCACGACGACATAAACATTATAAGACTCTACACCGTCTTCCTTGTTGTTCAAAACTCAATACTAGATATTATCTAGACTCTAGAGAAACCAAATATGCAAACCAAATTAGCAAGCTCTAAGTGTTTCTTCATTAATGGGTGCAAAGTATATGATGCAAGAGCTTAAACATGAGCACAACAATTGCCAAGTATCAAATTATCCAAGACATTTTAGAGTTACTACATGTAGTATTTTCCAATTCCAACCATATAACAATTTAACGAAGAAGAAACTTCGCCATGAATACTATGAGTAGAGCCTAAGGACATACTTGTCCATATGCTACAGAGGAGCGTGTCTCTCTCCCACAAAGTGAATGCTAGGATCCATTTTATTCAAACAAAACAAAAACAAAAACAAACCGACGCTCCAAGCAAAGTGCATAAGATGTGACGGAATAAAAATATAGTTTCAGGGGAGGAACCTGATAATGTTGTCGATGAAGAAGGGGATGCCTTGGGCATCCCCAAGCTTAGACGCTTGAGTCTTCTTTGAATATGCAGGGGTGAACCACCGGGGCATCCCCAAGCTTAGAGCTTTCACTCTCCTTGATCATATTGCATCATACTCCTCTCTTGATCCTTGAAAACTTCCTCCACACCAAACTCGAAACAACTCATTAGAGGATTAGTGCACAATAAAAATTAACATGTTCAGAGGTGACACAATCATTCTTAACACTTCTGGACATTGCATAAAGCTACTGGACATTAATGGAACAAAGAAATTCATCCACCATAGCAAAAGAGGCAATGCGAAATAAAAGGCAGAATCTGTCAAAACAGAACAGTCCGTAAAGATGGATTTTATTAGGCCACCAGACTTGCTCAAATGAAAATGCCCAAATTGAATGAAAGTTGCGTACATATCTGTGGATCCTGCACGTAAATTGGCTTAATTTTCTGAGCTACCTACAGGGAGGTAGACCCAGATTCGTGACAGCAAAGAAATCTGGAACTGCGCAGTAATCCAAATCTAGTACTTACTTTACTATCAAAGACTTTACTTGGCACAACAAAACACAAAACTAAGATAAGGAGAGGTTGCTACAGTAGTAAACAACTTCCAAGACACAAATATAAAACAAAGTACTGTAGCAAAATAACACATGGGTTATCTCCCAAGAAGTTCTTTTCTTTATAGCCATTAAGATGGGCTCAGCAGTTTTAATGATGCACTCGCAAGAGATAGTATGTGAAGCAAAAGAGAGCATCAAGAGGCAAATTCAAAACATATTTAAGTCTAACATGCTTCCTATGCATAGGAATCTTGTAAATAAACAAGTTCATGAAGAGCAAAGTAACAAGCATAGCAAGATAAAACAAGTGTAGCTTCAAAAATTTCAGCACATAGAGAGGTGTTTTAGTAACATGAAAATTTCTACAACCATATTTTCCTCTCTCATAATAACTTTCAGTAGCAACATGAGCAAACTCAACAATATAACTATCACATAAAGCATTCTTATCATGAGTCTCATGCATAAAATTATTACTACTCCCAACATAAGCATAGTTATTCTTATTAATTGTAGTAGGAGCAAATTCAACAAAGTAGCTATCATTATTATTCTTATCATCAAATATAGGAGGCATATTGTAATCATAATCAAATTTATCCTCCATAACAAAGCGTAACAAAAGACTACTATCATTATAATCATCATATATGGGAGGCAAAGTATCATCAAAGAAAATTTTCTCCTCAATGCTTGGGGGACTAAAAAGATCATGAAAACCAGCTTCCCAAGCTTAGAATTTTCCATATCATTATCAACAATGGTGTTCAAAGCGTTCATACTAATATTACTACCAGCATGCAAATAAGATTTCATAGGTTTTTTAATTTTCGCATCAAACAATCCATGTTTTAAATCAGGAAATAGAATAAGAAGCTCATTGTTGTTCATTATGCCAAACTAGTGTAAACAAGAAACAAAAAGATGCAATTGCAGGATCTAAAGGAAATAGCTTCGAGCACACACACGACGGCGCCAGTAAAAGTACTTTACCCGGGACCGGAGTATGAGTGCCTTTTACCTTTCCTCCCCGGCAACAGCCGCTGAAAAGTGCTTGATGTCTACGGGTGCTTCTATTCTTGTAGACAGTGTTGGGCCTCCAAGAGCAGAGGTTTGTAGAACAGCAGCAAGTTTCCCTTAAGTGGATCACCCAAGGTTTATCGATCTCAGGGAGGAAGAGGTCAAAGATATCCCTCTCATGCAACCCTGCAACCACAAAGCAAGAAGTCTCTTGTGTCCCCAACACACCTAATAGGTGCACTAGTTCGGCGAAGAGATAGTGAAATACAGGTGGTATGAATAAGTAGTAGCAACGGCACCAGAAAAATGCTTTGCCCAGGACAGTAAACAAGCAGTAGTAACGCAGCAGTAGTAACACATCAGTAGTAACGCAGTAAAACAGTAAACAAGCAACGATAGCGATATTTAGGAACAAGGCCTAGGGATTAGACTTTCACTAGTGGACACTCTCAACATTGATCACATAACGGAATAGATAAATGCATACTCTACACTCTTGTTGGATGATGAACACATTGCGTAGGATTACACGAATCCTCAATGCCGGAGTTAACAAGCTCCACAATTCAATGTTCATATTTAAATAACCTTAGAGTGCATGAAAGATCAATTCGACTAAACCAAGTACTAACATAGCATGCACACTCGTCACCTTCATGCTATGTAGGAGGAATAATACACATCAATACTATCATAGCAATAGTTAACTTCATAATCTACAAGAGATCATAATCATAGCATAAACCAAGTACTAACGCGGATGCACACACTGTCACCATTACACCGTGCAGGAGGAATAAAACTACTTTAATAACATTGCTAGAGTAGCACATAGATAAATTGTGATACAAAACACATTGCAATCATAAAGAGATATAAATAAGCACTTCACTATGTCATTCATAACAAGTGAATAAGTATTCTCGTGAAATATAGCCTAAGAGACCCACACGGTGCACACACTCGTCACCTTTACACACGTGGGACAAGGAGTCTCCGGAGATCACATAAGTAAAACTCACTTGACTAGCACAATGACATCTAGATTACAAGCATCATCATATGAATCTCAATCATGTAAGGCAGCTCATGAGATTATTGTATTGAAGTACATAGGAGAGAGATTAACCACATAGCTACCGGTACAGCCCCGAG
Source organism: Lolium rigidum (assembly GCF_022539505.1). Taxonomy (NCBI): domain Eukaryota; kingdom Viridiplantae; phylum Streptophyta; class Magnoliopsida; order Poales; family Poaceae; genus Lolium; species Lolium rigidum. Next base: position 152,299,566 of record NC_061508.1, read on the forward strand.
CCTCGATGGAGAACTACTCCCTCCTCATGGGAGACAAGCAGCGTTGATGGAGATGGCGGTGGTGTCGATGGAGGAGCCTTCCGGGGCACTTCCCCGCTCCGGCAGGGTGCCGGAACAGAGACTCCTGTCCCCCAGATCTTGGCTTCGCGATGGCGGCGGCTCTGGAAGGTTTTCCGTATCGTGGTTCTTCGTATCAGGAGTTTCGCGACGGAGGCTTTAAGTAGGTGGAAGGGCAACATGGGGGGCCACACGAGGGGCCCACACTATAGGTCGGCGCGGCCAAGACCTGGGCCGCGCCGCCCTATGGTTTGGCCACCTCGTGGCCCCACTTCGACTCCTCTTCGGTCTTCCGGAAGCTTCGTGGCAAAATAGGACCCTGGGTTTTGATTTCGTCCAATTCCGAGAATATTTCGTTACTAGGATTTCTGAAACCAAAAACAGCAGAAAACAGGAATCGGCTCTTCGGCATCTTGTTAATAGGTTAGTTCCAGAAAATGCACGAATATGACATAAAGTGTGCATAAAACATGTAGGTATCATCAATAATATGGCATAAAACATAAGAAATTATCGATACGTCGGAGACGTATCAACATCCTGATGATTAATTCATCATTCCTTAAGTAGAACTATAAGTTATACTCTCAGACATTCTCTTGGGATATAATCTATAGAGACAACCATAGCCATGTCCACCCTAGAAACTATAAGAAAGATATTATACCCTAGTTGATCAAGACAACACTTGATCTTAGAAGTGAGAACCCTAATTCTTGAGAGATAACTTAGGAAGCCAAACCTTAATTATTATAAACTTGAGTGATGATCATAAACCCTAAGAACTTGAGGTAGAAGAGGTTAAGAACAAGTTGATCATGCTTAAACAATGATCATGCTCTTGAGGTATGTGAGGATAAGTTAAATCCTAATAGGATCAGTAGATATCATTCACCACATGAAATCATAGGGAGATAACTAGTAAGCAACCCTAGGCTTATATCCCAACCTTAACTTGTGAACCACTTGGTGATCATAAGTAGAATCCTACCATATCCATACTTCAGAAGTTAAACCACCTAAGAAAACCTTAGAGTTAAACTCTATGCTTTATATGGTGAGAAACCATATATCTATATGACCAAAGTTAACTATAAAAAGAACTATAACCAATGTAGTTACTTAAATAATAAATTAAGGTTAATAATAGAAGCCAATTAATAGAAGATAAAACCAATTCTCAATATCATAGTTACTAGAGGAGAACATAAAATGTTAAATAAACAACCACCTTATAATGGTTAGGGGAGATTAACCCTAGCACATGCAATATGGTGTCATCTCATCTCACGACCTAGAATTGAACCTCAACCCTAGTTATGTATCACTATGGTGATCATAACATGAACCTAGGCATAATTGAGATGCAAACCAATGGCCATTATGTGAGTATAATGAGAACCCTAGAATTGTTCACTATTTAAAACCAATACTTAATTATGGAGTATAAGGTAAACCTGGTCCAAAACCTTTAGTTAAACCATGGATGGTTCTCAACCACTTAACATTATAATCAAGACCAAACCATAATGAGGGTAATCTCTACTTTAGGTAATTCATGGTGCTATTAAAATATGATGATAATGCCAACCTTGAAATAGGATAAACCCTACAACATCTTAGAAATAATTCTTCACATAAAATCATGGTCCAATTCCTCCTCATTACCATTCATCTTAAAAACTAGCCTTAATCAAAATATATGTGAACCTTCAGTATTGCTAAGTATTAGAAAACCCTAAAAAATGTGCTCACCCCGCACATGTTATAAACTTCAAATCATCTAAATAGATCTAGTTCCCAAATTGAAAAGGGAATTGAAATAATTACCCAAACCATGCTTATTTTTAATTTGGCATAACTCTCACAACAATCCCAACTTAATCAAGTAATAATTATTGTTGAGCAAAACAATTATGCTATAAGAATTGTTCTCAAATCTTATGGAGACTCGGATAATTTAGAACCCGCAAGTATAACCTCGAATTCAAATTTGAATTCAAACAATAAAATAGAAAACAGAAAATAAAAACAGAAAAGAAAAAGAAGGGAAAAACTTACCCGGACCTCACCATCCCGCAGCAGCCTCAGAATCGGCCCAAGCAGCAGCCCATCAGATCGGCCTGGCCCAGCCCACTTAACCCTTCGTCTAAAAAAGATCTGGAGGCGTCGTCCTCATCCTCTCAGGGCGCCTGGACGACAGCACGACGACGTGCTCGTCTCCTCCCTCGCGCTGGCGCTCTCTCCTCGTCCGAATTCGTGACGAGGCGCATCTCCTCGCAGTATTTAAGCTCCACGATGACCCGTGGCCCTCGTTTTCTTCCTCCTCTGCTCCAATTCTTCCCCACACCGAAACCCTGGCCGCACCGGCCATTCTCGTCGCCGCCGTTAGGAGTCCTCCCGAGCACCGCCGTGAAGCCCTGGAGCTTCGCCTCGTGCCTAGCAACCTCCTCGTCGACGCGCGCAAGCCGGGAAGCCTCGAATTCGTCGAATTGCGACATCAAGTCCGCGCCGGTGACCACCAGTCGACGTCGTTCGCCGTCGACAGAGACCTCCCCAAGCTTCGCCGACCACACCAAAACGCTTCGGGTGAGCTGCTGAACCTCATAGCGTGCTCGCCTAGCTCGATTACGTCTCGTAGAGTCGCCGCGCCGCTCACCCGTGTCCGCCGCCGCAGAACCTCGCCGTTGAACTTGCTCCGGCGACCTAATAGGGGCGGCGCTGGTACCGATATGCTCGCGGTGAAGTGCTCGTTCAAGTGATACGAGAATCCCGTTCGCGCGAGCCTTGGATCGACGGCGATCGTCGTTTCCCGCCGGTCACTGTGAGCTCGTGGACATGGTTTCAATTTTGACCAGTCCACGCTCACGTGGCAATCCACGTGGACCTCTGGCCCACTGGTCAGTGACTAGATGGGTAGTTTAACCGGGTAGATCTAGCATTGTTAGTTAATTTCAATTCCAGAAAATTGCTGCAACTGAAAATAATTATAGAAAAATCATATTAACTCAGAAAAATAAATATAAGATATCAAAATTCTTATAAAGATAAACCCTATGCAATAAAAATATAAAATGAAATTTTTATTTTTAATAGAAAATCACTTTAAGCCTTTAATTTTAATTCTAAATTCAATTAAAAATTCAAGAATTAGGAAAACTTCATAAAATAAATAAAACCAGTAAGTAATTAAGGAAATCATTAAAATTAATTTTCCTTTTCTATTATCTTATTAAATCCTTATTAGGAGGATTTTAAACCCTAATTAATAAATTACCTTAATTATCAATTCTTTAAAAATAATAAAAGGACAAATCCAATATTATTTTAATTTCAAAGTTATTAATAACTTAAACTTTATTAATGAAGTTATTAATCCAAGAATTATAGGGTAATTAGGAAACCCTAGTTCCATTAGACACAAAGTGATAACCTCATCATTTCATGTGTAATCCTAAAACCCTAATGCCATTTAGACCCTAGATCCATTACTTCTTATGAACCCTAAATTGTTCCCAAACCTAAACCTAAGTAACATGTGATCATGTTACTTCACCAAGTAAACATAGATTCATATCTAGCAACTAAATACTAGTTCAAATCCACATAAAATATGGGAACCCTATCACTACTAATTAGCATCCCATGTGTTCATCTTCATCAGACCTAGATAATTAAGTAGGGCTAACCAAGTGTAAACCCTAGATCCTATTACCAAAGCCATCATCCTTATTCATTCCTATTTAGCATCACACCATTGTGATGAACCCTAACATCAACCACACCTACTATTTTACTTTACATAACCCTGTTCCACTAAACCCTACTAGTGTGAGATGCTTATGAACCATCCTATTTAGGAACCAACCATTCCTTACTTAGTAGATCCAATAGCAAACCTAGACAACCTCAACCCTAATTGATATACTTATTATTATTTAAGAAGTATGTTCTTCAAAAGTTATTCTTTTGAAGAAAATAAGGAATCATCACCAACCCCGCTTATAAGGACCTATAAACCCTAGCCGCCTATCATTAGCAAGATAAACCAACCTTGACAACAACCATGTATAATGAATTGCTTAGGATGCCTAGGCTTATCTTAACCTTACAAGCCCTAGGTGTCGATGAGTCCAACATTGTTGTGATTCATCTAACACTTACTCCAAAAACTACTTGGAATCATAATAAATTATAGAACTCCACCAACCTAATTATCATACTTGTTCTTTATTAAAGAACATGTTCTTCAAAAGTTATTCTTTTGAAGTATATGATAATTAATCCTTAACCATGCCATCTAGTACTAAAACTCGACCACTGTTCTTTACTTGATAACATTATGCCAATTATCATTCTTTGTGTGCTCAATTGATTATTATTCTTTATTGTCTACCTGTTGATAATACCAAGTAATCGGACTCGAATAAGAACCTTGTATGTGAATCACTCTAAAAGTGCAACACACCCTAAACCAATCATTACAACTCACCGATCCTAAATCATCGGGGTTAGGTCACGCTTAGAGCGATTGCATCTCATACTTATGCATTATTGCATCCTTGCCAATCTTTAAACATCGTCCTTACCGGACGATGATGCTATTTCAGAATTTGGAGTTATTACGTATCGAAGACCTTGCCTCGCATAATCTTGCAGTCAAGAAAGGCAAGTTCATCACTTGCTCATGTCATTTGAGTATTTCTATCAAATTACTTGCAAAGTACTATGGTTATCACTATTGCATAAAAACCAAAACCACTACTTTCATAACTATGAATATGACTATGTGGTGGGCAATGGAACCATGGATTGTGTTGATATGGTGGAGGTTCCATTGCAAGGGTTTATATCCATCTAGGATTAAACAACAAATGTCGCCAATGATTCTTGTGCCGTAATACCCGTGTTAACCATAAGATCCGGAGTGGGACGGAGTAGTCAAAAGTGTTTCCACCTCTCGTTCATCAACGGATGCGCTTACCGTAGCGGCTTGTATCCGGCGGAACAACCGGAGGGTGGGGATCCCATTCTAATTCCCCACGGTAAAGCATTGCTTGCCGTAGCGGCTTGTGTCTTGCGGAACAACCGGAGGGTGGGGATCCCATTCTAATTCCCCACGGTAATGCGGTCTATGATGGGTTGCAGCTACCGGCGTAGGAGTGTATGGTAGAGCCCAAGCATCGTCGTCGTGGTCGGGGTCCACCCCGAAATTACGGGAATAATGGGACCGGCGTGGACCCAGGGTTGGGGCATGCAACAACGGGTGGGTGTTCGAGGTAGCGGAGGAACATGATTGGCTAGACCTTATACCGGGCCTCACACCAAAGGAAGTGTGGACGAGAACTTAAGCTCGGTTGGCACCAAGGTAAAGATCTCTTATGGGTAAAGCAACACACCTCTGCAGAGTGTAAAGAACCGTGACCTGTCACTCCCTGTTCCGGGATATGGAACTCGCGAACGCGGCCGGAAAGGAGCTCCATGAAGTTCTAGTAAACCGGTGAAGGCCGACGGACATAGTTCTTCCGAATAAAAGCAACCCTTTGAAGAAATGGTTATGAAAACCTGCATTGGTATTCGACTTTCTCGGTCTAATGCTGTAGCTAGTGCATTAAACACCTCTTTCCTATAATGAACTTGTTGAGTACGCTCGTACTCATCCCACTCTTAAATCCCCTGCTTAGATATGAAGACATCGAAGGAGGATCTACAGTGCAACTCGAAGGCCGAGGAGTCAACTACTACTTCAAGAGACAGGACCCTGTCAGAGGAGTCAGATACCACATCCAACAAGGAGAAACCTAGATTAGCAATAGAAAGGAACTAGCTTCCTAAACTTAGCTCCTTTTTAGCTAGAATCTATTCATAGCCTCTGTAGCTAGTTAAATACTCTATAAGTAGAGTTCGTGTTAGGATTAGACCACGAGTCGTTCTTCTGGAGTTTATTTGCAGTTTTACCTCATTGTAAAGTAGGAGGTTGTGATGATCTTTTGTAAAGAGTCTGTGTTGTAATTCTATAGACATGCCTTGGACCCGCATATGTTTCTGTTGTACCACTCTGAGCGATATAATACTAGTGGAACGGTGTTTCATTGGTGTTATATCAGACTTGCATACTACACCATGCAGTGGTATGCCGGGTCACCACAATGCAGGATGACATATCATCTTTTGCACACTGCTACACACCTCCTAACACCACCCACCTCGTGATCTTCCTGTATGAAGTGTCCCCAAGTGGAAACAATTCTTCCCCCATTCTCGTTGACACCAGCCATGTGTGAGAGATCGTGGGAAATGAGAGGAGTGGGTTGAGTACTTAAGTGTAAGATGGGTAGGTGAGTACTCTTGAGTAGTTGAGGGTGAGAAATAAGAGGGGTGGGTTGCCCTATTTATAGCAACAAAAAAGGGTAGACATAATATGGGGACAAGGTTTGTATGGGGATAAAAAAGTGGCCTTTATTATTAGCTGACTCGTCAAATCCTGTCATCCCTGAAATTAAAAGAGTACATATGGCTCTAAAACTAAAAAAAAATCACAAAGAGGGGAGGAAGAACCAATTAACCCCACCCCCACCACCACCCACTTTCTTGTTCTTTTTGCGTGTAGTTGGTGCTGGCGGGACCTCGTTGGTGGTGGGAGAGGCTGACCTCATACTTACCATAAACTTCAGCAAACTTATCCTTTACTTCCTGGAAATATTGATCCTATGATACATTAACGACATAACTTATTTGTGAGAACGGTAGCTAACCTGTTCATTTTAGCCCTAGGATCCAATATAAATGCAAATGCATATGAAAAGGGATTATTTCTCCAATATTTCAAATATTTAAGTTTCATTTTCCCAACACTTTCAAGTAAAATGGGATCATTTTTTTTATTTTTTGAGGTGTTGGGCGATTTCAAAAATATTGTGCCCAGACATAGGATATGTGGGATAGTAAACCCCGGACAAAGCAATAGTTAGATCATAAGAAGTCTCCAGAAATTGAAACATTGATTCATCAAAAAAGGGGGAAAGTTCAACAACCTGTTTTCTATATCGTTAGCTCGGAAACATACTAAAATCGAGAAGGTCTCACCCTAAAATAAAATATATGGTGATAATATTTTACCATGTCCGAGGTTTTAGCTTGATTTATTTCCATGTTAACTATGGTATTTGAATTTTCAGATTTTTTAACTTCTTATTTAAGGATTAATTAAATCCATGTTTGAGTTTCTCATAAACAAAGTGTATTTATAGATATAATTTTGGGATCAAAATTATGTTTTGTAAATCCATTATAAGTATTTTAAATTGTGAGATTTTTAAGACAATTTTAGAAATTGGAGTGGGTGCATTGCATATCCATATGAGTGTTCTCTGTCTCTCTTAATCCTAGAAATACATGTGTTTTCTTTGTGTGTACCATCCAAAGACACATCTCATTGTGTTTAGAAATCATGTAGAAATTATATGTGACATATCAATCCTATGTTTTCTATAGTCACGGGTTTCCAAATTCCTGCAAGAGGCCCTTAGATGTTATCAAACTCCGAGGCTAATGGTCAAAGAATAGGTTCATCCGAAAGGGGGTTATGACCATTGAAATTTTGATTTAATTACAAGCTAAGCATATTAAAAGTAGTTGAAAGTCTACTAGATAGTTTCAAGCAAACGGTATTAGTGTCTACATAAGAGGTCAAAGACAATAATCCAACTTGTACGATATTTTCATAATTTAGGAGGAATTCTCGTCTATGTTGATTCTTTTGGCTGTTGAGCATGAGTTGTTGGCTCACCGATGTTGATGTGGCAGTTTGACTACTGTTGACTAAACACATGCGGAGTCATAATGTGGCATCATCGAAATGGAACTTTGACAGAGTAATGTTGTAGTGTCCACTAGCTGACCACTAACATGGATGACCATGGCCGCTGGTCAGCGATAGACAAATCATCAAACATGAGAGCAGAATGGGGTTAGGCATGGAGATCGAGATCACTGGGCAGCAGCATAGCTGGCAGTCATCAAATATCAAGGGTTGCGCCGCCAATCTGGATTGCAGTGGCGCTGGCTCCTGGTGGTCAAGGGGAGAGATCACATAGATATGTCTTGCTCACTAGAACTCAAATCGGTCGATGCCATAACGAGGTGGTGAAGTGTTTGACAAAAATTTCTCGCTTGGGCTGAATCCTAGAGAGGCTGCCCGCATGTAGCGGGAAAATAGAGGAACGAGGCCACATCACGGTATTGGTGAGGCCGAGGCGGTTGGTATCCGACAAATGCGCATTTTGTGGGTGAAGGGTGCGGTAAAGCTGATCGGTGGTTTTGGGGTTAGGTAAGAGAGGGCAAAGGGTGACATGGTTCATACCTAGGCAAACATTCGGTTGTAGAGTGGATAGATGACGTGGCCTCACATGTGCTTCCTCTAAGGTTTTCTTAAGTTGAGAAGAATGTTGGATAGACTGATTTGGGCGACAGAGAGATGTTGGACATAGGAAAGCTTCGTATTTTCTGTCATTTTATTTACCAAAATTGCATTAAACCGAATATGATGTTTGGAAAATACCTCACGTATAGATAGCCAGAGTGCATGAACAGAACGTGTTAGGTCATGTGCAATACAAGGTATTCAGTGGGTGTTTTAAGAAATAAACCAGCATTTAATCACTGGTGCTTGTTTGTACATGAGAGATATGCTTAGTTAGACGTATGTTTAATTATTTAAGCATTTAGCAGGTTTATTTTCTAAGCGCCTCACTTGCACGCATGTACAAGAGCAAAATGTGCGCCACGTTTCATCGACTCACGTACCCGTGTTTCGCCTTGGACAAACAGTCATGATCAGAGCCTCTCCAGCGATCTGTGTTCCCACTAACCTGAAAGCAAATCGCAGGGGCTCGAACAGGTGACAAGAGCAGGCACTGTTGGGAGTCCGCGTCACGTGCAAGGGTCTGCACATAATTGTCCAAGAGCCGCCACCATCACACGCGTCTGCATCCTCCTGTTTTGACCCGTCACATAGCATCCATTCCAATCAGCTGATCTCAATTTCAAACCGTAGAGAAAAGGGGCGCGCGTCAGCGTCACTGTCATGTCCTGTGCAGCCGATCCCGGCTTCCTCCTAAGGGCATGCCCAATGTACTGGCTAAAGCTACTGCTTCACACCTTTAACTAGGTTCGGATGGTCCAAAATAGATTTGGACGAGGAGGCAGCCTTCTTTTCAAGAAGTGGGATCTTAAGCCTAAAAAATATGTTTTTTGGAGAGAGAAAGAGATACATAGTGTCATATTTGTGGGGTCCCTTCTCTTTTTTTTCTGACTAAAGTTGTAGCTTCCATTGGAGAGATAAAATTGACCATGTTGCTTCTGACAACTTTTTTACATGGAGCAGCTAGTTGTGTATGCCACCATCTGCTTTGAAACCAAGACACGTCTCACGGCGGAACAGCACCGGGACGGAAAATACCACACGATCTTCCTACACCGATTAGGGCATGGGCGACACAAACGGAGGTTGAGTGACCGTTTGCTTCTGCGGGGCCAAAAATATGTCAGGAACCAGATCGGTCTCGGTCTGTCTGCGGAGATGCAAACGCGGCGCATATTTGCGCCTCGAATGCGTCGTGGCGGACGCTGCGTGGACGGCCAAATGACCGGTCACTTTTACACCGGCCCGCTTAGCAGTGAACCATAGGACTGTATCACGCATCGCTTCTACGGCTACGTCGCAGCCTTCGGCATCAATGTCGCGGCTACCTGTTCTCAGGGGCGAAGCTAGGGAACATAAGCATTGGGTTCATCTATATAAATCTGTAGTGTAGAACTAAGTGATATAAGGTGCTAAGTTGTAGTTTGGCCTTGATTAGTACAAATTTATTGGGTTTATTTGCACCCAACCATTCATGCTGGCTTGGCCACTGCCTGTTCTGCACGTGCACTGCCTTAAAGTCGACCGGCGTAGTCCCTGCCATTGCCCACACTAGTGACACCTCCACTCTCACCCCTCAAGGCCGCGTGCCACCGCATAACCATGGGAAAAAAGAAGCACGACTCCGAGGCATTCAACAGCGGTACCAAGAAGGCGGAGCGGACGCACAGGGTGCCGCTGCACATCGAGGTGGCACAGCTCATGCACAAGAACTGGACGCCATGCCCCGGCTGGCGGGATGTGCATCTACCTGGCGGCGGCTAGCGGCTCAGCCAACTCCGGGTGCATGTCCCGCTCGTGCATCCGTGCGAGTGAGACAGGAGCGCCGAGATCCGGCGCAGGCGACGGTACCTGCTGCCGGACCTCCGCGCCGATCCCGCCTTCACTGTCGACTCCAACACCTGGCGCACATGGCGCAAGACCGAGAAGGATCCGAGGAGGCAGGCGAGCTTCCTTGACGACATGGACTTCTCGTTTGACCATCCACCGCCGCCTCGTCATCGAACACGGCAGCCGATGGTGCCTCCATAGGACGACGACTACAACGACGCGCTGACCTACCACAACGAGGAGGCCCAGGACGACAGCGACAACTACGTGGCCTGCATTTTCCAGGAATGGCAGGCGGCCATGACGGAGGGCGAGGAGTTCGAGTACCCGACGACGATGATGGACGACGAGATCGAGAGGCTCGATGTCCTCGTCTCGGAGGTGGACCGACCGGTGCAGCCGCCGCTGCCCCGGTATGCCACCAGCATCATGCTGCCGGGCCTCACGGAGGAAGAGAACCTACAACTGGCGCTCAAGGACTCGGCCCCGCAACCTGTGCAACCGCCGCCTCCACCTCCGTGGTACAATCCGTGGGCGGCTCCACCTCCACCACCGGCATGGGATCCTCCACCTCCACCACCGCCGGTGGCACCGGCGTATGTTCCATCGGTTCCCAACTGGTCGTGGCCGGTACCGGAGTTCGTCGTGATCAACGACTACGACGATGAGTAGGCGCAAGCGTTATTAGGTTTTATATTTTTATTTTCCTTTATTTACTAGTATGTAAATTATGTTTTTTGTTGAAAAAAATGCAAAATCGAAGTGCCGCTGGAGCCACCCAACGCAAATAGACGCGCGATTAATTTCGATCATTTGGGCCGACGCAAAAGACGCGCACGGATATTTTAGGCGTCAATGCGTTGCCTGTTGGAGATGCCCTTAACCCCAAAGTTCTGCAGTGGTCCCAGGAAAAGTTACTGTCAGCAAAACAATTTCTACTTTTAAGATGCACTACCTTCCGTCTCTTTTAATTGACTTAAATTTAATATAACTTTATACTAAATTTGAATCAATTTAAAAGAATCGGAGAGAGAGTAGTTTTGAGACACGGCTGAAAGAAGATTTAAAAAAGGCCAGCGCACGAGGGCGGACGTTTAGGTCTATGGCTACAGCCATTCAAATTTTTGTTGAAGTTTTTTTTTTAATCAACCGACGTAGAAAGTAATTTACTCTAGCAACATCAAAACTCTCAGCTCGAAATACTCGCTATTTTAGGCTGCATAAAAAGATAAAATCTGGCATCTAAAGTAGTGAATAGTCCAAACATTTAAACCTCCAAATTATATCAGATTTCCTCATTTTTATTACTCCTAGTATATAACATAAGGTATTTTTGACTCCAGATTTCGTGTGTCTGGAGTACATCATTATCTACATCTAGGATTTCTTTTAGATTCTTCTTGGAATTTTTCAATTTTTGCCTTTTTTTTTGGAAAAAAGCTACCGGAAGCCCCAATTTTAAAGTGATTTTTGGGCACCACACAAATATGAACATATCAAAATTTAATAACTACGTAGGATCACCACAAACTTATCAGCAACAAATAAATTTTATACTTTGCAAGATTATCACACATGTATTAAATTATATTTCAAATCCACATAGCATAATATAGCATAGGACAAAGTATACCATAGTTCAATACAAACACAAACGAGAGGTCTTATGCATAGTTCAAAGCATATAATAGTTTGGCACAAAAACATGGCATAGTCACTCCTAGTGCATCATTGCCTTCATTGACATCTCCTTCTCATCGTTGTGCAACATATGGAAGGCACATCGTCGGACATGTTGAAGGCGGCTGCCGGTGCGAATGGTGACGGTCATCTTTCGCGGTGTTACATATTTGCAGCACAAAGATACAAATTTAGGATCGCTTTAATTGTTTTTCTGCATCACCAAATAGATATAGAGCACCTGTTGGAGACTATTTTTAGCCTCAAATGCCTAAGTCAGTTTTTATGACACTTAGGACATGTACAATGGTTATATCTTAGCAGTGCCACATAGGATAAACGCTAAGGTGGAGGAAAGAGAAAATTAAAAAAGGTTGTGTCTTCTCTTAATTAAGAGATGATCTCTTAGCACAATTTCTCTCACCACAAATTTAAGATATCTGATTAGTAGAGATAAGACTAAAAAAATAACTCATTGTACATCATGTTTTATTGTCATGTCAGAAAGAGAATAGAGGTGCCCGTGTCCTCAAAGGCTCAAAACATCATCTAAAAAAAAGGCTCAAACACATCCAATCCCGCGATAAACGGGATCGTTTGCTCCCGTCGACCAAACGTTGCGTTTGAGCGCATCCATATTCTGCACGCTATTAGGCAATCGACGATTTTCAAGATCCTGCTAGCTCAAGTCCTCGCGCGGATTTCGTTTCCATTGATCAGCGGTTACTCATCTTGTTCAACGCTCAATACGTCCGTTCCCTCCAGTCATCAAGAGCTAGAGCCGTTTTAGCCCAGGTCGTTTTCTTCTAGTACAACGTCACATCGTATTTTTTCCGCTGCTGCATTTGCATGGTTCTATTTAAGCACCACTGCTACAAGGTACCAACATTGTCTGTCCGGCCCTTTCCTGTATTCTCCTCCCCAGTTCTCTGCCTCGGCTAGCTCCATCAAGGTATCGCTCGTCCTCATGCTGCTATCCATGTGCAGTATCAGTTTATTCAGGCCGTTGCCTCTCTATAATTCAGCTAGTTCAGAAACGGGCACTTTGTTAATGTTTTGTATCGCCGTTCCAGGATTTTTTTGTGAAAGGGAGATAGATGGTGATGATGGGGCAACTGGGGAGGTTTGTGGACGGGATCAGGTCGAAGATGCGGGTCGGCGGCGGGAAGAAGGGAGCTGCGGGGAAGAAGGCGGCGGCAGCGGCGGCGTACGACAAGATGGGCAAGACGGACAGCATGAGGGTGGAGATCAAGAGCAGGCAGGCGCAGAAACTCATCGCCAAGAACCTCGTCGCCGCCGAATCCATCGGCCGCAGGAGCAGGAACAAGCGCTTCTTCCTCGCCTTCTGATCAGGAGAACGAGCTGTCCTTGTTCTTCAAAAAGGAGAGATGTCATGTCGTAGCCTGTCAACATTTTAGACGGTACGATTGCAAATTAAGAAGGAAAAAGGGGGTGATCACGGGGAGCTCTTTGATCACATACACATGTAAATGGTGATATCACCTCACCCGTGACCGTGAGCTTGATATTTGGCTTTCAGTTTTTTTTTACTTTAATAATCTTTGCAAACTGGGGTGTTAGTTCACATCGTACCACTAGTCATTCGCTCATCTATGTCTTTTTAATCAACCTCTTTTGGTCAATCAAGGTTGGAGACTGATTGAATATCGGGACAGCCTATGTGTGCGACTTTTAAAAGCCAAGTATTACCCGGTAGATGATCTTATTGGCACAGCTTTCATACACAATTGTTCTCCATGGTCATAAGGTATCATGCATGGGTTGGAGTTACTCAAGAAGGGCATGATCTGGAGGTTTATGTCGGGTTCAAAAATAAAGATTCACCTGATAATGGGCTACCGAGAGGAAGGAAGTTATTGGCAAAGCTGCTCTGCCTAGAAAGAAGGAGCTTGTTAAGGGAATTTTCTTCCCAGTTGATGCGGATGTGATATTGCAGATTAAAAGTCCAGCGTGCAATGGAGAGGGTTACCTAGCATGGAGCTGTTAGAGAAGTGGTTTTTTCTCTGCCCGAAGTGCATATAAACTTGCTGTGGAGATTCAAGCAAATGGACATGGTGCAGGACAAAGTTGTCTGCTTGGGGAAATTTTCAAAATGTGCTAGTAGTACAGAAGTTGTTGAATCTATTGCTGGTTTACTTGCAATACAATCTGTCTTAACCAAACAAGCAGGGCCAATTCAGGTGGAAGGCGACTGTGCTACCCTAGTAGCTGAAGTGAACCAAGGAGACGCAAGAAAATCTGCGATTTCCAGCGATGTGTGTTCTCACTAACCTGAAAGCGAATAGCAGGAAACAGGTGGCAATAGCAGGCACTTGATGCGAGGAGTCCGCGTCACACACAAGAGTCTGCGCATACTTGTCCAAGAGCCGCTACCATCACAGGCGTCGGCGTCCTCGTGTTTTGGCTCTCTCAATTTCAAACAGAAGAGAAAATGGGGCGCGTGTCACTGTCCTATGCAGGCATGCAGCCGATCCCTGCTGATTTTGTTTGAAACCAAGAAGCGATCTCTCTGGGCTGAGCCATCCGCCCGGCGTTCGGTTCGTGCCTGCGGTGCATACACGTCTCACGTCGGAACAGCACGGGGGCGGAGAAGAAGACATTCCTGCCGCGATTATAACCACAAGCTCTCCAGCGACGGTGCGTGGTTAGTGTTGCTGGCTGGTGAAGCACCTGATATGCAGTCGAAAGAGACGCCCGTCAAACACTCCCGTCGACCAAGCTTTACGTTTGAGCGCATCCAATCCATCCAAATTCCTCACGCAATCGAAGATTTTCAAGATCGTGCAGCCAAAGTCCTCGCGCGGATTTCGTTTCCATGAATCAGTGGTTACTCGCCTGAGTCACCTCGGCAACGCTCAATATGCCTTCTCCCTCCAATCCAGACTCGAGAGTTGGAGCCATAATTTTTCAATGGGTATGGTTAATTATCAGTTGACCAAGACCTAACTTAGTTTCAAGTTACATGAGGTTATCAAATTTCATTGCAATTTATAGCTAGCACGAATCACGAATCACAAAGCGAATCTAATGTTTCAGATTATTTTTCTTAGCTGTATTTTCACTTGCAACTAAATCTAACTTGCAAGTCGTATTTGTGCGAATCACAATATAATCAGACGGTATAGGGTTTGACTGCGAACTAAGCTGAGAACTATCAAATCCGTTTTTTTAGTCTCCGTCAACTTAGAACCGGAGGGTTCTCTCGGTTTCTTATTTAAGGTTTTTTCTGTCACTTTTTCGAGATGGCGAGCCGGTGCTGAGATCCTGAATTTAGAATAAGGTTATCTGCGCCTAGCGCCAGCGGAGGGTGCGTGACTCATGTGTTTGACGGATCTCCTAGGATCCGATCGGTTTGCGTTTTCGCTGTTGTGATTTTAGGTCAGCTTCTTTCGATCTATAATTGCTATCTGCTAGTAGAAAACAAGCCATTAGCACCAGTTCGTAAGGGTTTTTTGCACCGATTGTTCAACCGGTGCAACACAATCACTGGTAGAAAAATGGCCTTCCGTCCAGCCCCATTAGTCGCCAAAATATAGGAACCGCGACTAATGGGGTCTTTAGTCGCGGTTCGGGTGGCGAACCGCGACTAAAGACCTGGGCCCAGCGCGCTCGGTGGCCAGCTGGTGGACGGGAGGGGCTTTAGTCGTGGTTGGCCAGGCCAACCGCGACTAAAGGTCCTCAGGCCTGGCCCGAAGGCCTTTAGTCGCGGTTGGCCAGGCCAACCGGGACTAAAGGCCCATCCCTATAAAAGGGCCTCAGCTCACAGCACTTAGCCATTTGGTGCCACTTCTCTTCACAAGCTTCACAAGGGGGTGTAGGTTTCCTTTTGGTTCCTCTTATGCACACAAGGTGTTTGATAAAATGCCCCAAGAGCATGAAACAAATATGATATGAAGTGTCGGAGCCACACTTGAGCTTCCTCATTTATTTTTTCCTCCTCGATCGCGGTTAGCAACTTGAACCTTTCATGTGTGTCATTGATAAAATATGCATGTGTGTAGTTCATTGTTTAATTTCTATTGTTTATAGCTAGTTAGTTTAACAAATGCATGATGGTTAATTATATATTTTATATTATAATAATGCAGATGAATCGGCAATGGATGTACGGTAACCGACTCTCCGGCGAGTTCACTACGGGTTTGAAAGATTTCCTCGTAGTGGCTAATGCGAACAAGCAGAAGGATTTTGTTATCTGTCCATGTGTTGACTGTAAGAATCAGAAGGGTTACTCTTCCTCAAGAGAAGTTCACCTGCACCTGCTTCGGCACGGTTTCATGCCAAGCTATAATTGTTGAACCAAGCATGGAGAAAGAGGGGTTATAATGGAAGAAGATGAAGAAGGGATGATTTCATCGATGAAAACTATCTTGCTCATTTCGGTGATACTTTCATGGAGGATGCTGAAGGTGAAGGGGAAGGTGAAGAAGAGGCACGTGATGAGCCCGTTGATGATCTTGGTCGGACCATTGGTGATGCACGGAGACGCTGCGAAACTGAAAAGGAGAGGGAGAATTTGGATCGCATGTTAGAGGATCACATAAAGTCGCTGGACCCCGGATGCGATAATGGTCTGAAAAACCTGGGCTGCACACTGGATTTGCTGAAATGGATGGCACAGGCAGGTGTAGCTGACTCGGCATTTGAAAACTTGCTGAAAATGTTGAAGAATATGTTTTCAAAGAATAACGAGTTGCCCGCCAGTACGTACGAAGCAAAGAAGGTTGTCTGCCCTCTAGGTTTAGAGGTTCTGAAAATACATGCATGCATCAACGACTGCATCCTCTACCGCGGTGAATACGAGAATTTGAATGAATGTCCGGTATGCACTGCATTGCGTTATAAGATCAGAGGCGATGACCCCGGTGACGATGTTGAGGGCGAGAAACCCGGGAAGAGGGTTCCCGCCAAGGTGATGTGGTATGCTCCTATAATACCACGGTTGAAACGTCCGTTCGGGAACAAAGAGCATGCCAAGTTGTTGCGATGGCACAAAGAGGACCGTAAATCGGACGGGGAGTTGAGACACCCCGCAGATGGAACGCAATGGAGAAAGATCAACGAGAGAGTTCAAAGATTTTGCAGCTGATGCAAGGAACATAAGATTTGGTCTAAGTACGGATGGCATGAATCCTTTTGGCGAGCGGAGCTCCAGCCATAGCACCTGGCCCGTGACTCTATGCATCTACAACCTTCCTCCTTGGTTGTGCATGAAGCGGAAGTTCATTATGATGCCCAGTGCTCATGCAAGGTCCGAAGCAACCCGGCAACGACATCGATGTGTACCTAAGGCCATTAGTTGATGAACTTTTACAGCTGTGGGGCAGACCTGGTGTCCGTGTGTGGGATGAGCACAAAGAAGAGGAATTTGACCTACGAGCGTTGCTTTTCGTAACCATCAACGATTGGCCTGCTCTTAGTAACCTTTCGGGACTGTCAAATAAGGGATACAATGCATGCACGCACTGCTTACATGAGACTGAAAGTGTACATTTGCAAAATTGTAAGAAGAACGTGTACCTTGGGCATCATCGATTTCTTCCGAAAATTCATCCAGTAAGAAAGAAAGGCAAGCATTACAACGGTGATGTCTACGGGAGCTTCTATTCTTGTAGACAGTGTTGGGCCTCCAAGAGCAGAGGTTTGTAGAACAGCAGCAAGTTTCCCTTAAGTGGATACCCAAGGTTTATCGAACTCAGGGAGGAAGAGGTCAAAGATATCCCTCTCATGCAACCCTGCAACCACAAAGCAAGAAGTCTCTTGTGTCCCCAACACACCAAATAGGTGCACTAGTTCGGCGAAGAGATAGTGAAATACAGGTGGTATAAATAAGTATGAGCAGTAGCAACGGTGCCGGAAAAGTGCTTGGCGTGTAGTTGATGGTGGTGGTATTGCGGCGAGTAATGCATGATGAGTACGATAAACAAGCAGTAGTAACTCAGCAGTATTTAGGAACAAGGCCTAGGGATTACACTTTCACTAGTGGACACTCTCAACATTGATCACATAACATAATAGATAAATGCATACTCTACACTTTTGTTGGATGATGAACACATTGCGTAGGATTACACGAACCCTCAATGCCGGAGTTAACAAGCTCCACAATAATGCTCATGTTTAAGTAACCTTTAGTGTAAGATAGATCAACGAGACTAAACCAAGTACTAGCATAGCATGCACACTGTCACCTTCATGCATATGTAGGAGGAATATATCACATCAATATTATCATAGCAATAGTTAACTTCTCAATCTACAAGAGATCATGATCATAGCATAAACCAAGTACTAACACGGTGCACGCACTCGTCACCTTTGCACACATGCAGGAGGAATAAACTACTTTAATAACAAATCACTAGAGTAGCACATAGATAAATTGTGATACAAACACATTGCAATCATAAAGAGATATAAATAAGCACCTCACTATGCCATTCAACGAGTGAATAAGTATTCTGTGAAATCTAGCCTAAGAGACCCACACGGTGCACACACTCGTCACCTTTACACACGTGGGACGAGGAGTCTCCGGAGATCACATAAGTAAAACTCACTTGACTAGCATAATGACATCTAGATTACAAGCATCATCATATGAATCTCAATCATGTAAGGCAGCTCATGAGATTATTGTATTGAACTACATAGGAGAGAGATGAACCACATAGCTACCGGTACAGCCCCGAGCCTCGATGGAGAACTACTCCCTCCTCATGGGAGCAGCAGCGGTGATGGAGATGGCGGTGGAGATGGCAGCGGTGTCGATGGAGAAGCCTTCCGGGGCACTTCCCCGCTCCGGCAGGGTGCCGGAACAGAGATCCTGTCCCCCGGATCTTGGCTTCGCGATGGCGGCGGCTCCGGAAGGTTTCGTGGGTTTCGTCAATTGGTATCGGGTTTTCTGATCCAGGGGCTTTATATAGGCGAAGAGGCGGCGCGAGGAGGGCTGACAGGGGGCCACACCATAGGGCGGCGCGGCCCCCTCGGCCGCGCCAGCCCTAGGGTTTGGTGGCCCCGTGGCCCCCCTCCGGTCCTTCCCGGGTGTTCTGGATGCTTCCGATGAAAATAGGAACTTTGGCGTTGATTTCGTCCGATTCCGAGAATATTTCGTTACTAGGATTTCCGAAACCAAAAACAGCGAGAAAACGGAACCGGCACTTCGGCATCTTGTTAATAGGTTAGTTCCGGAAAATGCACGAATATGACATAAAGTGTGCATAAAACATGTAGATAACATCAATAATGTGGCATGGAACACAAGAAATTATCGATACGTTGGAGACGTATCAGCATCCCCAAGCTTAGTTCTCGCTCGTCCCGAGCGGGTAAAACGATAACAAAGATAATTTCTGGAGTGACATGCCATCATAAACTTGATCATACTATTTGTACAAGCATATGTAGTGAATGCAGCGATCAAAACAATGTATATGACATGGGTAAACAACTGAATCATAAAGCAAAGACTTTTCATGAATAGCACTTCAAGACAAGCATCAATAAGTCTTGCATAAGAGTTAACTCATAAAGCAATAATTCAAAGTAAAGGCATTGAAGCAACACAAAGGAAGATGAAGTTTCAGCGGTTGCTTTCAACTTATAACATGTATATCTCATGGATAATTGTCAATGCAAAGCAATATAACAAGTGCAATATGCAAATATGTAAGAATCAATGCACAGTTCACACAAGTGTTTGCTTCTTGAGATGGAGAGAGATAGGTGAACTGACTCAACATTGAAAGTAAAAGAATGGTCCTCATAGAGGAAAAGCATCGATTGCTATATTTGTGCTAGAGCTTTGATTTTGAAAACATAAAGAGAGCATAAAAATAAAGTTTGGAGAGGTGTATGTTGTTGTCAACGAATGGTAGCGGGTACTCTAACCCCCTTGCCAGACAAACCTTCAAAGAGCGGCTCCCATTTTATTTTATTTTTGGATGGCACTCCTTCCAACCTTTCTTTCACAAACCATGGCTAACCGAATCCTCGGGTGCCTCGCCAACAATCTCATACCATGAAGGAGTGCCCTTTTATTTTAGTTTTATTATGATGACACTCCTCCCAACCTTTGCTTACACAAGCCATGGCTAACCGAATCCTTCGGGTGCCGTCCAACAATCACATACCATGGAGGAGTGTCTATTTTTGTTAATTAATTTGGGACTCGGGAATCCCATTGCCAGCTCTTTTTGCAAAATTATTGGATAAGCGGATGAAGCCACTAGTCCATTGGTGAAAGTTGCCCAACAAGATTGAAAGATAAACACCACATACTTCCTCATGAGCTATAAAACATTGACACAAATAAGAGGTAATAAATTTTGAATTGTTTAAAGGTAGCACTCAAGCAATTTACTTTGGAATGGCGGAGAAATACCATGTAGTAGGTAGGTATGGTGGACACAAATGGCATAGTGGTTGGCTCAAGTATTTTGGATGCATGAGAAGTATTCCCTCTCGATACAAGGTTTAGGCTAGCAAGGTTGTTTGAGGCAAACACAAGGATGAACTAGTACAGCAAAACTCACATAAAAGACATATTACAAGTATTATAAGACTATACATCGTCTTCCTTGTTGTTCAAACACCTTACTAGAAATTATCTAGACCTTAGAGAGACCAATTATGCAAACCAAATTTTAGCATGCTCTATGTATTTCTTCACTAATGGGTGCAAAGTATATGATGCAAGAGCTTAAACATGAGCACAACAATTGCCAAGTATCACATTACCCAAGACATTTATAGCAATTACTACATGTATCATTTTCCAGTTCCAACCATATAACAATTTAACGAAGAGGAAACTTCGCCATGAATATTATGAGCTAAGAACACATGTGTTCATTTGAACCAGCGGAGCGTGTCTCTCTCCAACACAAGCATGATGTAATCCAATTTATTCAAACACAAACAAAAACAAAAGCAAACAAACAGACGCTCCAAGAAAAAAGCACATAAGATGTGATGGAATAAAAATATAGTTTCAGGGGAGGAACCTGATAATGTTGTCGATGAAGAAGGGGATGCCTTGGGCATCCCCAAGCTTAGACGCTTGAGTCTTCTTGATATATGCAGGGGTGAACCACCGGGTGCATCCCCAAGCTTAGAGCTTTCACTCTCCTTGATCATAGTATATCATCCTCCTCTCTTGACCCTTGAAAACTTCCTCCACACCAAACTCGAAACAACTCATTAGAGGGTTAGTGGACAATAAAAATTAACATGTTCAGAGGTGACACAATCATTCTTAACACTTCTGGACATTGCATAAAGCTACTGGACATTAATGGATCAAAGAAATTCATCCAACATAGCAAAAGAGGCAATGCAAAATAAAAGGCAGAATCTGTCAAAACAGAACAGTCCGTAAAGATGGATTTTATTAGGCCACCAGACTTGCTCAAATGAAAATGCTCAAATTGAATGAAAGTTGCGTACATATCTGAGGATCATGCACGTAAATTGGCATAATTTTCTGAGCTTCCTGCAGGGCAGTGGGCTCAGATTCGTGACAGCAAAGAAATCTGGAACTGCGCAGTAATCCAAATCTAGTACTTACTTTTCTATCAACGGCTTAACTTGGCACAACAAAACACAAAACTAAGATAAGGAGAGGTTGCTACAGTAGTAAACAACTTCCAAGACACAAATATAAAACAAAGTACTGTAGCAAAATAACACATGGGTTATCTCCCAAGAAGTTCTTTCTTTATAGCCGTTAAGATGGGCTCAGCAGTTTTAATGATGCACTCGCAAGAAATAGTATGTGAAGCAAAAGAGAGCATCAAGAGGAAAATTCAAAACAAATTTAAGTCTAACATGCTTCCTATGCATAGGAATCTTGTAAATAAACAAGTTCATGAAGAGCAAAGTAACAAGCATAGGAAGATAAAACAAGTGTAGCTTCAAAAAATTTAGCACATAGAGAGGCATTTTAGTAACATGAAAATTTCTACAACCATATTTTCCTCTCTCATAATAACTTTCAGTAGCATCATGAGCAAACTCAACAATATAACTATCAAATGAAACATTCTTATCATGAGTCTCATGCACAAAATTATTACTACTCCCAACATAAGCATAATCAGTTTTATTAGTTGTAGTGGGAGCAAATTCAACAAAGTAGCTATCATTATTATTCTCATCAAGTGTAGGAGGCATATTGTAATCATAATCAAATTCACTCTCCATAGTAGGTGGCACCAAAAGACCACTATCATTATAATCATCATAAATAGGAGGTAAAGAATCATCAAAGCAAATTTTCTCCTCAATGCTTGGGGGACTAAAAATATCATGCAAACCAGCTTCCCCAAGCTTAGAACTTTCTATATTATTGTCAACAATGGTGTTCAAAGCGTTCATACTAATATTACTACCAGCATGCAAAGAAGATTTCATAGGTTTTTTAATTTTCGCATCAAACAATCCATGTTTTAAATCAGGAAATAGAATAAGAAGCTCACTCTTGTACATTATGCCAAACTAGTGTAAACAAGAAACAAAAAGATGCAATTGCAGGATCTAAAGGAAATAGCTTCGAGCACACGTACAACGGCGCCAGAAAAGTACTTTACCTGGGACCGGAGTATGAGTGCCTTTTTACCTTTCCTCCCCGGCAACGGCGCCGGAAAAGTGCTTGATGTCTACGGGAGCTTCTATTCTTGTAGACAGTGTTGGGCCTCCAAGAGCAGAGGTTTGTAGAACAGCAGCAAGTTTCCCTTAAGTGGATACCCAAGGTTTATCGAACTCGGGGAGGAAGAGGTCAAAGATATCCCTCTCATGCAACCCTGCAACCACAAAGCAAGAAGTCTCTTGTGTCCCCAACACACCAAATAGGTGCACTAGTTCGGCGAAGAGATAGTGAAATACAGGTGGTATAAATAAGTATGAGCAGTAGCAACGGTGCCGGAAAAGTGCTTGGCGTGTAGTTGATGGTGGTGGTATTGCGAGCAGTAGTAACGCGATGAGTACGAGTAAACAAGCAGTAGTAACTCAGCGGTATTTAGGAACAAGGCCTAGGGATTACACTTTCACTAGTGGACACTCTCAACATTGATCACATAACATAATAGATAAATGCATACTCTACACTTTTGTTGGATGATGAACACATTGCGTAGGATTACACGAACCCTCAATGCCGGAGTTAACAAGCTCCACAATAATGCTCATGTTTAAGTAACCTTTAGTGTAAGATAGATCAACGAGACTAAACCAAGTACTAGCATAGCATGCACACTTGTCACCTTCATGCATATGTAGGAGGAATAGATCACATCAATATTATCATAGCAATAGTTAACTTCTCAATCTACAAGAGATCATGATCATAGCATAAACCAAGTACTAACACGGTGCACGCACTGTCACCTTTGCACACATGCAGGGAGGAATAAACTACTTTAATAACAAATCACTAGAGTAGCACATAGATAAATTGTGATACAAACACATTGCAATCATAAAGAGATATAAATAAGCACCTCACTATGCCATTCAACGGTGAATAAGTATTCCGTGAAATCTAGCCTAAGAGACCCACACGGTGCACACACTCGTCACCTTTACACACGTGGGACGAGGAGTCTCCGGAGATCACATAAGTAAAACTCACTTGACTAGCATAATGACATCTAGATTACAAGCATCATCATATGAATCTCAATCATGTAAGGCAGCTCATGAGATTATTGTATTGAACTACATAGGAGAGAGATGAACCACATAGCTACCGGTACAGCCCCGAGCCTCGATGGAGAACTACTCCCTCCTCATGGGAGCAGCAGCGGTGATGGAGATGGCGGTGGAGATGGCAGCGGTGTCGATGGAGAAGCCTTCCGGGGGCACTTCCCCGCTCCGGCAGGGTGCCGGAACGGAGATCCTGTCCCCGGATCTTGGCTTCGCGATGGCGGCGGCTGCGGAAAGTTTCGTGGGTTTCGTCAATTGGTATCGGGTTTTCCGATCCGGGGGCTTTATATAGGCGAAGAGGCGGCGCAGGAGGGCTGACAGGGGGCCACACCATAGGGCGGCGCGGCCCCCCTCGGCCGCGCCAGCCTAGGGTTTGGTGGCCCCGTGGCCCCCTCCGGTCCTTCCCGGGTGTTCTGGATGCTTCCGATGAAAATAGGAACTTTGGCGTTGATTTCGTCCGATTCCGAGAATATTTCGTTACTAGGATTTCGAAACCAAAAACAGCAGAAAACGAGGAACCGGCACTTCGGCATCTTGTTAATAGGTTAGTTCCAGAAAATGCACGAATATGACATAAAGTGTGCATAAAACATGTAGATAACATCAATAATGTGGCATGGAACACAAGAAATTATCGATACGTTGGAGACGTATCAAACGGCAAGGCAGATCACCGGCCGAAGCCTGCGGAACGCACTGGTGCTGAGGTATTTGATATGGTCAAGGATTTGAAAGTCATCTTTGGAAAGGGTCCTGGCGGACAATCAGTTCTGAAGGGAGCTGACGGGCACGCAGCCATGTGGAAGAAGAAATCTATATTCGGGAGCTAGAATATTGGAAAGTCCTAGATGTCCGCTCTGCAATCGACGTGATGCATGTTACGAAGAATATTTGCGTGAACCTCCTAAGCTTCTTGGGCGTGTATGGGAAGACAAATGATACAAATGAAGCACGACAGGACCAGCAACGTTTGAAAGACCCTGATGACCGGCATCCGGAATGGTTTCAAGGTCGTGCCAGCTACGCTCTGACCAAAGAAGAGAAGGTCATCTTTTTTGAATGCCTGAGCAGTATGAAGGTCCCGTCAGGATTCTCGTCCAATATAAAGGGAATAATAAACATGGCGGAGAAAAAGTTCCAAAACCTGAAGTCTCACGACTGCCACGTGATTATGATGCAATTGCTTCCGATTGCTTTGAGGGGGCTCCTGCCGGAAAATGTTCGAGTAGCCATTGTGAAGCTATGTGCATTCCTCAATGCAATCTCTCAAAAGGTAATCAATCCAGAAGTTCTACCACGGTTACAGAACGATGTGGTCCAATGTCTTGTCAGTTTCGAGTTGGTGTTCCCGCCATCCTTCTTCAATATTATGACGCACCTCCTGGTTCACCTAGTCGAAGAGATTTCCATTCTCGGTCCTGTATTTCTACACAATATGTTCCCCTTCGAGAGGTTCATGGGAGTATTAAAGAAATATGTTCGTAACCGTGCTAGGCCAGAAGGAAGCATCGCCAAGGGCTATGGAAATGAGGAGGTAATTGAGTTTTGTGTTGACTTTGTTCCTGACCTTAAGCCGATTGGTCTTCCTCGATCGCAGCACGAGGGGAGACTAAGTGGAAAAGGCACGATCGGAAGGAAATCAACGATATGTATGGACGGCCATTCTATGACTG
This sequence comes from Lolium rigidum, assembly GCF_022539505.1. Lineage (NCBI taxonomy): Eukaryota > Viridiplantae > Streptophyta > Magnoliopsida > Poales > Poaceae > Lolium > Lolium rigidum. The sequence continues at coordinate 152,324,952 of NC_061508.1, forward strand.
AAGCACACCACACAGTTCTGACCAATTCCAGCTTGGTGGCTCCGTACTTTGAGAAACACAAGAATATTTTACGCTCGGACAACCCGGGAAGCCTCGAATCCTGGATTAGGAAGGCCCACATGGAGACTTCCGGCAGTTGGTTGAGAAAACATTTAATGAATGACGATGATGTTGTAGATCAGCTGTACATGTTGGCCAAGACACCATCTTCGACTATAACGACTTTCCAAGGGTACGAGATAAATGGGAATACATTTTACACGATTACCCAAGATAAAAAGAGCACCAACCAAAACAGTGGTGTCCGCTTTGATGTAGCAACCGAGAATGGGAAAAAGGTCACATATTATGGTTACATAGAGGAGATATGGGAACTTGACTATGGACCCTCCTTTAAGGTCCCTTTGTTCTGGTGCAAATGGTTCAAGCTAACGGGAGGTGGGGTAAAGGTGGACCAGCAATACGGAATGACAATGGTGGATTTCAACAATCTTGGTTACCTTGACGAACCATTCGTCCTAGCGAAAGATGTCGCTCAGGTTTTCTATGTGAAGGACATGAGTAGAAAACCGAGGAAATGGAAAGATAAGAAAACGATCAGTACATCATGCGATGATCCAAAGCGCCACATTGTTCTTTCAGGGAAAAGAAACATCGTGGGAGTGGAGGACAAGACAGACATGTCAGAAGATTATAATATGTTTGCTAAAATTCCGCCCTTCAAAGTGAACACCGACCCAAACATTAAGTTAAATGATGAGGATGCTCCATGGATACGGCACAATCGTAAGCAAGCAGGGACACAAGGGAAGAAATGATGTGTAATAATTTATTGTACCAAACTTTATTGAATGGATCATGTGAATTATATTACCCGTGATGTGTTTGGTGTCCATTTTCGAATGATTCAATTGATTCGAGAAACCACACTGATGATACATGAAATTTGGAGTGATTCGAGAAACCACACTGATTGATTCGAGAAACCCGACAAAAAAAGCCTTTAGTCGCGGTTGGTCTCAAGGTCCGACGTATAAATACAAAAGCGGAACGGCCGCACCGAACACTTCGCCATTTCTCGCGCGAAGCAGACGCCGCCGCCCGGAGACCGATCGACAACGCCGCCCCGGAGACACGCCGCCGCCGTTGTCCGTCGCCGCGCCGCCGCCGTTGTCCGTCGCCGCCGTCGTCCGTCGCCGCAGCCGTGTATGTTCGATGTTGCCGGCCCTTCCCCGTCCGCGCGCGCTAGATCTCCTCTCCCCGGCCGCCGCTAGCTCCTGCCGCGCCGCGCATATCGACGATGGAGACGACGGCACCGCCGCCGACCCTCGCCGCTGCCCAGTATCCCTCGCCGCTGCCGCCCTCCCGGCCGTCGTCGCTGCAGCGCTCAGCAGAGACGAAGCACAGAGAGGAGGAGAGAAGGGCCGGCCAGGGGCCTGGCCGGTTTTTTTGGTTTTTTTTTTTGGTTTTTTTTTAAATCATAACTAATTTTTTTAATTAAAATTGTAACTCAATTAAATTGTAAACGTGTATGTGAAGAACTAATTTGTAACTAAGTTTATTTATTTATTTTTTATTTGTAACTAAGTTTTTAAATTTGTAACTAAGTTTTTTTTAATTAAAAACGAAACAACTTTGTGGACGTGTATTATATGTGAAGAACTTAGTAACAATTCAAAAAACTAAAAAACTTAGTTACAAATTCAAAAAACAAAACTAAAACGGAGTTACAAATTTAATTACACTTTTTTTTATTGAACAACAAATTTACTTAATTAACTAAAATCTTGACTTAATAAAATTAAAACTTAACAATTTTGACTTAAAATTTTGACTTTTTTGACTTAATAAAACGTACCAGATCTAGGGGGAGAGGGAGGCCGGCGGCCGGTCGGGGCGCGCGCCACACACACGCACTAGGGCGGCGCCCGGCAGCGCCCCGGCCCCTCCATCGATCTCTCCCATTTTTTTGGGATCGAGAGGGGGCGGCGAGGGTTATGTGTCCTCGGCACCGCCACCGCCCTTTCGCCACCGCCACCGGTCTCTCGGTCACGCGGTCACTGCGTCCCCCCTGTCGCCTCCCTCGTCGCCCTCTCTCTTTATATGTAGAAGAGATGTGATAATGCATATACACAATTAATTTGTTTTTACTACATGTTTTCAGGACTGACATATGGCGGACGATAGAGCTGACCCGATTATGGCCAGCTATGATCCGGACGCTGAAGACCATATGTTCGGCATCATAAACGGCGATATTCTATATGTGCCGACCGAACAAGAAGAAGATGATATCTCTTCTTATCTGAACCTTGACGGTCAAGATGAAGGCCGTCAGCAAGATGATGCCGAACAAACGTCGATAAATGACGATCTTCAATTGGAAGTAGCAACCACCTCCGGCACCGAGGTATATATATACATTGAGCCTCTGGTGATACAAACTAACTGATTTGAATAAATATGTGTGTACTAACGCGCGCGACTCTCTTTCTTATTTTAGCCCTCGGCCGGATCGTCGAAACAATCGAGTACGTCGTCAAAGCGTGGCGCAACCAAGACGATGAAACAAGGAGAAACATGTACCATCGAGGTTGTCGACAGTGCAACCGGCAGGCCGCTGGAGCCCCGCAAGAACGCCACCAAGTTTATCAACCAATGCGGAGCCGTTGTTAGAGACAACGTCTCGATCACCGTCCAGGAGTGGAATGAGCCAAAGAAGGCACGAATTGGTTCCACTTTTGTCGATAAGAGAACAAAAAAAGATTGCTTCAAAAAGCTTATGGAACATTTCGTTCTACCTCCGAATACAACAAATTCGATGAGGAGGGTAACAAGATTGAGGAAAACAAGGAGAGGAGGAGGCTAGTCAAACAGTTCGCTCTTCATAAGATGGCCGACGCATTCCGGAAATTCAAGCAAAATCTAGCCCGTGACTATGTCAACGAGAACAAGACTCCGGATTTCAAAGGACAATATGAGAAACTGAAACATGATTGGCCAGAATTTGTGAAGCAAAACAAATCGGAGCAGTTCATTCAAATATCGAAAAAAATAAGGAAAATGCGGCTAAGAAGGAGTACAATCATATTATGGGGCCAGGAGGGTATCGCCTTTGGGAGCCTAGGTGGGAGAAGATGGATAACGAGCTGAGGGCGCGAGGAATCCGTCCAGGTACGGAGGGATGGGACCCAAGGGTCAAAAGCTGGTGGTACGGGCATGGGGGAACGCTACACCCGGAGACAGGGGAGTGTGTTTACCGGGGCAAAATAATTAAACCCACCCAAGCCCTTATTAACGCAATGAGGGATGCTCAAGAGGGAAGATCAAGTTCAACGGAGAGAACGACGCGCCGACAAAATCCCTCGAGAATCCCGAACACGGAGGACGTGTACGAGGCATGGGGCACATTCCGTGGAAAATAGGGTTCTCCCAGAACGATGACCCGTACGGTTACAGAAGCCGTAAGAGAAAGATGGATCGGGATGCAGATGTTGTGGCGCGGTTGGCATCGGAAATGGATGAGATGAAGAAAACTGTCAGTGTACTAGCACAAGAAAGAGATGCAGCTCGGGCGCATCATGAAGATCATCCAGTGGATCTCGGAAGCCAGCAGCGGAGAAGCAGCGTGGCTTCCACGGAGGCCCCGCCGGCTAGTGCACATGCACCGACGATCGAGATCACTGCACCGGAGCCTCCGGCGATCGAAATTACTGCACCGGAGCCTCCTCGCTACCCCGTGGACGATGTAAAGGAGATGAAAGAATGTCATCTGTATTATCCAATTGGGAACATGTCCATGAAGGTAGCCATCGGCAGTGCTTTACCATGTGAACCTGGAGCACTCCACCACAACAAGCCCATTCAAGATGGCTATGCTCGTGTCACGGTGGAGGACATAGTCCCAGGGTTTGAGGACCTGGAGATTGACATTGCTACACCTAAAGGGGAGAGAAGACTTGGAGATGTCAAGCGCCATTTCATTCTATGGCAAAAGAAGTTTATCAAGTTTCCAGGCGAGGCGCCAAGGCAAACAAGTCCACCCCCTACGGTGGTGGTGGCGGTGGCGGCGGTGGTGGTGGTGGTGGTGCTTCACCTACACCTCCTTCACGTGAGCCGACACCGCCCCCCAATTCACCTCCGGCGGGTGATACGTCCAATTTGCATCACTATTTTATATCATAATTTGCTGTTATTCATTGATATATTTCACATTTGGAGATGATACTTATGTTATTTCATCTATTTTGCATGTTTCATGATTATTGGAGGACCGCGCACCGGAGCCAGGATTCAGCTGGAAAAAGCACCATCAGAATGCAATATTTCGGAAGATCAACAGTTGACGGAAATTATATGAAAAATCCTATTTTTCCAGATGACGAAGGGAGCCAGAAGGGGGAGAAGAGGGGACCCGAGGTGGGCCCACCCCATAGGCCGGCGCGGCCCAAGGCCTGGCCGCGCCGCCCTGTGAGGAGGGGGGCCCACAGCCCCTCTCGCCTCCTTTTCTTCGCGTATGCCTTCGTCCCGAAAACCTAAGCTCCAAGGGGTACGTCGCGGAGAGCCACAGCCGCCTCTGCGGGGCGGAGAACACCAGAGAGAAAAGAGCTCTCCGGCAGGCTGAGATCTGCAGGGGAAATTCCCTCCCGGAGGGGGAAATCGACGCCATCGTCACCGCCATCGAGCTGGACATCATCTCCATCACCATCATCATCATCTTCATCATCATCACCGCCGTCTCCACCGCTGCACCTCGTCACCGCTGTAACAATTTGGGGTTTGATCTTGTTTGTTTGATAGGGGAAACTCTCCCGGTGTTGATTTCTACTTGTTATTGATGCTATTGAGTGAAACCGTTGAACCAAGGTTTATGTTCAGATTGTTATTCATCATCATATCATCTCTGATCATGTTCCATATGATGTCTCGTGAGTAGTTCGTTTAGTTCTTGAGGACATGGGTGAAGTCTAAATGTTAGTAGTGAAGTATGGTTGAGTAATATTCAATTATATGATATTTAAGTTGTGGTGTTATTCTTCTAGTGGTGTCATGTGAACGTCGACTACACGACACTTCACCTTTATGGGCCTAGGGGAATGCATCTTGTACTCGTTTGCCAATTGCGGGGTTGCCGGAGTGACAGAAACCCGAGCCCCCGTTGGTATATCGATGCGGGAGGGATAGCGGGATCTCGTAGTTTAAGGCTGTGGTTAGATTTATCTTAATTACTTTCTTGTAGTTGCGGATGCTTGCAAGAGGTATAATCACAAGTATGTATTAGTCCTAGGAAGGGCGGTACATTAGCATAGGTTCACCCACACAACACTTATCAAAACAATGAAGATTAATTAGCCGTATGTAGCGAAAGCACTAGACTAAAATCCCGTGTGTCCTCGAGAACGTTTGGTCATTATAAGTAAACAAACCGGCTTGTCCTTTGTGCTAAAAAGGATTGGGCCACTCGCTGCAATTGTTACTCTCGCACTTTATTTACTCGTACTTTATTCATCTGTCACATCAAAACCCTCTGAATACTTGTCTGTGAGCATTTACAGTGAATCCTTCATCGAAACTGCTTGTCAACACCTTCTGCTCCTCGTTGGGATCGACATTCTTACTAATCGAAGATACTGCGATACACCCCTGCTGGCGTGTAGTTGACGTGGGAGTTAGAAATCTTTGTGGTGTAACTTTTCTTCGATCCCCGGCAACGGCGCCAGAAAAAGACCTTGATGGCGTGTAACTCACACGTTCGTTGGGAACCCCAAGAGGAAGGTATGATGCGCACAGCAGCAAGTTTTCCCTCATAAAGAAACCAAGGTTTATCGAACCAGGAGGAGCCAAGAAGCACGTTGAAGGTTGATGGCGGCGGGATGTAGTGCGGCGCAACACCAGAGATTCCGGCGCCAACGTGGAACCTGCACAACACAACCAAAGTACTTTGCCCCAACGAAACAAGTGAGGTTGTCAATCTCACCAGCTTGCTGTAACAAAGGATTAGATGTATAGTGTGGATGATGATTGTTTGCAAGAAAACAATGAGAACAAGTATTGCGATAGATTGTATTCGGTATAAAAGAATGGACCGGGGTCCACAGTTCACTAGAGGTGTCTCTCCCATAAGATAGCATGTTGGGTGAACAAATTACAGTCGGGCAATTGACAAATAGAGAGGGCATAACAATGCACATACATGACATGATGAATATTGTGAGATTTAATTGGGCATTACGACAAAGTACATAGACCGCTATCCAAGGATGCATCTATGCCTAAAAAGTCCACCTTCAGGTTATCATCCGAACCCCTTCCAGTATTAAGTTGCAAAACAACAGACAATTGCATTAAGTATGGTGCGTAATGTAATCAATAACTACATCCTCGGACATAGCATCAATGTTTTATCCCTAGTGGCAACAGACACATCCACAACCTTAGAACTTTCCATCACTCGTCCCGCATTTAATGGAGGCATGAACCCACTATCGAGCATAAATACTCCCTCTTGGAGTTAAGAGCAAAAACTTGGCCAGAGCCTCTACTAATAACGGAGAGCATGCAAGATCATAAACAACACATAGGTAATAGATTGATAATCAAAATAACATAGTATTCTCTATCCATCGGATCCCGACAAACACAACATATAGAATTACAGATAGATGATCTTGATCATGTTAGGCAGCTCACAAGATCCGACAATGAAGCACATGAGGAGAAGACAACCATCTAGCTACTGCTATGGACCCATAGTCCAGGGGTGAACTACTCACTCATCACTCCGGAGGCGACCATGGCGGTGAAGAGTCCTCCGGGAGATGAATCCCCTCTCCGGCAGGGTGCCGGAGGTGATCTCCAGAATCCCCCGAGATGGGATTGGCGGCGGCGGTGGCGTCTCTGGAAGGTTTTCCGTATCGTGGCTCTCGGTCCTGGGGGTTTCACGACGAAGGCTATTTGTAGGCGGAAGGGCAGGTAAAGGGGCGTCACGAGGGGCCCACACCATAGGCCGGCGCGGCCAGGGCCTGGGCCGCGCCGCCCTGGTGTCTGGCCACCTCGTGGCCCCACTTCGACTCTCCTTCGAACTTCTGGAAGCTTCGTGGAAAAATAGGACCCTGGGCGTTGATTTCGTCCAATTCCGAGAATATTTCCTTACTAGGACTTCTGAAACCAAAAACAACAGAAAACAGCAACTGGCTCTTCGGCATCTCGTTAATAGGTTAGTGCCGGAAAATGCATAAATACGACATATAATGTGTATAAAACATGTAGATATCATCAATAATGTGGCATGGAACATAAGAAATTATCGATACGTCGGAGACGTATCAGCATCCCCAAGCTTAGTTCCTGCTCGTCCCGAGCAGTAAACGATAACACGGATAATTTCTGGAGTGACATGCCATCATAACCTTGATCATACTATTGTAAACATATGTAATGAATGCAGCGATCAAAACAATGGTAATGACATGAGTAAACAAATGAATCATAAAGCAAAGACTTTTCATGAATAGCACTTAAAGACAAGCATCAATAAGTCTTGCATAAGAGTTAACTCATAAAGCAATAAATCAAAGTAAAGGTATTGAAGCAACACAAAGGAAGATTAAGTTTCAGCGGTTGCTTTCAACTTATAACATGTGTATCTCATGGATAATTGTCAACATAGAGTAATATAACAAGTGCAATATACAAGTATGTTGGAATCAATGCACAGTTCACACAAGTGTTTGCTTCTTGAGGTGGGGAGAAATAGGTGAACTGACTCAACATAAAAGTAAAAGAATGGTCCTTCAAAGAGGAAAGCATCGATTGCTATATTTGTGCTAGAGCTTTTATTTTGAAAACATGAAACAATTTTGTCAACGGTAGTAATAAAGCATATGTATCATGTAAATTATATCTTACAAGTTGCAAGCCTCATGCATAGTATACTAATAGTGCCCGCACCTTGTCCTAATTAGCTTGGACTACCGGATCATCGCAATACACATGTTTTAACCAAGTGTCACAATGGGGTACCTCCATGCCGCATGTACAAAGGTCTAAGGAGAAAGCTCGCATTTTGGATTTCTCGCTTTTGATTATTCTCAACTTAGACATCCATACCGGGACAACATGGACAACAGATAATGGACTCCTCTTTAATGCATAAGCATGTAGCAACAAGTAGTGTTCTCATATGAGATTGAGGATATATGTCCAAAACTGAAACTTCCACCATGATTCATGGCTTTAGTTAGCGGCCCAATGTTCTTCTCTAACAATATGCATGCTCCAACCATTAAGGTGGTAGATCTCTCTTACTTCAGACAAGACGGACATGCATAACAACTCACATGATATTCAACAAAGAGTAGTTGATGGCGTCCCCAGGAAACATGGTTATCGCGCAACAAGCAACTTAATAAGAGATAAAGTGCATAAGTACATATTCAATACCACAATAGTTTTTAAGCTATTTGTCCCATGAGCTATATATTGCAAAGGTGAATGATGAAAATTTTAAAGGTAGCACTCAAGCAATTTACTTTGGAATGGCGGAGAAATACCATGTAGTAGGTAGGTATGGTGGACACAAATGGCATAGTGGTTGGCTCAAGGATTTTGGATGCATGAGAAGTATTCCCTCTCGATACAGGGTTTAGGCTAGCAAGGTTATTTGAAACAAATACAAGGATGAACCGGTGCAGAAAAACTCACATAAAAGACATATTGTAAATATTATAAGATTCTACACCGTCTTCCTTGTTGTTCAAAACTCAATACTAGAAATTATCTAGACTTTAGAGAGACCAAATATGCAAACCAAATTTAGCAAGCTCTAGGTGTTTCTTCATTAATGGGTGCAAAGTATATGATGCAAGAGCTTAAACATGAGCAAAACAATTGCCAAGTATCAAATTATTCAAGACATTTTAGAATTACTACATGTAGCATTTCCCAATTCCAACCATATAACAATTTAACGAAGAAGATTCAACCTTCGCCATGAATACTATGAGTAAAGCCTAAGGACATACTTGTCCATATGCAACAGCGGAGCGTGTCTCTCTCCCACACAATGAATGCTAGGATCTATTTTATTCAAACAAAAACAAAAACAAAAACAAACCGACGCTCCAAGCAAAGTACATAAGATGTGGTGGAATAAAAATATAGTTTCAGGGGAGGAACCTGATAATGTTGTCGATGAAGAAGGGGATGCCTTGGGCATCCCCAAGCTTAGATGCTTGAGTCTTCTTAAAATATGCAGGGGTGAACCACCGGGGCATCCCCAAGCTTAGAGCTTTCACTCTCCTTGATCATATTGCATCATTCTCCTCTCTTGATCCTTGAAAACTTCGTCCACACCAAACTCGAAACAACTCATTAGAGGGTTAGTGTACAATAAAAATTAACATGTTCAGAGGTGACACAATCATTCTTAACACTTCTGGACATTGCATAAAGCTACTGGACATTAATGGATCAAAGAAATTCATCCAACATAGCAAAAGAGGCAATACGAAATAAAAGGCAGAATCTGTCAAAACAGAATAGTCTGTAAAGATGGATTTTA